>NC_056739.1:190196259-190496259 GCF_019279795.1 Protopterus annectens | reverse complement strand
GGAATAATTTTGCATTAAGCTATTTTGGGCGAAGATTTAATTATACAATGTCATCGGATTGCCATCCGACTACCGGAGTTTGCAAAAAACGCAAAGAAAAAGACAGGCAACCAAGGTCCAAAACCGACGAAGAAGCTTCTAAGCAAGTCGCCGGTTCTCAGTGAGGCGCTTTCGCAGCCCCTGATGCCCGCTACTTTAGAATCTCATGCCGCTACCAACTCCCACGTGGAGTCGGCCAGGCCGCAAGAAACTCAAGGTATTGGAGCCTCTGAGATTATTCCCTCAGATGGGTCCAGAGCCGCTGAGCAGGCATCGGCTTCTGAGGGTGTATTCAGACCTAAACAATTATATATTAAACCGACTTCAAAGACTAAAACACCTTTAAAGACAAAGAAGCAAGTTCACCAGCCATAAGGACAGGCCTCCATGCCCAAAAAACAGGTGCTCAAAATGGCTGAAGATTTAATTACCTTGATCAGGGATTCCCATCCCCCTCCTGATAAGAGGCCTAGGCAAGAGACAGACTATGAATCTTCAGATCAGGTTTCCATTTCTTCTGATTCCTCTTCTGATCAGGAATATTCTCTTCCCCCCTATGAGGACTCTGATGCTGACGAATCGATTCCTTCAGCTTCTCCTCCTGAGGACTACTCTTTTGGGGAAATCTTGCATACCATGAGGGAGCACTTCCGCTGGGAGAGCCAAGAATTTTCAGAATCTAAGAAAAGGCTCAGAGACTTCTTTTACTTCCTCAACACAGGCCTCTAGCTATTCCACCTGTGTTGGACATTGTAGATGTGTTCTCGGAGTCAAGTCTGACCCCTGACTCTCTACCTCCAGCTCCTGTTAAACCGGACAGATACTACAGGGTCCCTGACTCTCATAAATTCCTTTTCAAAAACCCTTCTGCAGACCCAGAAACTATTTTTCAGGGTCCGAAAGGGGTCAAGGCTTCTACTGGAAAAACTCTACCCCCTCTGACAGGGATTTTTGGGCTCTGGATAGAAAGGGAAAAAAGATTTACACATCTGCTACTTTGACTATAAGGGCCTTAAATTGCCAGTTTTATATGCTCAAATATCAGCAATATATCATGACACTGCTTAAACAGAAAATGATGACAAATTCTGAACGTGCAGAAAACAAAGAAATACAAGATTTATTGCATGCAGCTGAACAAGTTGGAAAGCACACTTTGCAATGTGGTTTTGATTCTCTGGAGGCCTCCTGCAGGGCCGCTGTTACGGGTTCTGTCATTAGGAGGCATGCTTGGTTAAAAGAACAAATCTGCCAGATCATGTTAAAGCAAAATTATTAGATGCTCCTTTACAACATGATACCGTGTTTGGTGTTGAGGCAGAAGAGGTGTTAAAGAAAATGGAAGACCAAGCTAAATCTATGCAAACGGTTAAGGATTTCTTACAGGTACAGCCACCTAGATTTTAGCAGACACTGGCCTACAAAAATTGGTCATTTCCAGTCTCAGACAGACCTCAAAGGGGCAGATCCAGACGCCCTAGAGGCAGATCACAGCCGCAAGGATCCTACAGGTCTAAGCAGTGGAGTGCCTCTACCTCCAAAGGTGGAGAGGACAAATCACAATCATACAGGAAACCGCCCCAATGACTTCCCCCTGCCTGCACCAAGCACTTATCATGTTCATCGTGTTTCACTGCTGGAGTCATTACACTTGGGTTATCCTGCCGTCAGGCGGTCCTGCAGTCAGCCAGAGTTCCAAAGTCTTGGTCCGGCGTCGGTTGCTGTCGCTTCTTCCCTGACGTCAATGCGCCAGGGGTATAGAAGATGCAGCAGATGCCATTTTCTTCAGTCTTTCTTGCCGCGCGGTGCCCGAAGCAAAAGCAGTTCGCAAGTGCCGGTCGGCCGACTCCTGAGATATTCGAATTTCAGAACTGAAGTCTTCAATAAAGCTAAGTACCCCGTTGGGGGAACTTTTTCTTGCCTCAGACCGATGTCAGTAAAAGTTAATAATTGCATTTCTTGTGGGAAGCAAATACTTAAAGATTTTCATTCTTACTGTATTCCATGCCTAGGCCCAGACCACGATGTCTCTAGTTGTCGGTTTTGTGCTAGATTTAACAAGCGCACTATTCCGGTTTGATTTTGCTCGCCATTATTTTGGCCGAAGGTTCAATTATATCATAACGACGGAGCAACCGATGACTGGAATACACAAAAAAACGCAAAGACAAAGATAAGGACAGGCATCTGAGGTCCAAAACTGACTATGAAGCCTCTTCTAGGCCAGTCGCCGGTTGTCAGTGTGGTGCTTTCACAGACCCTGACAACCCGCTACCTGAGAGCCACAGGCCGCCTCCGACTCCCACATAGAGATTACTAGGCCTCTGGAAACTCAAGGTATTGGGCCTACGGAAATTAACCCCTCAGATGGGTCCGGAGCCGCTGAGCAGGCATTGGCTTCTGAGGGTGTTTTCAGACCTTCACAGCTTACAATCAAAACAACAACCAAGTCTAAAACTCCATTAAAGACAAAGAAACAAGTACAGCATTCACCTGGACAGGCCTTCATGCCTAAAAAACAGATGCTCAAAATGTCCGAAGACCTAATTACACTGATCAGGGGTTCCCATCCCCCTCCTGATAAAAGGCCTAGGCAGGATACAGACTATTCCTCTGACCAGGTTTCCATTTCTTCTGATTCCTCTTCAGACCAGGGATACTCTTTACCCCCCCTATGAGTACTGTGATGCTGAAGAGTCAATCCCTTCAGCCTCTCCTCCTGAGGATTACTCTTTTGGGGAAACTTTACATACCATGAGGGAGCATTTCCATTGGGAGAGCCACGATTATTCAGAATCCAAGAAAAGGCTCAGTTTCTTTTATTGCCTCAGCACAGGCCCCTTGCTATTCCGCCTGTGTTAGATATTGTGGATGATGTGTTCTCAGAATCCAGTTTAACCCCCGACTCTCTGCCCCCAGCACCAGTCAAGCCAGATAGGTACTACAGAGTCCCTGACTCTCACAAATTTCTTTATAAAAACTCTGCTGCTGACCCAGAAACTATTTCCCAGGGTCCCAAAGGGGTAAAGGCTTCCACTGCTAAAAATCCATTTCCCTCTGACAGGGATTCTAGAGCATTAGACAGATGGGGGAAGAAAGTTTACACTTCTGCAACTTTAGCAGTAAGGGCTTTAAATTGCCAGTTCCACATGCTTAAATACCAACAATATTTAATATCTCTGTTAAGACAGAAAATGCTTACACGCTCTAAGTCCTGACTATAAGGAAATGCAGGATTTATTGCATGCAGCTGAACAAGTGGGAAACATACTCTGTAATGTGGTTTTGATTCATTAGAGGCTTCTTGTAGAGCCGCAGTTGCAGGATCTGTGATTCGAAGGCATGCTTGATTAAAAGAACAAGGTTTACCTGATCATGTTAATGCAAAATTATTGGATGCTCCTTTACAGCATGATATCTTGTTTGGTGTTAAGGCAGAAGAGGTATTAAAGAAAATGGAGGATAAGGCAAAATCTATGCAAACAGTGAAGGACTTCTTACAGGTACAGCCACCTCGATTTAGCAGAAATTGGCCTTCTAAAAATTGGTCCTTTCCAGTGTCAGACAGACCACAGAGAGGCAGTTACAGAGTTACAGACACCCAAGAGGCAGATCTCAGCCTCAAGGCTCTTACAAACCATGGCAGTGGGGTGCTTCTACCCCAAAAGGAGGAGAAGACAAGTCACAACCTTATAGGAAACAGTCCCAATGACTTTGCACTTCAAGTGCCAAGCACTTATCATTTGGCAGCTCCCTTAGGGGGAAAACTAGCACTTTTTTCTCAAGATTGGCATATAATCACCCAAGACAAATGGGTTCTAAATATTGTCTCAAGGTTGCAGGTTCCACTTTCACACTCTACCAAGGCCAAAAGGAATGCCAGACCTGCCACAAAATCAATGGGCAGAGGCACAAAAACAAATTATAGCCCTCATGGACATGAGAGCTATTCAAAAAGTGCCACAACAGGAACAAGGATTTTACTTGAGACTTTTCTTGGTCCCCAGAAAGGGCAAAGCCTGGAGACCCATACTGGACCTATCTACTCTAAATACTTACCTGGATGTTCCAAAATTCAAAATGTTGACACTACAGCAACTTCTTCCCATGCTGGGCAAGAAGGCTTGGCTTGTTACTTTGGACCTCAGAGGCATACCTGCATGTCCCAATCAGACAAAATTGCAGAAGATACCTCAGATTCATAGCTGGCACAATGCATTACCAATTCTCTGCACTGCCCTTTGGCTTATCTACTGCGCCCAGGGTCTTCACAAAATGCCTGGCACCAGTAATTGCATTTTGCAGACAAAAAGGAATTCAAATATATCCCTACTTGGACGACTGTCTTATTCAAGCAGAGAGCAAGGACATTCTTCTAAAGCATCTGGCGTTTGTAAAAAGATTGCTAATTTGCCTAGGGTACACACTAAACGAAAAGAAGTCAAAACTAGTGCCCTCACAAGAGATATTCCTGGGTGCCAGCATAAGTACAGCAGCCTAGATGGCTTATCTCACGCCAGACAAGCAAAGACAACTGACTCAGTACTTTCAAATGATGGCAACAAAAACCCAACTCCCTGCAAGAAAAATTCTGCAGGCCTTGGGGTTCATGGCATCCTGCATACTACTAATACCATATGCCAGACTGCATTTGAGGAAATTACAATGGTACCTAAAAAGTGTTTGGGCTCAACACTGTCAGTTTGGAAACAGTAATACCACTTATTCCCTGCCTACAACAGGAGTTTCGATGGTGGGCACACATGTCACCACAAGGGACAACCTTTCATTTTACCCACAGCCAGGCAGACACTAACAACAGATGCTTCGGATTACGCCTGGGGAGCACACATGGCAGGAAAATGTATTCAGGGCAAGTGGGCCGCAGACCAAATGCATCTTCACATCAATCAAAAAGAGATGCTAGCTGTACAAAATTCCCTAACAACTTTCAAGGACCTTCTGCATCCAGGACAACTATTACTAAAGATGGACAACACCACAGTTATGTGGTACATAAACAAGCAAGGGGGCACTCATTCCTATCCCCTCTGCAGACAAGCCATGACTTTGTGGAACACAGCACTGACCTATCAACTTCATCTGCAAGCACAATTCCTGCCAGGAAAGAAAAATACTCTGGCAGATGACTTAAGCAGAAACATCATGGATCCTCATGAGTGGAAATTAAATCCACAAGTATTCAGCATGATTACACAAAAATGGGGATGCCCAGACATAGATCTTTTTGCCTCCCCTCTGAACTGCCAGCTACAGAAATTCTGCACAAGGCTTACCACACACAAGCATGGAAAGTGGATGCTCTCTCGTTCAACAGGAAAACCCTAAAAGTTTATGCCTTCCCACCACTGCCTCTCCTTTCAAAAGTACTCCTAAAAGCCAGACAAGAAAGGCCAAAAATTATCCTGATTGCCCCAGACTGGCCACGCCAGCACTGGTACCCTATCTTAAAGAACTTGGCACAAGGCCCAGCATGGATTTTACCTCAAATTCCTCATCTTCTGACTCAACAAAACAATCAGATCCTGCACAGCCAGCTCAAAACCTTAAACCTGGCTGCATGGTAGATTACTTAGCCAAGCAGCCAACACCTCTCTCTAAAGCGGTTATGGATGTCATTTTGGAGGCCAGGAGGCCCAGCACCAGGAAATCCTATTCAGAAAAGTGGAAGAGATTCTGCGCCTGGAACCAGGCTCAAAGCTTTGACCCTCTTGTTCCAAATATTCCTCAAATATTACAATACTTAACTGAGATACTGAACAAAGGCCTGTCCTTCTCATCCATTAAGATCCACGCCTCTGCCATCTCAGCTCATTACAACACTGATCCTCCTATTTTCTCTCATCCATTATTAAAACAGTACCTCAGAGGGGCTAAAAACGTAAGACCGCTCCGGAGAGCACCAACTTGGGACCTCAACTTTGTCTTGGAAAAGCTAACTTTACCTCCTTTTGAGCCAGCCAATTCAGCAGAATTAAAATGTGTCCTGGAAAACTGCTCTGCTTCTGGCAATAACCTCAGCACGAAGAGTCTCAGAGTTACAGGCACTAATGGCAGTGGAACCTTTCATCATTTTTCATCAGGACAGGGTTTCCTTAAGAACAAACCCTACATTTATGCCAAAGGTGGTATCCAGTGTGGCTCTTAACCAAACTATTCACTTGCCAACGTTTTATCCAAATCCCCAGAATAAAGCTGCTCTCATTGGACATGCACAGGCAGTTACGCTTCTACTTGGACAAAACAAAAGCTTTCAGGAAAACTGAGCAATTGTTTGTAGCATATGCTGCAGGATCACAGGAAAAGGCTATTTCAAAGCAGACCATTTCAAAGTGGATAGGACACTGTATCCGTTTCTGCTACACACAACATGGAAAAACTGTACCCAGCACCATTAGGCCACATTTCACCAGGGCAACGGCCCCTTCAGCTGCCTACCTTAGAGGAGTACCTACCAAGGATATCTTGGAAGCTGCAACTTGGAGTTCAGTACACACCTTTACCAAGCATTACCACTTGCTTCTTTGCTCTAAATCCAGAGCTGGCTTTCCCACTGCAGTTCTGCAGGGCCTCATAGCCACCCCAAATCCTATATAGACCCAGCCACCCTACCTCAGCTTTGGGATTCAACCCAAGTGTAATGACTGCAGCAGTGAAACGCGATGAACATAGTACAGTTTTGTACCTACCATAAATGTAGATGTTAGTGTATTCACTGCTGCAGTCCAGGTTACCCTCCCTCCATCCCCACTTCTTAGCTGGGACTTGTCTATACCTTTCTACCCTATACAAACTATGTGGTGTATTTGCTTGTAACTGAAGGTATTGTTTTTATTTTTTATGTATGTTTTATTAGCAATACGTATTGCCTACCTTTTTGGGGGCACCTGACATCTGGGGCAAGAAAAACTGAAGAAAATGGCGTCTGCTGCATCTTGTATACTCCTGGCGCACTGACGTCAGGGAAGAAGCGACAGCAACCGACGCCGGACCAAGACTTTGGAACTCTGGCCGAATGCGGGACTGCCTGATGGCAGGATAACCCAGGTATAATGACTGCAGCAGTGAATACACTCTAACATCTACATTTATGATAGGTACAAAACTGTACTTTATGGCAGCACCCTTAGGGGGAAAACTAGCACTTTTTTCTCAAAATTGGCACATTATAACCCAGGACAAATGGGTTCCTAGATAGTGTCACAAGGCTACAAGTTTCACTTCCATACCCTACCAAGGGCAAACGGTTGGCCAGATCTGCCAAAAAATCAATGGGCCAGAGGCTCAAAAACAAGTCGCAGCTCTCATGGACGTGAGGGCTATTCAACAAGTGCCTCAGCAAGAGCAGGGACAAGGATTTTACTCAAGACTGTTCTTGGTACTGAGAAAGGACCAAGCATGGAGACCAATACTGGACCTATCTATTTTAAACACTTTGGATATACCAAAATTCAAGATGTTGACCTTACAGCAGCTTCTGCCCATGCTGGGCAACAAGGCTTGGCTCATGACTTTAGACCTAAAAGAGGCATACCTGCATGGCCCAATCAGACAAACATGCAGAAGATTCCTCAGATTCAAGGCTGGTTTGAAGCATTACCAATTCTCTGCACTGCCCTTTGGCTTATCTACTCCGCCCAGGGTCTTCACAAAGTGCCTTGCACCAGTAATTCCATTCTGCAGACAGAGGAATACAAATATATCCTTACTTGGACGACTGCCTCATACAAGCAGAGAACAAGGGCATTCTACTACAGCATCTGACGTTTGTGATAAGACTTTTAACATGCCTAGGGTACACAGTTAACAAAAAGAAATCAAAACTAGCACCCTCTCAAGAGATAATATTCCTGGGTGCAAGCTTAAATACAACTGCCCAGATGGCTTATCTGAATCAAGACAAACAAAGGCAGCTGACTACCTATTTCAAGGAAATGGCAACAAAGGCCCAGTTATCTGCAAGAAAAATTCTGCAGGCTTTGGGTTTCATGGCATCCTGCATCTTACTAATTCCATATGCAAGACTGCATATGAGGAAAATTCAGTGGTACCTAAGAAATGTTTGGACGCAACATTGCCACAGTGTGGAAACAATGAATGTTATGTTGTCTATCTCACCTTCATTCTTGCTGGTTGGGTTCGGAGCCGATCCTCGGCTCCGACTCTGCCATCTTCAAAAGCTTGAGAGCTGCTTACTGGCTCGAGGCCCCCCTATGTCCCATGATGCCTGGCGCTAGATACCCAGATCTCGTTTGCCGCTTCTGCTACGAGGTTGCGTTTACTGGCTCAGTTCATATATTTTCTCTCTATTCACTATATTTAGGACTTTTTTGTACTTTATTGAATATACGCTTATTGTCATAGCTTAGCTGTAGGTTCTATGGTAGTTTGTGCCCCCCCCCCCCCTTAAAAACTTGTTTTCTCCTTGGAGAGTTTTCCTCTCCCTCCCCCACTCCCATTTACCTTTTCAAAGTAAGCCGTTTTAGTTAGAGGCTTATCATTGTTTTAATTTTTAAGGTAGACCAAGTTCATTAGAAATTGTGGTAGTTGTAGGTCTTATATTATATAGTGTGTGTGTGCTGTTAGGGTGTGGTAACTTTTGTGGTTTGTGTATATTTTTTTCCAGTTACCTACTCTCCTTTATACTTGTTCTTTGTAATTGATTTTCCTTCACAGGAATGTCTAAAGACACAAAAGTATCTGGATTCAAGAAGTGTGACTCATGCTGTCAGAAAATCTCTGACAGATGGTCACACTTCTAGTGTTTATTGCTGGGCTCCCTACACCTGCAGGACTCTTGTTTGGTGTGTCACGCCTTTAGTCCAAGAGTCCTGCAGGAGCGTAGGAATAAGCTTATCCTTTGGGGTTTGCTTAAACCTGAAGGATCACCGGCCAAGACTCAGTGAAACCTTCTAGACCATCGAAGCAGTCTGCTCCCAGCTCGGACCCGTCGCCAAGTATGGCTTCTGCTTCAACTTTGGTTCCAGCTGGAACCGAAGCACCTATCTCTACGTCAACTTCGGCTCCGACAGGTGCCGAAGTACCTATCTCCCAGTCGGCCCTGACTCTTCCGTCAGAACCATCAGGGAGTCGAAAACACACCAGGTCACCATCCTTGGAGTCGATGCACTGTGCTCCAGGGTCACCCTTACTGCAGTCTGAGCATAGTAATCGGTCCCACTCTTCTTGGTCATCTAGGTTATCTGACCATGATTTGGAGAGAGTGGTGAGCAGGCTTTTAAAGTCGCAGGCCCTGGCAAAAATGCTATCCAGCCCCCCTCATCAGGGCTCGGCTCTACCTGTTTCTCCGATAGTTCCTCCTTCAACTCATCCCTTGAGTTCGGAGCCGGAGCATGCCGTGGCTGGAACCGTGGGTCCGTCGGCGCTGATACCTCTCCTTTCGGTTCCATCATCGGCTCCGATCTCTTCCATGGTGTTGTCCTTGGAGGGATCTGGGTGCCGGGACTCCCTCGTCGGCTCCTAGGGGGTGAGTGGCATCGGACCCTTGTCCGAGCCCATTCTTCCTCTCGGAGCTTCAGCACAGGTGAATTCAGCTCCTACATCGGCTTCGGAGCCGTCTCTCTGTGCCGGGAAGGATTCTGGTCTCTTCGGAGCTGAAGCCTTCTCTGGTATCAGGAAGGGGCGCCTTCGAGGTCATGAGGAGTGTGCTGGCATCTGAGTCAGCCTCATGGTCAGCCTCATCGGCTCCTCCCCCCATGGTGCCTGCTCCTGCCCCTCCTCCAGACCCCAAGTGTGGGGAACAAGCACTCCAGGGCACCCCATTGGGTGTATCTTCCTCTTCCGAGGCCTCCCCCATTCATTCAGAGGAGCCCCCTCGAAAGAGGAAATGCAAGAGGAAGCACGTTGACTCCCCTGAGTCTGTCACTTCAGATACTGACTTGGAGGAGTCTGAAAGGTCCCCGAGATCCCCCTCTGAGGAAGTCTCCTTCTCGGACATCCTTGAAATCCTTAGGCAGAGGGGGAACTGGACTACCCTTAACCCTTCCAAGGATGTCGGTATTCCTGGACGCGTTTAGTTCCCGACACTCCACCTCCTGGGTGTCTCCACCTTTCAATCCACTGAATGTCGGTGGTGGCTCGAAAGGCGTGGTCAGCTCCAGACTCAATGGAACCAACTCCCCGTAGGCCCACAAAATTCATCACTGCCCAAGACGAGCAATTTCTGACCAAGGGTGTTCCCGTGGATGCCATGGTGGTAGCAGCGGCCACTAAAAAGGAGTTGGCTGAAACTTTCTGTCCATCCCCCTAATAAGGAATCTAGGATGATGGACAGATATGGGAAGCGGATGTTTTCCTCAGCGACCTTTTTCATGAGGTCTCTGAACTATTTGTGCCATTTTACCCGCCTTCAAAGGGATCTCCTTAAAGAGCTAGGAGATAACCTTCAAGATCCATCAGCTGCGGGGGCTCAGGCTAAGATTGCCTCCCAGCTGGCGACTCTAAATTCTGTAGTAAACTCCTCCATGCGGCTCATCTCTTATGCATCCGATGGAGCGAGTAGGGCCGCAGGCACAGGTGTGGCTTTGAGGAGACACACTTGGATGCGGTTATGCAACTTTGCGGAACCCTTCAAGATGTCTTTCACCAACACCCCCTTTGATGGTTCTGCTCTGTTTGGACCACAGGTGAAGGATACCCTTACCAGGTGTGAGCAGGAAGGCAAGACTCTCTCTGCCGTTGGAGTCCGTTTTTCCACTCCTTCAAGACCATATCCCAAGGGTCAGAAGAGTGGGAAGATGTGGTTCTGGAAATCCCAGGGAGCTGTGCCTGACACATGGAGAGTTCCCCTCCAGGGGCAGAGGAGGGAACAACAATAGACGCCGCCCTAGGGGCAGGGGGGGTCCGCAAAATCAGGTACAAAGAGCATCCTTCTCTGACAAGCCCTTCCAGCATCCCTGAAGTGCTGCCCGACTGTCCACCTTCGGAGGTAGTCAGGGGAAGATTATCGCTGTACCCAAAAGCCTGGCAAAGGATAACACAAGGCAAATGGGTACTTTCTATCATATCCGAAGGCTACAAAATTCCCTTCTTTCGCACTCCACTCTTTTCCAACAAATCCCTTCCAGATGTTCCACCCAATCTAAGGGATCAAGCAGTTCAAGAAATTTCAAAACTGCTAAGAAAAAGAGCCATCCAGTCAGTCCCAGCATACCAACAAGGATTCGGAACTTACTCAAGGTTCTTTTTGGTACCAAAAAAGACAGGGGACTGGAGACCCATTCTGGATCTCAGCAGACTAAACAGGTCTGTTCAAAGAACGAAGTTCTGGATGGTCACGCTACAGTCCATTTTACTCTTTCTGGGTCAGGACAATTGGATGTGCTCCATAGATCTTCAGGACGCGTACTACCATATCAAAATGCACAGACGCTCCAGAAGATTCCTCCGCTTCCGGCTGGGAGCCAGTCATTATCAGTTCAGAGCGCTGCCCTTTGGTCTCACCACAGCCCCCAGGATGTTCACCAAATGTTTGGCAGTAGTCACCGCTCACTTGAGACGGCAAGGATTCCAGGTATTTCCATATTTAGACGTCTGGCTCCTTACTGCAACCACCAGGCATCACCTGCTGCTAGCCAGAGACGACTCTAGGCATCACAATAAATTTTGAAAAGTCTGCATTGTCGCCTTGTCAATCTATCAACTTTATAGGTGCAAATTTAAACACAAAGGACATGTCAGTGACTCTCCCAGCAGAGTGTTAGCCATTCGACGACATGTGCAGGTCTTATTAGGTTGCAAAAAGATTCAGGCCAGATTTGTCCTAAAAACATTGGGTCTCATGGCAGCGGCTATAATACTAGTTCCCCTTGCACGTTTTCACATGAGGATTCTTCAGTGGATGTTCACACAATGGTCCTTCCAGCAACTCTCAATGTCTCGCATGTGTCTCACACAGTCATGCAAAAACCAACTTGTTTGGTGGATGGTTTCCCCATCATTACACCAGGGCAGACCATTTGTTCTTCCTCCTCCAGTAGCTACGGTGACCATGGACGCCTCCCTGATCGGGTGGGGGGGGGGGGGGCATTTTCAGGGCAGAACAGTCCAAGGCACCTGGCAGCCTCATGAGTACCATCTGCATTTCAATGTTTTGGAGATGAGAGCCGTGCTTTTAGCGTTGCAAGCTCTTCAGAACTCTCTTCCCACCGGGACCATTGCAATTCAAATAGACAATATGTCAGGGGTATGGTACAACAACAAGCAGGGCGGAACCAAGTCGTACCCCTTATGTCAAGAAGCACTCAGACTTTGGCAGTGGGTGATCTCTTCCCAACTGTTTCTGATAGCAGCGCACATCCCTGGGAGGTCAAACGTTATAGCAGATAGGCTGAGCAGAGCAATTCTTATGCCTCACGAGTGGTCTCTCAATCAGACTGTGGCGGACAAAATCTTTCGCAAATGGGGTCAGCCTTGCTGCGACCTTTTTGCCACCCCCTTCAACAGCAAGTGCGACAATTTCTTCTCTCTCCTTCTCCGGACACCTCCCCAGATATGCTCTAGTTCACGATTGGCCCCAGGGACTTCTTTATGCATTCCCTCCATTTCCCCTGATTCCCAAACTAATTCAGAAAGCTACCACATTGGGATGCAAGATGATCCTCATTGCCCCTTACTGGCCTCGACAAATTTGGTTCCCTTTTCTGCATCATCACCTTCTGGAGCAACCCTGGACCCAATTCCAGAACTCCTGATCCATCAGTCGGGCGGGCTGCACCAATCTCTTCAATCTCTCCAGCTCACTGCTTGGTTTCTCCACTTCCGACCTTAGCCAGGCTTCCCAACATCTGTCATTTGGTGTGTGAAATCATCTTATCCTCGCATAAGTCGGCCACTAGGAAAACTTGTGCTAGCAAGTGGAAACGTTTTTCCTTATGGGCAGAGAACAGGAAGATAGATCCCTTTTCAGCCCCTGTGCACCATATTTTAGAATTAGCAGACCTTTTTCGAACAGGATCCTCTTCTGCCACGATTAGAATTCAGCTAGCTGCAATTTCAAACTTTCATACAGGCCTATCTGATTCCAGCATCATGTCCCATAAGCTTTGTAAGGCCTTTCTTAAAGGGACCACTCTACTCAGGCCCCCAGTAAGATATCCCCCGCCTCCGTGGGATCTGAATTTGATTCTAGCTTCCCTGATACTGCCCCCCTTTTTGAACTGGCAGCTTCCTGTTCCTTGAAGTTTCTTTCTTGGAAAACCCTTCTGGTCACAGTTACGTCGGCCAGAAGAGTTTCTGAACTTCAGGCTCTTTGTGTTCGTCCTCCTTACCTAGTTTTTCACAATGATGGTTTCTCTTCGGTCTAACCCTTCCTTTCTTCCAAAGGTTACTTCTGATTATAATTTGAATCAGTCCATTGAACTACCTGTGTTTTTCCAAATTATTCCAGCAAGGCAGAATACAAGTTACATAAGCTAGACGTCCATAGACAATTACGCTTTTACTTGCATAGAACCAAGCAAATCGGAAAATCAGACCAGTTGTTCCTGCCTTACGCTGAGGGAAAGCAAGGCATACCGGTGTCAAAAGTCACCTTCTCTAGGTGGTTGACTTCTACTATTACCTTTATATATATATCAGTTAAGAAATAAAGAGCTTCCTGCTAAACCCAAAGGTCACTCCACCAGAGCTCTAGCTACTTCTGTGGCTTTTCAGGCCAGATTGCCAATGGAAGCTATTTGTGTGGCAGCTACATGGGCTAATCCACATACCTTCACTTCACATTATAAACTGGATGTGGCTTCCAGACGCAGAGCTGATTTTGGTTCCACTGTTCTGAAGTGTCTGTTCCGATGAGCCACCCAGGATTGAGGTGCTAGGGATGCTGTCCCAACCAGCAAAAATGAAGGCGAGATAGACAACTTAACATTAAGAAGTTATGTACCTACCATAACGTTCCATGTTGGTTATCTTCTCGCCTTCTTTCTTGCTTCCCACCCTCCATCCCCCTATCCTAGTAGACCGAGAAGAGTTCCTTAGGTTTGTTGATCACTGGCTGAGCCTTCCTGGCTATTACTTCTGTCAGTCTCTCCAGTAGGTTCTTGTATCCTGCTAAATTAATTGTATTATTATAATTGTTATTATTATGTCTGTAGTTAGGTTACCAAACGAGATCTGGGTATCTAGCGCCAGGCATCATGGGACATAGGGGGGCCTTGAGCCAGTAAGCAGCTCTCGAGCTTTTGAAGATGGCCGATTCGGAGCCGAGGATCGGCTCCGAACCCAACCAGCAAGAAAGAAGGTGAGAAGACAACTAACATGGAACTTTATGGTAGGTACATAACTTCTTATTACTCTAGTTTCCTGCCTGCAACAGGAGTTTCGATGGTGGGCAAAGGCTTGTCACCAAAACAAGGGACAGCCATTCTCACTACCCACAGCCAGGCAGAGCCGAACGACGGATGCATCCGATTATGCCTGGGGGGCACACATGGCAGGAAGAGGCATTCAGGGCACCTGGTCCACAAACCAAAAGCATCTACATATCAATCAAAAAGGAGTGCTAGCTGTGCAAAATGCCCTGAGAGCCTTCAAGGACCTACTTCATCCGGGACAACTACTGATTAAAGACAGACAACACTACTGTCATGTGGTACATAAACAAGAAGGGGGGGCACTCATTCTTATCCCCTGTGCAGACTAGCCATGGCTTTATGGGACACAGCATTGACTTACCAAGTTCATCTGCAGGCACAATTCCTGCCAGGAAAGGAAAACACTCTGGCAGACAAACTAAGCAGAAATCTCATGGATCCCCGCGAGTGGCATCTGGATCCACAAGTCTTCAGCATGATAAAGAAATGGGGACGCCCGGACATGGATCTGTTTGCCTCCCCTCAAAACAATCAACTAAAAAGATTCTGCACAAGGACTTATCACAGACAAGCTTGGAAAGTGGACACCTTATCTTTCAACTGGACAAACGTATCGGTATATGCCTTTCCTCCACTACCTCTCCTCCCTAAGGTACTCCTAAAGGTCAGGCAGGAGAAACCAAAAATGATTCTGATTGCCCCAGACTGGCCACACCAGTACTGGTATCCGATCTTAAGGAACTTGTCCCAATGCCCAGCCTGGACCTTACCTCAAGTACCTCATCTACTGTCCCAGCAAAACAATCAGATTCTGCACAGCCAACTCAGGACCCTAAACCTGGCAGCATGGCGGATAATGTAGCTATACAAAACCACACCTCTCAGTAAAGCTGTGATGGATGTCATTTTAGAAGCCAGAAGGCCTAGTACTAGAAAATCCTATGCTGGGAAATGGAAAAGATTTTGTGCTTGGAACCAAGCTCAAGGAACTGATACAACTATCCCAAATATTCCTCGGATTTTGCAATACTTAACTGAGATGCTGGACAAAGGCCTATCTTTCTCATCAGTTAAGATCCATGCCTCTGCCTTTTCGGCACATTACAATACAGAGCCACCACTCTTTTCTCATCCTTTAAGGCAATACCTCAGAGGAGACAAAAACTTAAGGCCTCCAAGGAGACTGCCAATACCTGCATGGGACCTCAATTATGTCTTGGAAAAACTCACCTTTCCTCCTTTTGAGCCAGCTGCTACTGCAGATATAAAAGTCTTATCTTGGAAAACAGCTCTGCTTCTAGCAATAACTTATGCAAGACGAGTTTGAGCTTACAGGCTCTCATGGCCGTGGAACCCTTTATCTTTTTTTTATCCAAACAGGGTCTCTGAGAACAAACCCTTTTTTTATGCCTAAGGTGGTATCCAGTGTAGCCCTTAACCAAACTATTCATTTGCCATCCTTTTATCCAAATCCACAGAACAAGGTTGAGAAAATTCTGCGTTCTTTGGATGTACACAAACAACTTGGATTCTACTTGGACAAAACTAAAGTTTTCAGAAAGAACAATTACTAGTGGTATATGCCACAGCATCACAAGGAAAGGCTATCTCCAAGCAGACTATTTCAAAGTGGATAGGTCACTGCATTTGTTTCTGCTACTCACAGCATGGCAAACCAGTGCCTAAGGGCATTAGGCCACATTCATCCAGAGCTGCAGCCACTTCTGCAGCCTTTCTCAGTGGAGTACCAACCAAAGACATTTTAGAGACTGCCACTTGGAGTTCAGTGCATACCTTTACAAAACATTACAATTTGCCTCTACTCTAAATCCAGGGCAGGCTTTGCCACTGCAGTTCTGCAGGGTCTCATAGCAGCTCCTAATGCTATTTAGCTCCAGCCCCCCAACCATAGCTTTGGGACTCAACGCAAATGTAATGACCAACAGTGAAACACGAAGAACATAGTACAGATGTCCTTCATGGATGCATCTGCAGTCATAACAAATGGGTTGTCCTGTCGTCAGGCAGCCCTTCGGTCGGCCGGATTCCAAAGTCCGGGTCCGGCTTCGGCTGATGTCGCACTTCACCCGACGTCATCTCTGCTGGTCTTCGGGTATAAAGGCATCAGCCGACGCCATTTTCCTCAGTCTTTCTTGCCGCGTGGTGCCTGAAGCAAAAGCTGTTCGCAAGTGCCGGTCGGTCAGATCCAGAGATTGCTACTACCGAATACTACTTCGAAGACTTCTAAAAAGCTAAGTACCCCGTTGGGGACTCTTTCTTGCCGACAAGATTTCTCAGATTCAAGAAAAAGGCTTAGGACTTTTCTGCACTTACCATAGCATAGGCCCTTAGCTATACCTCCTGTCCTATCTGTTGTGGACGATGCATTTAATGATGTCTGCACTGCACCTGATTCTTTACCTCCAGCCCCTGCCAAACCAGATAGATTTTACAGGGTGCCAGACACTCATCACCACCTATACAAGGCCCCTCTTGCAGACCCCGAAACTATATCCCAGGGGCCTAAGGCAGTAGCCTCGACCACAGCAAAAAACCCTATTCCCTCTGAAAGGGAATCCAGGTCATTAGAGAGATGGGGGAAAAAAGTCTACACCTCTGCTACTCTCTCAGCTAGAGCTTTAAACTGTCAGTTTCACATGATCCAATACCAGGAGTTTATGCTTGATCAGTTAATTAAAAAGCTGTCCTCTGATGAATCTTTAGATAAGAAATATGTATTAGAAATGGTGAATAACATCCAACAGGTTAGTAACCATTCTTTAAAATGTGGCTATGATGCACTGGAGGCTTCATTTAGATCAGCCATGACTGGCACAGTTATAAGAAGGCATGCATGGTTGAAAGAACAGGTCTTGCCGGATCATGTTAAAGCTAAGCTATTGGATGCTCCTATGGATAAGGCCAGTCTATTTGGGAACCTGCCCAGCAGGTAATGAAGAAAATGGAAGAGAAGGCAAAATCTGTACAAACAGTCAAAGATTTCCTACAGGTTCAGCCCCAAGGTTTAGCAGGAACTGGCCTGCCAAAATTGGTCCTTTCCTGACTCCACAAGGTCACAAAGGGGCAGGAACAGACGCTCGAGGGGCAGAAATCAATCCAGAGGAGGTGCCTACAGAGGACGACAGTGGCAAGGCAATAACCGAGGCACAGACACAACCACTGCCACTGCAACAGGACAATCACAGTGACTTGAATCTGACTCCGCCTACCAGGGAGCAAATAGCAGCACCATTAGGCGGAAAGTTAGCCTTATTCTCGAAAAATTGGCACTGTATTACAAAAGACAAGTGGATTTTACAAACCATAGACCAAGGCTACCGGTTCCACTTCCACACTTTACCAGTAAAAAGAGGAATGCCAAACCTGCCCCCAAATCAAAAGATAGAAGCCCTGCATCAGATTGCGGAATTAATAAAGATGAGAGCTGTGGAAAGGGTACCAATAACAGAACAGGGCAAAGGATTCTACTCCAGACTCTTCCTAGTACCAAGAAAAGAGAAAAACTGGAGACCTATTCTCGACCTGTCCATCTTAAACACATACATCATTGTCCCAAAATTCAAAATGCTGACCCTACAGCAACTTCTTCCCATGCTGGGCAAGGAGTGTTGGCTGGTAACTCTAGATCTCAAGGAGGCATACCTGCACGTCCCCATTCGACCAAATTGCAGAAGATACCTCAGATTTCTTGCAGGATCAGAGCATTATCAATTCTCAGCATTGCCCTTTGGCTTATCTACTGCGCCCAGAGTATTCACAAAATGCCTGGCATCAGTAAGCGCCGACTCCAGGGTACAGGAATCCAAATTTATCCATACCTGGACGACTGCCTGTTACAAGCGGACAACAAAAGCAAGCTGACAACAGATTTACAAAGGGTCATTTACTTGCTTCAAGCCCTGGGATACACAGTCAATTTACAAAAGTCAAGGCTAACACCATCCCAGACAAGAACTTTCTTGGGCGCGGAATTGGACACAGTAAAACAGATGGCATTCCTAACTGCAGAAAAACAAAAAGAACTCCCTCTTTACTTCTTGGCATTAACAAAGCAGAACAAACTAACAGTGAGAAAAGTTCTGCAGGCCTTGGGCTTCATGGCATCATGCATAATCTTGGTCCCTCATGCCAGACTGCATATGAGAAAGTTACAGTGGTACCTAAAGAATTTATGGTCTCAACACAGGCACAGCTTAGAAACAGAAATACCACTAATCCCATGCTTAAAACAGGAGTTCCTATGGTGGGCTCGGGCATGCCAGTCAAACCCAGGCTTACCCTTCCACAACTTTCGAGCAAACCAAACCATCACAACGGATGCCTCAGACCTAGGATGGGGGGCACACATGATGGACAAATGCGTACAAGGACTGTGGACTCAGGACCAGCTGCACCTGCACATAAACCAAAATGAAATGCTGGCAGTAAAACTGGCAATCCTAAAATTCAGACCATTCCTCAAAGAAGGTCATTTGATGATAAGGACAGACAACACCACAGTCATGTGGTACATCAACAAGCAGGGAGGCACTCATTCTTACCCCCTATGCAGGATGACTTTGGACCTTTGGAATCTGGCTCTAAGCTACAACATCCAGTTACAGGCAATATTTGTACCGGGAAAAGAAAACACCCTAGCAGACATTTTAAGCAGAACCACCTCGGATGCTCACGAATGGATGCTACACCGGACATCTTCAAGACCATCACAAAGAAATGGGGAATGCCACAAATAGACCTATTCGCTTCCCCACAAAATCACCAGCTCAAAAAATTCTGCACAAGGACATTCCACCCACTTGCATGGAAGGTGGACTCTCTATCCTTCAGCTGGAAAGGCCTGACAGCATATGCATTCCACCTCTTCCCTTGATACACAAGGTACTACTGAAAATCAAAGAGGAACGTCCAAGGATAATTCTGATAGCACCGAACTGGCCAAGACAACACTGGTACCCATTACTGAGGACCATGTCTCGGGAGAAAATGTGGTCAATACCCCTGATGCCTCTGATGTTAACTCAGAACAACTACAACATCATACATCCAAACCTAAAAACCTTGCAACTGACTGCCTGGAACATCATATAGCAGTAACTAACCCAGACCTTTCACAAAGGGTTAAAGACATTATCCTTGAAGCCCGCAGACCTTCAACAAGAAGGAACTATGCAGGAAAATGGAAAAGGTTCGTCATTTGGAGTACTGAAAGAGGAAAAGATGTGTCGAGCATAGATATTGCTAACATTCTGGAGTACTTGGCAGAGCTTCTACATGCAGGCCTGTCCTATTCCTCCATCAAGATACATGCATCAGCTATTTCAGCAGAATACAGCTTTGATCCTCCTGTCTTTTCACATCCTCTACTCAGGCAGTTCCTCAGAGGGATCAAGAATGTAAAACCTCCTAGGAAACCACCATTACCAGCATGGGACTTGAATTTTGTACTAGAAAAATTGACACTCCCTCCGTTTGAACCAGCAGCAACAGCAGACCTACAACACCTGTCATGGAAAACTGCTTTCCTACTGGCTATTACTTCAGCAAGGAGGGTTTCGGAACTACAGGCCTTAATGGCAGTGCAACCCTTCCTAATCTTCCATCAAGATAGGGTGTCCATGAGAACTAATCCTACATTTATGCCTAAGGTGGTATCCAGAGTGTCTTTAAACCAGGCAATCCACCTACCTACCTTCTTTCCCAATCCACAAAACAGAGGTGAAAGAATAATGCATACCTTGGATGTACATAGACAGTTGCGCTACTACCTGGACAGAACCAAAGCTAACAGAAAAACTGACCAGCTCTTTGTAGCCTATGCAACAGGAAGGGAAGGAAAAGCAATTTCCAAACAGACAATCTCCAAATGGATAGGAAATTGCATAAGATTCTGTTACTCTTACCATGGAAAACCAATTCCACAGAACATAAGACCTCATTCTACAAGGGCTACAGCCACTACCACAGCTTTCTTAAGAGGAGTGGCAACCAAGGACATTATTGAGGCGGCTACTTGGACCTCCGTGCATACATTTGCCAAGCATTATAATTTACCTCTATACTCTAGATCCCGAGCAGGGTTTGCCACTGCTGTACTGCAAGGGATCCTGACTACACCATAATTATTATTCCTCCTCCCCTAGTTGGCTATGGTATTCTACCCATTTGTTATGACTGCAGATGCATCCATGAAGGACATAGTACAGTTTTGTACCTACCACAAATGCAGATGTCCGAACTGGATAGCATCTGCAGTCAGGATTACCCTCCCTCCTTCCCCTCTGCGCTACTCCTAGGGTATTTTCCCTCCTTATAGCTAGCTGGGGGGGGGGGGTCTCTTATGGTGTATTTGTTTGTATATATGTACATACATGTTTATTTTTTGTGTTTGCCTTCTACTATTTTGGAAACATTGACATTTATCCAAAATTTTAGCTATCCAAGAGGGCAATTGGCATCTGGGGCAAGAAACACTGAGGAAAATGGCGTCGGCTGATGCCTTTATACCCGAAGACCAACAGAGATGACGTCAGGTGAAGTGCGACATCAGCCGAAGCCGGACCCGGACTTTGGAATCCGGCCGACCGAAGGGCTGCCTGACGACAGGACAACCCATTTGTTATGACTGCAGATGCTATCCAGTTCGGACATCTACATTTATGGTAGGTACAAAACTGTACTTTGTGTACACTTACCATAAATGTAGATATTCGAGTGTATTCACTGTTGCAGTCCAGGTTACCCACCCACCATCCCCCTTATTTTTGCTGGAACTTATCTTTACTTCTATAATCTATACAACCTAGGTGGTGTATTTGCTTATAGATGGAAGGTAAAGCTTATTTCTGGTGCATGTATGTTTTATTTACATAAATTTAGCCTACCCTTTTGGGGGCACCTGACATCTGGGGCAAGAAAAACTTAATAAAATTCCGTCGGCTGCATCTTTTATACCCCTGACGACCTGACGTCCGGGAAGAGGCGACAGCAACTGACGCAGGACCCATGACTTTGGAATTCATGCCGACTGAGGGCAACCTGCCAGCATCATTACCCAAATGTAATGACTGCAACAGTGAATACACTCGAACGTCTACATTTATGGTAAGTGTACACAACTGCACTTTCTGCAGGGCCTCATAGCTGCTCCTAATGCTGTTTAGCTCCAGCCCCCCAACCACAGCTTTTGGACTCTATCCAAATGTAATGACTGCAACAGTGAAACACGAAGAACATAGTACAGTTGTATACACTTACCATAAATTTAGATGTTCGAGTGTATTCACTGTTGCAGTCCAGGTTACCCTCCCACCATCCCCCTTATTTCTGCTGGAACTTATCTTTCCTTCTCCGATCTATACAACCTAGGTGTATTTGCTTGTAGATGAAGGTAAAGTTTATATTGGTGCATGTACGAGTTTATATACATATATATATATATATATGTGTATGTTTGTATATGTATGTATATGTATGCATATATGTATGTATATGTATATATGTATATATATATATGTATATATATATATATATATATATATATATATGTATATATGTATATATATGTATGTATATATGTATGTATATATATATATATGTATGTATATGTATATATGTATATGCATACATATATGTAAAATACATACATACATATATATATATATATATATATATATATATATATATATATATATTATACACACACACACACACACACATTTTGGCTACCCTTTAGGGGGCACCTGACATCTGGGGCATGAAAAACTGAAGAAAATGGCGTCGGCTGCATCTTTCATACCCCTGATAACCTGACGTCAGGGAAGAGGCGACAGCAACCGACGCAGGACCCAAGACTTTGGAATTCAGGCCGACTGAGGGCAACCTGCCAGCATCATTACCCAAATGTAATGACTGCAACAGTGAATACACTCTAACATCTAGATTTATGGTAAGTGTACACAACTGTACTTTATAGCCTGGTAGTGCAGGGGTGCTCTCTGGAGTCTTGAACCAGGTCTTAGTCACTGCACTGATATCTATGTTTTCCATTTTAAGGAGTGCCTTGAGTGAGTGCATTTTGAGATTTAGACTTCTAGCATTGAGTAGCATTACCCACAGTTTTTGCTTGTCTGTTCCTAACCAATCCTAACCAATGGGTTATCTGGCTCCCAGTAACCCTCGATCGGCCAGAATACCAAAGGTAAGTAAATATGACATCAGCTGTAGTTTGTTCTAAAGGACGTCAGGATGTCCAATACAAAAGGAGGCAGCCGATGTCACTTCCTTAGTCTTCCTTGCCGCAGAGCCCAAAGCAGAAGCATTTCTTGCACGAGTGCGGTCGGCAGTTTACCTTTTTTTATCCCCGACTACAGAGTTGAAGTCAACTGCAGCTAAGTACCCCTTTGGGGATCCTCTTTTTCTTGCCTTAACGAATGTCAGAAAAGGTTAATTGTTTTACCTGTGGAAAGCCGAGATTGCATTCCCATTGTATTACTTGTTTAGTCCTTGACCACGACATGATCTTTGTGCCTCCTTTAATCCACGTACTATTCGTCATCGGGCCAAGCTTTTAGCTAAACATTTTGGAGTTTGGGCTAAAGTTGTCTGTATGGCATTCGCTGGTCTTCGGGCTTCGGATATACCCAAAAAACTTGAGGATAAGGACCGCGACAGGCCTCAGAAGGTTAAGTCCCTCGGATGATATTAGGATGATCGTCAGTTATGCGGTAGCCAGTGAGGCGCCATTGCAGCTCCTGCAGTCTGCGGATTTTCAACCGCAGGCCTCTGTTGAAACCATTTGAGTCCCCCGGCCTCCATTTTGCCTTCTGACCTTTCGCCTGTCTCCTCTTCAGCTGGATCCAGAGCCGCTAAGCTGACGCCGGTGTCAGAGGCCTCCGTTCTTCATTCAGACAGCAAACTCATACCACCGACTTCTACTGCAACTTCGGTTGCCAGGCCTCCTGAGTCCTTCAGGCTTGCAGGTAAATCTTCTGTCGTAAGCCTGTGAAAAAGCAGGCTCCAGTCTGTTCTCGTTCCCTTCAATCCCAAATGGTTAAAATGGCTAATGACCTTTTGTTTGTTATTAGGAGTTCACAGCCTCCTTCTCCTAAAAGGAGTAGGGATGTTTCTCTTGAGGCTTTGTCCTTTTCTGGTTCTGATTCTTCTAGCATTTCTGCTGATGAAGAGGAAGTTTCTCAGGCTTTTTCTCCTTTTGAGGATTCAGATGCAGAGGAGTTCATCCTTTCTGCCTCTCCCCCAGAAGATTTCTCTTTTGGTGATACTTTGAATACTCTCAGGGACCATTTTAAATGGGAAAGTCAGGATTATCCCCAATCTAGGAAAAGGATTAGGGAGTTTTTGGATTTACCTCAGCATAAGCCTCTGGCTATTCCCCCAGTATTGGAAGCGGTTGATGTTTTTCTGGAAAATTCCAGGACTC
This sequence comes from Protopterus annectens, assembly GCF_019279795.1. Taxonomy (NCBI): domain Eukaryota; kingdom Metazoa; phylum Chordata; order Ceratodontiformes; family Protopteridae; genus Protopterus; species Protopterus annectens. The sequence goes on along the minus strand of NC_056739.1, from coordinate 190,472,406 downwards.
CAAATTTGGTTCCTCCTGCTCCCTGGAAACCTGACAGGCACTATAGAGATGTTTCACTGTTGCAGTCATTACCTTTGGGCTATTTGCCTGCAGGTAGCCCTCAGCCGGTCTGAATATCAAAGTCTTGGATTCCTGCGTCGGATGCGGTCTCTTTTTCCTTGACGTAAGTTCGTCAGGGGTGTAAAACATGCAGCCGACGCCATTACATCAGTCTTTCTAGCCGCGTGGTGCCCGAAGCAGAAGCAGTTCGCAAGTGCCGGTTGGCTGACTCCTGAAATTTTCTTTTGTGTTTCAGAACTGAAGTCGTTAGAAAAGCTAAATACCCCGTTGGGGATCCTTTTTCTTTCTCTTAACCGATGTCAGGAAAAGTTAACAATTGTCTTACCTGTGGAAAGCAAATACCTCATAAAGATTTTCATTCATACTGCATTCCTTGCTTAGGCCCAGACCACGACGTCCCTCGCTGTTGGTTTTGTGCCTTATTCAACCCCCGAACTATTCGTCGTCTGTCCATTTTTGCAATAAATTAGTTTGGTACTCTGTATAACTATCCAGAAATGGCTTCGGTAAGCCATGCGACTACCGGCATTCTGAAAAAACGTAAAGATAGACAGACCGCATAGGTCCAAAACTGCCGACGACACTTCCGTTAAGCTAGTCACCAGTTCACCGGTACTCGGTGAGGCGCTTTCGCTTCCCCTGATACCTGCTACTTGAGATTCGCAGGCCTCTACTGAGACCCATTCGGAGTCCAGTATGCCGCGAGATGCTTCGACTATGGAACCTGCAGATGTCTGTACCCTTGGATGGGTCCGGAGCTGCTGTGCAGGCACCGGCTTCTGAGGGTGAATTCAGGCCTACAGATTTGCATATCAAACCGACGCCATCTTCTTCATCAAGGCCTAAAACTTGACCCATGCCTAGAAAACAGACGTCCAAACTGCATGGTCAGGCCCATGTGCCTAAAAAACAAATGCTTAGAATAGCTGAAGACCTTATTACTTAAATTAGGGGAAACCAGCCTTCCCCCTCTGAGACCTAGAACTGATTTTCCTTCTGATCAGGATTCTGAAATTTCTGTTTCTTCTGATTACCAGGATTTGCCCTTATCCACCTATGAGGATTCTGATGCTGAGGATTCCATTCCCTCTGCTTCCCCTTCAGAAGATTTTTCTTTTGGTGAAACCTTGCACTCTTTCTTAGGGAGCATTTCCGCTGGAAAGCCAGGATTTCTCTGACTCCAAAAAGAGGCTTAGGGAATTCTTACTCCTCCCTCAACACATGCCTTTAGCTATCACTCCTGTCCTGGACATTGTAGATGATGCCTTCTTGGAATCTAGCCTGGTCCCAGACACTTTACCTCCAGCTCCCAGAAAACCTGACCAGTATTAGAGTACCTGACTCTCACAAGTTCTGCTTCAAGAATTCTACTGCGGATCCAAAGACCATTTCCCAAGGACCAAAAGGCATTAAGGCTACTGTTGCCAAAAACCCTACCCCCTCTGATAGAGATTCCAGGGCCTTGAATATATGAGGTAAGAAGGTGTACACTTCTGCTACTTTGGCCATCAGGGCCTTAAATTGCCAGTTTCATATGTTAAAGTATCACCAGCATATTATGGGACTACTTGAACAAAAAATGATGTTGATTCCTGACTGTGCTGAACTTAAAAGAATTACAGGATTTAATGCATTCTGCCGAACAAGTTGGTAAACATACTTTGCAATGTGGTTTTGACTCTTTAGAAGCATCTTGCAGGGCTGCTGTCACTGGGTCTGTACTTAGAAGGCATGCTTGGCGTAAGGAGCAAAACATGCTAGATTGTGTTAAAACTAAATTACTGGATGCTCCCTTAAACCAAGACCGCCTGTTTGGCAACAAAGCAGAAGTTCTTAAAAAGACGGAGGAAAAAGCTAAATCTATGCAAACTGTTAAAGATTTCCTGCAAGTACAGCCTCCCAGATTTAGTAGGCATTGTCCCTTTCCAGTCTCTTCCAGGCCTTCTCAGTCCAAACCCAGGAACAGCAGACCACCTAGGCTACAGTCTCAAGGTACACACAGACTTAAGCAGTGGGGGGGCTCCCACTTCCAAAGCTGGAAGTAGTAAGACACCCCCCTATGGAAAAATGTCACAATGACTTAACCTTAACTCTTCCAAGCCCTGCTCAACCTTAGGGGGGAAAGCTCGCACTGCATGCAAAAAACTGGGATCTCATTACCCAGGACAAATGGGTGTTGAATACAGTTTTCCAAGGATACAGATTCCACTTCCACGCCTTACCAACCACAAATGGTTGGCCAGATCTACTCTCAAATCACTGGGCAGAGGCTCAACAGCAGGTTCTCTCTCTTCTAAGTATCAGGACTGTTCAACCTGTCCCAGCGGAAGAAAGGGGACAAGGTTTTTGCTCATGACTTTTCCTGGTACCCAGAAAAGACAGCTCCTGGCATCCTATCCTGGACCTCTCTATTCTAAACACCTTTTTGGTAATCCCAAACTTCAGAATGCTAACACTTCAACAGCTGCTTCCTATGCTAGGCAAAGATGCCTGGTTGGCAACCTTAGACTTAAATGAAGATTACCTGCTCATTCTAATAAGGGAATCTTGCAGGAAATACCTGCGCTTCAGAGCAGGCTCCATGCACTATCAGTTCTCTGCACTTCCCTTTGGCTTATCTACAGCGCCCAGGGTATTCGTAAAGTGTCTAGCTCCAGCCATTGCATTTTGCAGGCAGAGAAATATTCAAATATGCCCATACTTGGACGATTGTCTGATTCAAGCAGAAAGCCAGTAATTGCTATTAAAACATCTGGCATTCGTAAAGAAACTTCTTAACTCTCTGGGGTACACCATAAACAAAAAGAAATGTCACCTAGTACCCTGCCAACAAATTGTATTCCTGGGAGCAAGCTTGAATACAACTTTCCAGATTGCTTTCCTCACTCCAGCGAAAAAGTTTATTTGACAACCTACTTCAAACTACTGGCTACAAAGACCCAGCTGTCTGCAAGGAAAATCCTGCAAGCCCTGGGGTTCATGGCCTCTTGCAGTCTGCTAATTCCATACGCAAGACTTAATTTGAGGAATCTACAGTGGTACCTAAAAAGCCTATGGTGTCAACATTCTCAGGACCTGGAATCAATGATTCCTATCATTCTTTGTATAAAGACAGAGTTCCTTTAGTGGGCAGAGGCCTACTCCCACAACAAGGGGCTCCCATTCACTCTACCCTTGCAGCCCAAACCCTAACAGACGCATCAGACTATGCATGGGGGGCTCACTTGGCAGGGCAGTGCATTCAGGGCAATTGGAACCCGAGACAGATGCACCTGCATATCAACCAAAAAGAAATGTTAGCTGTGCAGTATTCCCGGACAGCCTTCAAGGACCACATCCTTCCAGGACAATTATTGGTAAAGATAGACAACACCACAGTTATGTGGTACATAAACAAGCAGGGGGGAACCCACTCGTACCCTCTCTGCAGACTAGCCATGGCACTGTGGAACACAGCCTTGAGCTACTCAGTGCACCTACAAGCTCAATTCTGGTCAGGCAAGCTAAATTCATTGGCAGACGACCTAAACAGAAATCTCATGGACCCACACGAGTGAAAACTGGAACCAAAGATATTCAACCTCTTGAGAAACAAATGGGGGAGTCCAGAGATAGACCTGTTTGCCTCCCCTCAGAACTACCAATTGGACAAATTCTGCACAAGGACTTCCCACAGTCAAGCTTGTAAAGTGGATGCCCTGTCCTTTACCTGGGAAAGCCTCTCAGATGTTCGTGTTACACTGCTGCAGTCATCACGTACTAAGTTGCCTAGGGTACACAGTAAACGAAAAGTAGTCAAAACTAGTGCCCTCACAAGACATAATATTCCTGGGTGCCAGCTTAAATACAACGGCCCAGATGGCTTATCTCACGCCAGACAAGCCAGGACAAACTGACTCAATACTTCAAAATGATGGCAACACACTCGAACATCTACATTTATGGTAGGTACAAAACTGTACTATGTTCATCGTGTTACACTGCTGCAGTCATCACACTTGGGTTGAATCCCAAAGCTAAGGATGGGTGGTGGAACTAAAGAGGGTTTGGAAAGGCTAGTAGGCCCTGCAGAACTGCAGTGGCAAAGCCAGCTCTGGTTTTAGAGTATAGAGGTAAGTGATGGTGTTTGGTGAAGGTGTGCACTGAACTCCAAGTTGCAGCCTCCAAAATATCCTTGGTTGGTACCCCTCTGAGGAAGGCTGTTGATGTTGCTGTAGCCCTGGTGGAATGGGGCCTGATGTTACAAGGCACAGATTTGCCATGGTGTGTGTAGCAGAAACCGATACAATGTCCTATCCATTTTGAAATGGTCTGTTTTGAGATGGCTTTTCCTTGAGATCCTGCAGCATACGATACAAAGAGCTGGTCAGATTTTCTGAAAGCCTTAGTTTTATCCAAGTAGTAACGTAATTGCCTGTGAATGTCCAAAGAGTGTAGGAGCCTTTCCCCTTTGTTCTGGGGGTTTGGATAAAAGGTGGACAAATGAATGGTTTGGTTTAGGGCCACACTGGATACCACCTTTGGCATAAAGGAAGGGTTAGTTCATAAAGAGACTCTGTCTTGAAAAATGATGAAAGGCTCCACTGCCATTAGGGCCTGTAGTTCTGAGACTCTTCGTGCTGAAGTTATTGCTAGCAGCAGGGCAGTTTTCCATGATAGGAACTGTAGATCCGCTGTGAAAGCTGGTTCAAAGGGCGGAAGTGTAAGCTTTTCCAAAACAAAGTTGAGATCCCAAGTTGGTGCTGGTGCTCTCCAGGGCGGTCTTATGTTCTTAGCCCCTCTGAGGAACTGTCTTAGTAACGGATGTGAAAATATAGGAGGATTCGTTTTGTATTGAGCTGAAATAGCTGAGGCGTGGATCTTAATAGATGAGAAGGAAAGTCCTTTGTGCAACATCTCAGTTAAATATTGAAGAATCTGAGGAATATTTGGGACAAGGGGATGTTGGCCTTTAGCCCGGTTCCAGGCGCAGAATCTTTTCCATTTGTCTGAATAGGCTTTCCTGGTGCTGGGCCTCCTGGCCTCCAGAATGACATCCATCACAGCTTTAGAGAGAAGTGTTGACTGGTTGTTTAGGCAATTTGCCATGCAGCCAGATTTAAAGTCTTGAGCTGGCTGTGTAGAATCTGATAGTTTTGCTGAGTGAGCAGGTGAGGAATTGTAGGTAAAATCCATGGTGGGCCTTGAGCCATGTTCCTTAGTATTGGATACCAGTGTTGGCGTGGCCAGTCTGGAGCAATGAGTATCATTTGTGGCCTCTCTAATCTGGCTTTCAGCAGCACCTTTGCCAGAAGAGGCAGTGGAGGAAAGGCATACACTGTCAATGTTTTCCAATTGAATGAGAGGGCGTCCACTTTCCAAGCTAGTGTGTGGTATGTCCTTGTGCAGAATTTCCGTAGTTGGTAGTTTTGGGGGGAAGCAAACAGATCTATGTCTGGGCTCACCCATTTTTGAGTTATCATTGCGAATACTTGTGGATCTAGTTTCCACTCGTGAGGATCTATGATGTTTCTGCTTAGATCGTCTGCCAGTGTGTTTTTCTTTCCTGGCAGGAATTGTGCTTGTAGTTGAACTTGGTAGGTCAGTGCTGTGTTCCACAAGGTCATTGCTTGTCTGCATAAGGGGGTAGGAGTGTGTGCCCCCTTCCTTGTTTATGTACCACATCACTGTGGTGTTGTCCGTCTTTATTAGGAGTTGTCCTGGATGTAGGACGTCCTTGAAAGCTGTCAGGGCATTTTGTACAGCTAGCATCTCTTTGATTGATATGTAGATGCCTTTGGTTTGCAGACCATTTGCCCTGAATACACTGTCCTGCCATGTGTGCTCCCCAGGCATAATCCGATGCATCTGTTATAGTTTGCCTGGTTGTGGGTAAGGTAAAAGGCTGACTCTTGTTGAGGTGACATGCCTGAGCCCACCATAGAACCTCCTGTTGAAGGCAGGGAATGAGTGGAATTATTGTTTCCAAGCTGTGGCTGTGTTGAGTCCATACGCTTTTCAGATACCATTGTAATTTCCTCATATGCAGTTTTGCAAATGGTATTAGTAGTATGCAAGATGCCATGAATCCCAAGGCTTGCAGAATTTTTCTTGCAGGGAGTTGGGTCTTTATTGCCATCATTTTGAAGTATTGAATCAGTTGTCCTTGCTTGTCTGGCGTGAGATAAGCCATCTGGGCCGTTGTATTTAAGCTGGCACCCAGGAATATTATGTCTTGTGAGGGCACTAGTTTTGACTTCTTTTCGTTTACTGTGTACCCTAGGCAACTTAGTAGGTGATGACTGCAGCAGTGTGAACACTCAAACATCTACATTTATGGTATGTACAAAACTGTACTTTTATGCATTTTCCCCCTTTGCCTCTCCTCTCGAAGGTTCTGCTAAAGATCAAACAGAACATACCAAGGACAATACTGATTGCACCAGACTGGCCATGCCAGCACTGGTGTACCCCCTCTTGTGCAGTATGACACTGCTAGGACTATCGCATCTGCCTCAGACCCCTTCTTTGCTGTCCCAGCAGGAGGGGCAGATTCTGCACCCTCAGATTTAAACCCTGAACCTTGCAGCCTGGCTAATTCCTTGAGCTCTCCAATAGCATCCATCAGTAAACAGGTGCTAGATGTCATTCTGGAGGCAAGGAGGCCTAGTACTAGAAAGTCCTATGCTGAAAAGTAGAAAACGTACTGTTCCTGGAGCCAGACTCAGGGGATGGGCACAACGGTGCCCAGCTTACCGCATATTCTTCAGTACTTAGCAGAAATGCTCCACAAGGGCCTTTCCTTCTCATCAATTAAAATTCATGCCTCTGCCATTTCAGCACATTATAATACTGAACCACCCCTCTTCTCTCTCTCCCTGCTAAAGCAATTCCTCAGAGGGTCAAAAAATTTAAGGCCCCCCCCCAGGAGAGCCCCTTCTCCAGCCCGGGACCTTAACTTTGTATTGGAAAAGCTCACTCTCCCAACTTTTTAGCCAGCTGCAACTGCAGAGTTGACATTCCTTTCTTGGAAAACAGCCTTCCTTCTAGTCATCACTTCAGCAAGAAGAGTGTCTGAATTACGTGGCAGTGGAGCCCTTCATCGTCTTCCATACAGACAGGGTGTCCCTCAGGACAAGTCCTTCCTTCATACCCAAGGTGGTTTCTAGTGTGGCCCTTAATCAGTCCATTCATTTGTCTACTTTTTTCCCGAATCCTCAAAACAAAGGAGAACAAATACCGCATTCTTTGGACGTGCACAGACAACTTAGATTTTATTTGGACAGAACTAAGCCTCCCAGAACATCTGAACAGCTGCTAGTTGGCTTTGCTGCAGGGGCGGAGGGGAAGGCCATTTCAAAGCAAACCTTTTCTAAGTGGATTGCCCATTGCAGTCATTTCTGCTATAAGCACCATGGAAAACCTATCCCAAAGGAGATAAGATCACATTCCACCAGGGCTGCTTCTACCTCTACAGCCTAGACGCTGCTACCTGGAGCTCTGTACATACCCTCACCAAGGATTACCACATGCCTATTTTTTCTAAATCCAGAGCTGGTTTTTGCCACTGCAGTCTTGCAGGTCTTAATAGCTGGTCCTAATGCTCTCTAACTTCCTCCTCTCTTCCTTAGCTTTGGAAATCAACCCAAATGTAATGACTGCAACAGTGAAGCACGAAGAACATAGTACAGATGTCCTTCATGGATGCATCTGCAGTCATAACAAGTGGGTTGTCCTGTCGTCAGGCAGCCCTGCAGTCAGCCGGATTCCAAAGTCCGGGTCCGGCTTCGGCTGATGTCGCACTCCACCCGACGTCATCTCTGTTGGTCTTCGGGTATAAAAGCATCAGCCGACGCCATTTTCCCCAGTCTTTCTTGCGCGTGGCGAAGCAGAAGCTGTTCGCAAGTGCCGGTCGGTCGGATCCAGAGATTACTTCTACCGAATACTACTTCGAAGACTTCTAAAGCTAAGTACCCCGTTGGGGACTCTTTCTTGCCTCAGCCGATGTCAGAAAAAGTTAACAATTGTTTAACCTGTGGGAAACAAATACCTCATAAAGATTTCCACTCTTACTGTCTGCCTTGTTTAGGCCCAGCCCACGACGTAGCAGCCTGATGTTCTTCATCTCACATTGCTGCAGTCCTTACACTTGGGTATAGCGCTGTCCTCGGTCGGCCCGAATACCAAAGTATATGGCTGACGCCGGTCATGGCGCATTAAACTGACGCCAGGACGTCAGGGTATAAATGCGCATGACCGACGTCATATCCCCAGTCTTTTTTGCCGCGTGGTCCGATGCAGAAGCAAATTTGCGAGTGCAGGTTGGCGTCCTGAGATTTTCGAACCGAGTTTCAGACCGAATCAAGTTGGCTAAGTACCCGTTGGGGAATATTTTGGTTTTTCTTGCCTCAGTATTTTACGGATGTCAGAAAAAGTAAATAACTGTATTTCTTGCGGAAACAGATACCACATAGGGACTACCACAGCTTGTGTATACCGTGTTTAGGGCCTGAGCACGGCGTTGTTGGGTGTTCCTCTTGGCGCTAGATTTAACAAGCGTACCATAAAGAGGAGATTAGACTGCGCTAGGTTAGTCTTCGGAAGCGGTGCAATTACAAAATGCCGTCGGATGCTCCGGCCGCTACCTCAAGAAGCGCAGGACAAAACACCTAGGCCTAGGTTAGAGGCACCAGCCGACCGGACGTCGGTTCTTTAGAGGGCACGGTTGTGCCAGAGGCCCAAACAGAAGTTTCCTAGAGTCCCAGGGGAGACTTTGTTGTTACAGGATGTGTCTTCACAGGAGGTAGGCCAGGCTGAAGGGGCTTCTCAGGTAGCTGTTCTCCCCTCTCTGCCTAAGGTGGTTAGGCCTTCCCCTACTGTTACAAAGGCTTCTTCCAAGAGTAGGCCAGGTTCAGCTGTAGCATGTGCTCCTCCTAGTACTTCAGGCCCTGTGCCCAAGAGACATATGCTTAAGATGGCTGAAGATTTAATTACTATGATTAGGGTTCTATGCCCCTCCTGACAAAAGGCCTAGGGTGGATCCTGAATTTGGGAATTTTGAACAGGATTCTGATATTTCTGAGTCTTGGCTGAGGATTTACAGGAGTTTTCTCATTATTCTGACTCTGATGTGGATGACTCCACCCCTTCTGCTTCTCCTCCTGAGGATTTTTCATTCTCAGAGACTCTCCATTCCATGAGGGAACATTTTAAATGGGAAGGTCAGGATTTCTCTGATTCCAGGAAAAGACTTAGGGAATTTTTGTTTCTACCTCAGCATAGGCCTTTAGCTATACCCCCTGTTCTTTCTGTGGTGGAAGATGTTTATGCAGAGGCTTCCCTTAACCCTGATTCTTTACCTCCCGCTCCTGTTAAACCAGACAGATACTATAGGGTGCCTGAAGCTCACAAGTATCTTTTTAAAAGCCCTAGGGCAGATCCAGAGACAGTTACTCAGGGGCCTAAAGGGGTTAAGGCTTCTGTGGCTAAAAATCCAGTTCCTCAGGACAAAGAGGCAAGAGCTTTAGACAGATGGCGTAAGAAAGTGTATACTTCTTCAACTTTAGCCATGAGGGCTTTAAATTGTCAATTCCACATGCTGAGATATCAAATCTATCTCCTTTCACAGTTAAAGTCTAAGGTAGATGCTCTGGCAGAAGGTATTGAATGTAAGGAGTTACAAGATCTGGTACATGTGTCTGAACAGGTGGGTAAGCATTCCTTACAATGTGGTTTTGATGCTGTACAGGCCTCTTCCAGGGTGGCTGCCACTGGTACTGTCCTTCAGGCACGCCTGGTTACGGGATCAGAATTTAGCTGAGCATGTTAAGTCAAGGATCTTGGATGCCCTTTACAATCTGATGTGTTGTTTGGTTCGCCTGTTGAAGCAGTTTTAAAGAAAATGGAGGACAAAGCTAAATCTATGCACACTGTTAAAGATTTTTTACAGGTTCAACCACCAAAGTTTAGCAGAAACTGGCCAAGCAAGGCGTGGACATACCCTTCTTATGATTCCCAGTCTAGGGGTAGGTCTAGGCGTGCTAGGGGCAGAGCTCAGGGTTCCTTTAGATCCAGGACAGGGGGCTCACCTGCACAGTCTTCAGGGGAGGGCAGGGGTCAGCCCTTTCGTAGACAGACACAATGACCTACCTTTTCAACTGCCAGAACCTCCACGTCTCGCAGCACCTTTAGGAGGAAGACTGACACTTTTCAAAGAGAACTGGAGTTTAATTACCCAAGACAGATGGGTATTGGATATCATTCACCACGGTTACAGGTTTTATTTCCATACCTTACCACCGTTCAAGGGCATGCCAGATATTCCGCCCCAACACAAATTGGAAGCTCACAGACAAATATCCATATTGACACAGATAGGGGCCATACAACCGGTGCCTATGGCAGAAAGGGGCCTAGGATTTTACTCGCCTATTCCTAGTACCAAAAAGGGGAACACGTGGAGACCAATTCTGGATTTGTCTATCCTCAACACCTTTCTGGACATCCCAAGTTCAAGATGCTGACATTGCAACAGCTTTTACCCCTCCTGGGCAAGGACCACTGGATGGTAACTTTGGATCTCAAGAGGCTTACCTTCATGTCCCTATCACTCTAAGCTGCAGGAAGTATCTGCGTTTTGAGCTGGAGATTCACACTATCAATTCTCTGCATTGCCCTTTGGCTTATCCACTGCACCCAGAGTATTCACAAAGGTCCTGGCTCCAGTGATAGCTTTCTTCAGACGAAAGGAATACAGATCTACCCTTATTTGGACGATTGCCTGATTCTGGCTCAGGGCAAGGGCGAGCTTCTACAGCATTTAAAGTATGTGATAACAGTGCTAAGATGCCTAGGGTATTCTGTGAACGAAACAAAGTCCAGTCTAGTACCCTCTCAGGACATGTGCTTTCTGGGTGTGAGACTGAATACAGCAGCCCAGATGGCCTTCTTAACCCCGGACAAACAAAAGAATCTTTCCCTTTACTTCCAACAACTATCACATCAGTCCGGCTGACTGCAAGGACAGTCCTTCAAGCCTTAGGGTTCATGGCATCTTGTATTCTGGTGCTTCCCAATGCCAAACTGCATATGAGGAAGCTACAATGGTATCTCAAGAATCTATGGACACAGCACTGCCACGATCTGGACACTGTCATTCCAATAATACCTTGCATCCAAAAGGAATTCTTGTGGTGGGCTCAGCAATGTCACCTAAACAAGGGACTTTCTGTGACCCGGCCGGAGGCAAGTCAGATTCTAACAACAGATGCCTCAGACAAAGCTTGGGGGGCTCATCTCAATGGAAAATGGATACAGGACAAGTGGCCTGCCAGACTACAACATCTACATATCAACCTAAAGGAGATGTTAGCAGTCCAGTTTGCATTAACAGCTTTCAAGGAATTACTTCTTCCGGGACAGGTGTTGATTCTAACAGACAACACAACTGTCATGTGGTACATCAACAAGCAAGGGGTACACATTCTTACCCTCTATGCAGACAAGCAATGATTCTATGCGAAACGCCTCTCAGTCTACAACTGGATCTTCAGGCAAGGTTTCTGCCGGGGGTGCAGAACTCCTTAGCAGATGTGTTAAGCAGGCAAATCATGGATCCCCATGAGTGGAAACTGGATCCTCAGGTATTTCAGCAATTAACAGTGTCATGGGGAACACCAGACATAGATCTGTTCGCTTCTCCTCTAAACCACCAGCTGCCAAAGTTTTGCACAAAAAGGATACACCAGGCAGCTTGGAAAACGGATGCTCTTTCTTTCAGTTGGAAAAATCTTCATGTATATGCCTTTCCACCACTTCCTCTACTTCTAAAGGTTCTGCTAAAGGTAAGCCAGGACAAACCAAGAATGATCCTGATAGCTCCAGATTGGCCCGACAGCATTGGTACCCACTACTGAGAAATTTAATAAGGAAACCACCGTGGCCCCTGCCTTTAATTCCTCAACTGTTGTCTCAAAGGACGGTCATTTACTCAATGTCAAGCTTCACTCTCTTCATCTCACAGCATGGCATATCCTCTTTTAGCTCATAGCAGGCTCAACTTCCTCAACAAGTTTTGAATGTGATTATGGAAGCTAGGAGACCTAGTACAAGGAAAGTGTATGCAGACAAGTGGAAGAGATTTTTGCTTTGGAGTGCAGCAAAGGGTGTGGATGTTTCTGAGCCTGATTTAAGTGTGGCTCTTCGATATCTTACTGAACTATTGGACAAGGGTTTGTCCTTCTCTTCCATTAAAATTCATGCTGCAGCAATTTCAGCTCACTATGACTGTGATCCACCTTTGTTTTCTCATTCCTTGTTCAAGCAATTTCTCAGAGGAGCAAAGAACATAAGACCTCCACGAAGAGCTCCTACTCCAGCTTGGGACCTCAATTACGTGTTGGAAAAGCTCACTCTGCCACCTTTTGAGCCTGCAGCTACGGCTGAGTTAAAATATTTGTCATGGAAGACTGCTTTTTTGTTGGCCATTACCTCTGCAAGAAGGGTTTCTGAATTGCAGGCCCTTATGGCTGTTGAGCCTTTCTTGATCTTCCATAAGGATAGGGTATCTTTACGCACTAACCCTTCCTTTATGCCTAAGGTGGTCTCAAGTGTGTCTTTAAACCAGTCTATTCATTTACCTACCTTTTATGCAGACCCCCAAAACAAGGGGGAAAAGATCTTGCATACTTTGGCGTGCACAGACAGTTACGCTACTACTTAGATAGGACTAAGGGTTTCAGGCAGTCGCAACAGTTGTTTGTTTCTTTTGCTTTAGGTACTCAGGGCAAGCCTGTGTCAAAGCAAACTCTTTCTAAATGGATTGGGTTTTGCATTTCCTTTTGTTATTCTCAGCATGGCAAGCAGATCCCAACAGGGATCAGACCTCATTCCACTAGGGCTACTGCCACCTCTACAGCCTTTCTAAGGGAGTGTCAACTAAGGACATTTTGGAGGCAGCTACTTGGAGTTCAGTACATACTTTCTCTAAGCACTACCACCTTCCTCTCTACTCTAAATCTAGGGCTGGGTTTGCCACTGCTATTCTACAGGGCATTTTGACAGCTCCTGCTTCTATTTGATTTGCCATCCTCCCTTACCTCTGCTTTGGGAATCTACCCAAGTGTAAGGACTGCAGCAATGTGAGATGAAGAACATAGTACAGTTTTGTACCTACCATAAATGTAGATGTTCAAGATCCACATTGCTGCAGTCCAATTCCGCCTCCGTCCCTCTGTGTTTAGGGGTGGTTGTGTGGTTAGGTTAGTACTTTATTAGATAATTGTTAGAAGTTGTACATAGTTTGGGTGTGGGGTGTTTAGTGTTTGGTAATTTTTTGATTTTACCCTGTTTAGGGTCTTCTGACATCTGGGGCAAGAAAAGACTGAGGATATGACGTCGGTCATGCGCATTTATACCCTGACGTCCTGGCGTCAGTTTAATGCGCCATGACCGGCGTCAGCCATATACTTTGGTATTCGGGCCGACCGAGGACAGCGCTATACCCAAGTGTAAGGACTGCAGCAATGTGGATCTTCGAACATCTACATTTATGGTAGGTACAAAACTGTACTTTCGGCCTGTGCCTCTTTCAACCGACGAACGCTTAGGCGTCGGTCGGAGTTTGCAGAACAGTTTTTCGGTTCTGATTTTGCATACATTATGCCGTCGGATCCTCCGACTACCCCCAAAAAACACAAAGATAAAGACCGACACTCGCGGTCCGCGGTTTCGGCCGAAACCACGGTAAAGCAAACCGCGAGTGTCTCGGTTTCGGCCGAAACCGAGAAAACTGCTCAAAGTACAGCTGAACCTATTCTTAAAACTGAGGCCCCTGCTACAACTCTTGAATCGACCTCAGAAATTTTACCCACTACGGTGGTTGACTTATCAGACACCATCCCCTTGGATGTCTCTACCCCAGCACGTGGTGCTGCTAGGCCTCCAGCTGCCATGTCCATTAAGGCCTTCGCCAGGGCTAAAGCAGCCAAGACTACTAAAACAGTGCCTGTTAAACCCCCCTCATCCAGGCCCTCTTCTAGTTCTCTAATGCTTTCTTTGGCAGAAGATTTAATTTCTTTAATTAGAGGATCTCAATCTCACCCAGACAGGGCCTCTCAGCCCCCAGAGAAGAGACCTAGGACAGAGCCCCCTGAGCCAGTGTCTTCTGATGATTCTGCTGATGAATCAGACATAACTGACCAGCCTGAGGCTCCCTTCTCCAATTTTGAAGATTCTGATGCTGAAGAATCCATTCCAGCTGCTTCCCCACCAGAAGAATTCTCCTTTGGGGAAACCTTGCATGCCATGCGAGAACAGTGGCAGCAACAGGATTTTTCAGACTCCAGAAAAAGACTTAGGACCTTTCTGCACCTCCCACAGCACAGGCCCTTAGCTATACCTCCTGTTCTCTCTGTGGTGGATGATGCTTTCAATGATGTTTGCTCCGCTCCAGATTCTTTACCCCCAGCCCCTGCCAAACCAGACAGATTTTACAGGGTGCCAGATACTCATCACCACCTTTACAAGGCCCCACTTGCAGACCCAGAAACTATATCCCAGGGTCCCAAGGCAGTAGCCGCGACCACAGCTAAACCCTATTCCTTCTGAAAGGGAAGCAGGGTCACTAGACAGATGGGGTAAAAGGTCTACACTTCAGCTACTCTCTCAGCTAGAGCTTTAAACTGTCAGTTTCACATGATACAATACCAAGAGTTTATGCTTGATCAGTTAACTAAAAAACTAACCTCTGATGAATCTCTTGATAAGAAATATGTATTAGAGATGGTAAATAACATACAACAGGTTAGCAACCATTCCTTAAAATGTGGCTATGATGCACTGGAGGCTTCATTTAGATCAGCCATGACAGGCACAGTGATAAGAAGGCATGCATGGCTAAAGGAACAAGCTTTACCGGATCATGTTAAAGCTAAGTTGCTAGATGCTCCTATGGACAAGACAAGTCTGTTTGGTACACCTGCCCAGCAGGTTATGAAGAAAATGGAAGAAAAGGCAAAATCTGTTCAAACTGTTAAAGATTTCTTGCAGGTTCAACCCCAAGGTTTAGCAGGAACTGGCCTGCCAAAATTGGTCCTTTCCTGGCTCCACAAAATTTCAAAGGGGCAGGAATAGGCGTTCCAGTGGCAGAAACCAATCCAGAGGGGGTGCCTACAGAGGCGACAGTGGCAAGGTAACAACAGAGGCACAGACACAGCCACTGCCACTACATCAGCACAACCACAGTGACTTAATCCTAAATCCGCCTACCAGGGAACAAATAGCAGCTCCTCTAGGCGGAAAGTTAACCTTATTTTCAAAGAACTGGCACTACATAACAAAAGACAAGTGGATTTTACAAACCATAGATCAAGGTTACCGGTTTCACTTCCACACTTTACCAGTCAAAGAGGAATGCCAAATCTACCTCCAAATCAAAAAACAGAGGCTCTACGCCAGATAATGGAGTTAGCAAACATAAGAGCTGTGGAAAGAGTGCCAACAGCAGAACAAGGAAAGGGTTTCTACTCCAGACTATTCCTAGTTCCAAGAAAGGAAAAAAGTTGGAGACCAATTCTCGACCTGTCCACCTTAAATACATACATCATTGTCCCAAAATTCAAAATGCTGACCCTACAGCAACTTCTTCCCATGCTGGGCAAGGAGTCTTGGCTGGTAACTCTAGATCTCAAGGAGGCATACCTGCACGTCCCCATTCGACCAATCTGCAGAAGATACCTCAGATTTCTTGCAGGATCAGAGCACTATCAATTCTCAGCATTGCCCTTTGGCTTATCTACTGCGCCCAGAGTATTCACAAAATGCCTGGCATCAGTAATCGCCCATTGCAGACTACGGGAATTCAAATTTACCCATACCTGGACGACTGCCTGCTACAAGGGGACAACAAAAGCAAGCTGACAACAGATTTACAAAGGGTCATTTACTTGCTACAAGGACTGGGATACACAGTCAATTTACAAAAGTCAAGGCTGATACCATCCCAAACAAGGACATTCTTGGGCGGAATTGGACACAGTACAACAAATGGCATTCCTGACTACAGAAAAACAAAAGAACTTCCTCTTTACTTCTTGGCACTAACAAAACTGAACAAGTTAACAGCAAGAAAAGTTCTGCAGGCCTTGGGCTTCATGGCATCATGCATAATCTTAGTCCCATTTGCCAGACTACATATGAGGAAACTACAGTGGTACCTAAAGAATTTATGGTCCCAACACAGACACAGTCTAGAAACAGAAATCCCACTAATTCCATGCTTAAAACAGGAGTTCCTATGGTGGGCTCAGGCATGCCAGTCAAACCCAGGCCTACCCTTCGCAGATGTCAACCAAGCCAGACCATCACAACAGGCGCTTCAGACCTAGGATGGGGGCCCACATGCTGGACAAATGCGTGCAAGGATTGTGGACACAGGATCAACTTCACCTGCACATCAATCTAAAAGAAATGCTGGCAGTAAAACTGGCAATCCAAAAGTTCAAACCATTTCTCAGAGGGCCAGTTGATGATAAGGACAGACAACACCACAGTCATGTGGTACATCAACAAACAGGGAGGCACTCATTCATACCCCCTATGCAGAATGACCTTGGAGCTGTGGACCCTGGCACTCAGCTACAACATTCAGTTACAGGCAATATTTGTACCGGGGAAAGACAATACTCTAGCAGACATATTAAGCAGAACCACTTCGGATGCCCACGAATGGAAGCTGCACCCGGACATCTTCAAGACCATCTCGAAGAAATGGGGAATGCCACAGATAGACCTATTCGCATCACCTCTCAATCATCAGCTCAAAAAATTCTGCACAAGGACATTCCACCCACTAGCATGGCAAGTGGACTCACTCTCCTTCTACTGGAAAGGCCTAACAGCATATGCATTCCCACCTCTTCCTTTGATACACAAGGTACTACTAAAAATCAAGGAAGAACGTCCAAGGATAATCCTGATAGCTCCAAACTGGCCAAGACAACACTGGTACCCACTACTGAAGAGCATGTCTCGGAACAATATGTGGCCAATACCCCTAATGCCTTTGATGTTAACTCAGAACAACTACAGCATCATACACCCAAACCTAAAAACGCTGCAACTGACTGCATGGAACATCACATAGCAGCAGCTAATCCAGAACTTTCCCAAAGAGTTAAAGACATTATGCTTGAAGCACGCAGACCTTCAACAAGAAGGAACTATGCTGGAAAATGGAAAAGGTTTGTCATTTGGAGTACGGAAAGAGGAAAAGATGTGTCAAACATAGATATACCTAACATTCTGGAGTATCTGGCTGAACTTCTTCATTCAGGCCTGTCCTACTCCTCCATCAAGATACATGCATCAGCTATTTCAGCAGAATACAGCTTTGATCCACCTGTTTTTCACCCTTTGCTCAGGCAGTTCCTCAGAGGAATCAAGAATGTAAAACCTCCAAGGAAACCACCATTACCAGCTTGGGATTTAAACTTTGTGCTAGAAAAGTTGACACTATCACCCTTTGAACCAGCAGCAACAGCAGACCTACAACACCTGTCATGGAAAACTGCTTTCCTACTGGCAATTACTTCAGCAAGGAGGGTTTCAGAACTACAGGCCTTAATGGCAGTGCAACCCTTCCTAATCTTCCATCAAGATAGTGTCCATGAGGACTAATCCTACATTTATGCCCAAGGTGGTATCCAGAGTGTCTTTAAACCAGGCAATCCACCTACCTACCTTCTTTCCCAACCCACAAAACAGAGGGAAAGAATACTGCATACCTTGGATGTACATAGACAGCTACGCTACTACTTGGACAGAACAAAAATAGCAGAAAGACTGACCAACTTTTTGTAGCCTATGCAACAGGAAGGGAAGGAAAAGCTATTTCCAAACAGACAATCTCCAAATGGATAGGAAATTGCATACGATACTGTTACTCCTTCCATGGAAAACCAATTCCACAGAACATAAGACCTCATTCTACAAGGGCAACAGCCACTACCACAGCCTTCTTACGAGGAGTGGCAACCAAAGACATTATTGAGGCGGCTACTTGGACCTCCGTGCATACATTTGCCAAGCATTATAATTTGCCTCTATATTCCAGATCCCGAGCAGGGTTTGCCACTGCTGTACTGCAAGGGATCCTAAACACACCATAATCTACTTTTATCCTCCTCCCTAGTTGGCTATGGTATTCTACCCACTTGTTATGACTGCAGATGCATCCATGAAGGACATAGTACAGTTTTGTACCTACCATAAATGTAGATGTCCGAACTGGATAGCATCTGCAGTCAGGATTACCTCCCTCCTTCCCCTCTGTGGTACTCCTAGGGTGTTTACCCTCCTAATAGCTAGCTGTTGGGGAGTCTTTTATGGTGTATTTGTTTGTATATATGTACATATATGCTTATTGTTGTGTTTACCTCTATCTATTTGGAAACATTGGCATCTATCCAAAATTTTTAGCCTGCAAGAGGGCTACTGGCATCTGGGGCAAGAAACACTGAGGAAAATGGCGTCGGCTGATGCTTTTATACCCGAAGACCAACAGAGATGACGTCGGGTGGAGTGCGACATCAGCCAAAGCCGGACCCGGACTTTGGAATCCGGCCGACTGCAGGGCTGCCTGACGACAGGACAACCCACTTGTTATGACTGCAGATGCTATCCAGTTCGGACATCTACATTTATGGTAGGTACAAAACTGTACTTTGTGTACACTTAACATAAATGTAGATGTTAGAGTGTATTCACTGCTGCAGTTCTGGATGTTCTTCGTGTTTCACTGTTGCAGTCATTACATTTGGATAATCTGCTGGCAGGTTGCCCTCAACCGGCCTGAATTCTAAAGTCTTGGGTCCTGCGTCAGTCGCTGTCTTCTCTTCCATGACGTCAGGTCATCAGGGGTATAAAACATACAGCAGACGCCATTTTCCTCAGATGTTCTTCATGTTTCACTGTTGCAGTCATTATATTTGGTTATCCTGCTGGCAGGTTGCCCTCAGTCGGCCTGAATTCCAAAGTCTTGGGTCCTGCACCAGCCACTTTCGCCTCTTCCGTGACGTCAGGGGTATAAAGATGCAGCCGACGCCATTTTATTCAGTCTTTCTTGCCGCGCGGTACCCGAGGCAGAAGCAGTTTGCTAGTGCCGGTCGGCAGACTCATGAGATTTTCGTGTTCGAATTTCAGATCTGAAGTCTTCATTAAAAGCTAAGTACCCCGTTGGGGAAACTTTGTTTTTACTTCAGACCGATGTCAGAAAAAGTTGTGTATTTCTTGTGGGAAAGCAAATACCTCATAAGGATTTTCATTCTTACTGTATTCCTTGCCTATGCCCTGACCACGACGTTGCTAGTTGTCGGTTTTGTGCTAGATTTAACCAACGCACTAAGCGTAGGTACGATTTTGCATATAGCTATTTTGGGCAAAGATTTAATTATACAATGTCATCGGATAGCCATCCGACTACCGGAGTTCACAAAAAACGCCAAGAAAAAGCCAGGCAGCTGAGGTCCAAAACCGACGAAGCTTCCCCTAAGCAAGTCGCCGGTTCTCAGTGAGGTGCTTTTGCAGTCCCTGACACCCGCTACTTTAGAGTCACATGCCGCTACCGACTCCCACGTGGAGTCGGACAGGCCGCTAGAAACTCAAGGTATTGGAATCTCTGAGATTGTTCCCTCAGATGGGTCCGGAGCCGCTGAGCAGGCATCGGCTTCTGAGGGTGTATTCAGACCTAAGCAATTATATATTAAACTGACTTCAAAGACAAAGGCTAAAACACCTTTAAAGGCAAAGAAACAAGTTCACCAGCCACAAGGACAGGCCTCCATGCCCAAAAAAACAGATGCTGAAAATGGCTGAAGACTTAATTACCTTGTTCAGTGGTTCCCATCCCCTTCCTGATAAGAGGCCTAGGCAAGAGACAGACTATGAATCTTCAGATCAGGTTTCCATTTCTTCTGATCAGGAATATTCTCTTCCCCCCCTATGAGGATTCTGATGCTGAAGGATCAATTCCTTCAGCTTCTCCTCCTGAGGATTACTCTTGGGTAAACCTTGCATACCTTGAGGGAACACTTGCACTGGGAGAGCCAAGATTTTTCAGAATCTAAGAAAAGGCTCCGAGACGACCTTTTACTACCTCAACACAGGCCTCTAGCTTTTCCACCTGTGTTGGACATTGTAGATGTGTTCTCTGAGTCTAGTCTGACCCCTGACTCTTGACCTCCAGCTCCTGTTAAGCCAGACAGATACTACAGGGTTCCTGACTCTCATAAATTCCTTTTCAAAAACCCTACTGCAGACCCAGAAACTATTTATCAGGGTCCAAAAGTGGTCGAGGCTTCTACTGCAAAAAGAACCTACCCCCTCTGACAGGGATTCTAGGGCACTGGATAGATGGGGAAAAAAGATTTGCACATCTACTACTTTGGCTATAAGGGACTTAAATTGCCAGTTTCATATGCTCAAATATCAGCAGTATATCATGACACTGCTTAAACAGAAAATGATGTCAAATTCTGATTGTGCAGAAAACAAAGAAATGCAGTATTTATTGCATGCAGCTCAACAAGTTGGAAAGCATACTTTGCAATGTGGGTTTGATTCTCTGGAGGCCTCCTGCAGGGCCGCTGTTACAGGTTCTGTCATTAGGAGGCATGCTTGGTTAAAGGAACAAAATCTGCCTGACAATGTTAAAGCAAAATTATTAGATGCTCCTTTACAACATGATTCCTTGTTTGGTGTTAAGGCAGAAGAGGTGTTAAAGAAAATGGAGGACAAAGCTAAATCTATGTAAACGGTTAAGGATTTCTTACAGGTACAGCCACCTAAATTTAGGAGACACCGGCCTACAAAGAATTGGTCCTTTCCAGTCTCAGACAGATCTCAAAGGGGCAGTTCCAGACGCCCTAGAGGCAGATCACAGCCGCAAGGATCCTACAGGTCTAAGCAGTGGAGTGCTTCTATCACCAAAGGTGGAGAAGACAAAGCACAATCATACAGGAAACAGTCCCAATGACTTCCCCCTGCCTGCACCAAGCACTTATCTTTTGGCAGCGCCCTTAGGGAGGAAACTAGCAATTTTTTCACAAAATTGGCACATTATAACCCCGGACAAATGGGTTCTAGACATAGTGTCACAAGGCTACAAGTTTAATTTCTATTCACTGCCAAGGGCAAACGGTTGGCCAGACCTGCCAAAAAATCAATGGGCAGAGGCTCAAAAACAAGTCGCAGCTGTCATGGACATGAGGGCTATTCAACAAGTGCCACAGCAAGAACAGGGACAAGGATTTTACTCAAGACTGTTCTTGTTACCCAGAAAGGACAAAACATGGAGACTAATACTGGACCTATCTATTCTAAACACTTTCCTGGATATACCAAAATTCAAGATGTTGACCTTACAGCAGCTTCTGCCCATGCTGGGCAGCAAGGCTTGGCTCGAGACTTTAGACCTAAAAGAGGCATACCTGCATGTCCCAATCAGAAATTCATGCAGAAGATACCTCAGATTCAAGGCTGGCTTAAAGCATTACCAATTCTCTGCACTGCCCTTTGGCTTTTCTACTGTGCCCAGGGTCTTCACAAAGTGCCTGGCACCAGTAATTGCTTATTGCAGACAGAGGAATACAAATATATCCTTACTTGGACGACTGCCTCATACAAGCAGAGAACAAGGACATTCTATTACAGCATCTGACGTTTGTGATAAAACTCTTAACATGCCTGGGGTACACAGTCAACAAAAGAAGTCAAAACTAGTACCCTCTCAAGAGATAATATTCCTGGGTGCAAGCTTAAATACAACTGCCCAGATGGCTCATCTCACTCCAGACAAAGAAATACAACTATCTATTTCAAGGAAATGGCAACAAAGGCCCAGTTGTCTGCAAGAAAAATTCTGCAGGCTTTGGGCTTCATGGCATCCTGCATCTTACTAACTCCATATGCAAGAATGCATATGAGGAAAATTCAATGGTACCTAAACAGTGTCTGGACACAACATTGCCACAATCTGGAAACAATGGTTGTGTCTTTCGGCTTTTTCCTGGTTAGGGGTCGCCACAGCAGAACTCTGGTCCGCTAATGATTGGCAGTTGATTTTTACGTACCGGCTTGCCAGGCCTGACGCACAACCTTCAGCGAAGGTACGCCCATTCACGCATGTCTCCACGCAGAAGACACTCTAGCTGAGAATCGAACAAACAATGATTACTCTAATTCCCTGCCTGCAACTGGAGTTTCGATGGTGGACAAAGGCTGGTCACCAAAACAAGGGACAGCCATTCTCACTACCCCCAGCCAGGCAGAGCCTAATGATGGATGCTTCAGATTATGCCTGAGGGGGCACACATAGCAGGAAGAGGCATTCAGGGCACCTGGTCCACAAACCAAAAGCATCTATGTATCAATCAAAAAGAGATGCTAGCTGTTCAAAATGCCCTGACAGCCTTCAAGGACCTACTTCATCCGGGACAACTACTGATAAAGACAGAGACAGCACCACGGTCATGTGGTATATAAACAAGCAGGGGGGCACACATTCATACCCCCTTTGCAGACTAGCCATGACATTGTGGGACACTGCCTTGACTTAGCAAGTACATCTGCAGGCACAATTCCTGCCAAGAAAGGAAAATACTCTGGCAGACGAACTAAGCAGAAACTTCATGGACCCCCATGAGTGGCAGCAGGATCCACAAGTCTTCAGCATGATAACAAGGAAATGGGGACACCCGGACATAGATCTTTTTGCCTCCCCTCACAACAATCCACTAAAAAGATTCTGTACAAGGACTTATCACAGACAAGCTTGGAAAGTGGACGCCTTATCTTTCAACTGGACAAACCTATCAGTATATGCCTTTCCCCCACTGCCTGTCCTCCCCAAGGTACTCCTAAAGGTCAGACAACAGAAGCCAAAGATGACACGGATTGCCCCAGACTGACCCCTACAGTACTGGTACCCAATCCTAAGGAACTTGTCTCTATGCCCAGCTTGGACCTTACCTCAAAAACCTTGTCCACTGTCCCAGCAAAACAATCAGATCCTGCACAGCCAACTCAGGACCTTAAACCTGGCAGCATGACGGATAATGTAGTCATACAAAAAACACCTCTCAGTAAAGCTGTGATGGATGTCATTCTGGAAGCCAGAAGGCCTAGTACTAGAAAGTCTTATGTTGGAAAATGGAAGCGATTCTGTGCTTGGAACCAGGCACAAGGAACTGATACAACTGTACCAGGAGCTGGAGGTAAGGAGTCAGGGGTCAAACTAGACTCCGAAAACACATCATCTAAAATGTCTAACACAGGGGGAATGGCTAGAGGCCTGTGCTGTGGTAGTAAAAGGAAATCCCTGAGCCTCTTTTTGGATTCTGAAAAATCTTGGCTTTCCCAGTGAAAATGCTCCCTCATGGTATGCAAGGTTTCCCCAAAGGAATAATCCTCAGGAGGGGATGCTGGAGGTATAGATTCTTCAGCATCGGAATCCTCATGGGGGGGGTAAGGAATATCCCTGATCAGAAGAGGAATCAGAAGGAATAGAAATCTGATCTGAAGATTCATAGTCAGTGTCTTGCCTAGGCCTCTCATCAGGAGGGGGATGGGAACCACTGATCAAGGTAATAAGGTCTTTGGCCATTTTGATCATCTGTTTTTGGGCAGAGAGGCCTGTACACATGGCTCATGAGTTTTTCTTTGCTTTAGAAAATGCTTTAGTCTTTGTCTTTGAAGCTGAAGTCGTTTTAATGTAAAGATGTTGAGGTCTGAATACACCCTCAGAAGCCGGTAGCCTGCTCAGCAGCACCGGACCCATCTGAGGGATTAGCGTCCGAGGCTCCAGTACTTTGAGTATCCAGCAGCATGGCTGACTCCACGTGGGAGTCTATTGTGGGCTGCAACTCTAAAGTAGCGGTTGTCAGGGGCTGCGAAAGCTCCTCACTGAGAACCGGCGACTAGCTTAGGAGAAGCTACGTTGTCGATTTTGGGCCTCTGTTGTTTTTCTCTATCCTTTTCTTTGCGCTTTTTGTAAACTCCCGTAGTCGGATGGCTATCCGACATTTTAGGATAATTAAACCGGCTATCAAAATACTTTAAAGCAAAATTCTACAGACGCTTAATAGTGTGTTGATTAAATCTAGCACAGAACCGACAACCAGTAACGTTGTGATCAGGGCCTAGGCAAGGAATACAGTAAGAATGAAAATCCTTAATGAGGTATTTGCTTTCCACAAGTAATAAAATTATTAACTTTTTCTGACATCGGTCTGGAGCAAGAAAAATGTTTCCCCAATGGGCTACTTAGCTTTATTGAAGACTTCTGTTCTGAAACTCGAACACGAAAATTTCAGGAGTCTGCCGACCGGCACTTGCAAACTGCTTCTGCTTCGGGCACTGCGCAGCAAGAAAGACTGAAGAAAATGGCGTTGGCTGCTTCTTTTATACTCCTGACGACCTGACGTCAGGGAAGGGGCGACCGCAGCAGACGCAGGACCCAAGACTTTGGAATTCACGCCGGCTGAGAGCAACCTGCCAGCAGGATTACCCAAATGTAATGACTGCAACAGTGAATACACTCTAACATCTACATTTATGGTACGTGTACTGCGGTGGTGGTGCTGCGGTAGCGTTGTCGCCTCACAGTAAGACGTTGCCCCATTCGATTCTCAGAGCGTCTTCTGTGTGGCGACATGCGCGAATGGCCGTTCCTTCGTTGACGGTTGTGCGTCAGGCCCGGCAAGTCGGCACGTAAAAATCTACTGCCAATCATTAGCGGACCGGAGTTCTGCTGTGGCGACCCTTAACTGGGAAAAGCCGAAAGCCACAACAACACAACTGTACTTTTATCTGAACAGGAGTGATGACTGTGATGCATTTGAATATGAAGATTTGCATCCCCTCTCAGCTTATGAGGAATCTGATGCAGAAGAATCCATCCTTTCAGCCTCTCTACCTGAGGACTTTCTTTTGGGGAAGCCCTACATACCTTAAGGGAACATTTCCAATGGGAATGTCAGGACTACCCTTGGTCAAAAAAGAGACTCTGGGAATTCTTAGATCATCCACAGCACAGACCTCTGGCCATTCCTCCTGTCCTGGATGTTGTGGATGATGTTTTTATGGAATCCAGTTTGACTCCTGACGCCTTCCCTCTTGCTCCCAGGAAATCAGACAGGTACTATAAAGTCTCGGACTCTCACAAATTTCATTTCAAAAATCCTTTTGCTGACCCAGAGGTTATCTCTCAAGGACCTAAAGGAATTAAAGCAACTTTTTCTATGAGCCCCACCCCCTCAGATAGGGATTCCCTAGCATTATACACATAGGGTAAAAATGTATACACCTCTGCTAGTCTTGCTATTAGAGCACTAAATTGTCAGTTCCATATGCTGAAATATCAGCAACATACCATGAAACTCCTCAAATAAAAAAAAATCTTCTTTTCCTGCAGAAAATAGAGTTACAAGAGTTAATGCATTCTGCAAGTCAAGTAACTACGCACACGTTACAATGTGGTTTTGACGCTTTACAAGCATCTTGCCGGGCAGCAGTCACTGGTTCTGTCCTTAGAAGGCATGCTTGACTAAAGGAACAGCTCTTGCCAAACCATGTCAAATCCAAATTATTGGACACACCACTGCACAAAGACAAGTTATTTGGCACCAAAGCAGAGGAGGTCTTAAAAAAGATGGAAGAAAAAGCGAATTCAATGCAGACAGACTTCTTGCAGGTCCAGCCACCGAGGGTCAGTAGGCATTGCCCTTTCAAGCACTGGTCCTTTCCTACCCCCCTCCAGGTCAGCTCAGCCCAGACCCCGGGGAGGCAGGCCCCCCAGACAGCAGCCCCAGGGAATGCAGAGATCTAAGCAATGGAGTTCCTCCTCTTCAAAACCAGGGAGTGCTAAGCCACCCCCTTATGGTAAGAACTCACAATGATTTTACACTTTCACCCCCTCCCTCTGCCCATCTGCTCCTGCCCCTAGGAGGAAAACTCTCCTCCTACGCAAGCACCTGGGCCACCATTACCAACGACCGCTGGGTCCTCAACATAGTGTCTACACTCTACCAACCCCGAAAGGGTTCCCATATCTTCCCCCAAACCAGTGGGCAGAGGCCAAAAAGCAAGTCCTTTCCCTGCTCTCGATGAGGGCAATAGAGCATGTTCCTGCAGAACAGGTAGGCCAAGGTTTCTACTCAAGACTCTTCCTGGTTCCCAGAAGAGAGGGCACCTGGTGCCCATCCTCGATTTTATCCATTCTAAACACTTTCTTGGTAATTTCAAAATGCTCACCCTCCAGCAACTTCTACCTCTGCTGTCCAAGGATGCTTGGTTAGCCACCCTAGACCTAAAAGAGGCCTACCTACACATCCCAATAAAGGGAATCTTGCAGGAAATTTCTGTTTCAGGGCAGGATCACTGCACTTTCACATGTTCGTGTTTCACTGTTGCAGTCCATTACATTTTGGTTATCTGCTTGCAGGTAGCCCTAAGTCAGCCTGATTAACAAAGTCTTGGGTCTTGTGTCTGTTGCTGTCCCTTCTTCCATGACGTCAGGTAGTCAGGGGTATAAAACATGCAGCCGACGCCATTACACCAGTCTTTCTTGCCATGCAGTGACCGAAGCAGAAGCAGTTGGCAAGTGCCGGTCGGCCGACTCCTGAAATTTTTGTTTTACAGTTTCAGAACCGAAGTCTTCAACTAAAGCTAAGTACTCCGTTAGGGAAACTTTTTTCTTGCTCCTTACCAATGTCAGTAAAAGTTAATAATTGCATTACTTGTGGAAAGCAAATACCTCATAAAGATTTTCATTCGTACTGTTTTTCTTGCCTAGGCACTGACCACGACGTACCTTGCTGTCGGTTTTGTGCTTTATTTAATCAGCGCACTATCCGTCGTCTGTATATTTTTGCCTCTAAATATTTTGGTTCTCTGTTTAATTATCCAGAAATGTCGTTGGTTAGCCATCTCACTACTGGGATTCCAAAAAAACGCAAAGATAAAGACAGAGACAGGCCGCCGAGGTCCAGAACTGCCGACGACGCTTCTCCTAAGCCAGTCGCCAGTTCGCAGTGAGGTGCTTTCGCAGCCCCTGATACCCGCTACTTCTGATTCGCAGGCCTCTACTGAGACCCATTCGGATGCTGCGAGATGCTTCAACTATGGAACCCATGGATGTCTACCTTGGATGGGTCTGGAGCCTCTGTGCAGGCACCGGCTTCTGAGGGTGTATTCAGGCCTACGGACTTGCATATTAAACCAACGCCTCTTTCTTTACTTAGGCCTAAATCTCAATCCATATCTAAAAAAACGGCACCCAGGCCACATGTTCAATCCTCTGTGCCATCTGGCCTTTGTAAAAAGGGTTCTAACTTGTCTGGGTACACCATAAATGAAAAGAAATCACACTTGGTACCCTGTCAACAAATTATATTCCTGGGAGCAAGCTTGAATACAACTTCCCAGATGGCTTACCAGAGAAACAAATTCATTTGACAACCTACTTCAAACAAGTGGCCACAAAAAGCCTGCTATCTGCAAGACAAATACTGCAAGCCTTGGGGTTCATGGCCTCCTACATTCTTCTAATTCCATATGCAAGACTGCATATGAGGAAACTATAGTGGTGTCTAAAAAGCCTATGGTGTCAACATTCTCAAGACCTAGAAACATGGATTCCTATCATACCTTGCCTACTCCTAGAGTTCCTTTGGTGGGCAGAGGCCTGCCACCAAAACAAGGGGCTACCTTTCACACCCCCCTCCCTGCCGTCCAAACCCTAACAATATATGCTTCAGACTATGCAAGGGGTGGCTCACCTGGCAGGGAAGTACATTCAGGGCAAATGGAGCCCAAGTCAAATGCACCTGCATATCAATCAAAAAGAAATGTTAGCTGTACAGAATGCTCTGACAGCCTTCAAGGACCACATTCTTCCAGGACAACTAATGGTAAAGACTGACAACACCACTGTTATGTGGTACATAAACAAGCAAGGGGTTGAACATTATTACCCCCTCTGCCAGACTAGCCATGGCATTGTGAAAAACAGCCTTGAGCTACCAAGTGCACCTACAAGCTCAATTCCTGCCAAGAAAATTAAATGCACTGGCAGATGGACTAAGCAGAAACCTCATGGACCCACACGAGTGGAAACTAGAACCAAGGATTTTCAACATGTTGACAACCAAATGGGGGAGCCCAGATATAGACCTGTTTGCCTCTCCCCAGAACTACCAGTTGGACAAATTTTGCACAAGGACTCCCCACAAACAAGCCTGGAAAGTGGACGCTTCATCATTTTCCATGCAGACAGGGTCTCCCTCAGGACTAACCCATCCTTCATGCCAAAAGTGGTGTCCAGTGTGGCTTTCAACCAATCCATTCATTTGCCCACCTTTTTTCCTAACCCACAGAAAAAGGGGGAAAGGATTCTGCACTCTCTAGGTGTGCACAGACAGCTCAGATTCTACCTAAACAGGACTAAATCATTTCAAAAGATTGATCAATTGTTAGTCAGATTTGCTGCAGGAGCAGAGGGCAAGGCCATATCCAAACAAACAATTTCCAAATGGATAGCACACTGCATCCATTTCTGCTACAAGCAGCACGAGAAACCTCCCCCCAAGGGGGTCAGGACACATTCTACCAGAGCAACCTCCACCTCTGCAGCTTTCCTCAGAGGGGTCCCCATGAGGGACATCCTGGAGGCTGCAACATGGACATCTGTTCATACCTTCAAGCATTACCACCTACCTATCATCTTCCAGTCCAGGGCAGGTTTTGCCACAGCAGTCTTGCAGGGCATCCTAGCCAGCCCCTAGTCTTCTTGACTGCCTACACCCTTTTCTTCAGCTTTGGGAATCAACTCAAATGTGATGACTGCAACAGTGAAACACGAAGAACATGGTACAGTTGTGCACACTTACTATAAATGTAGATGTTTGAGTGTATTCACTATTGCAGTCCTAGTTTCCCTTCCTCCATTCCCCTTGTCTCTCTCTCTCTATCCTTACAAGGATTTTTTTGTATTTGCTTTCTACTGGTGGTGTTCTTCCACCGTAACATAGCTCCCTATTGGGGGCTCTTGACAGGGCAAGAAACACTCATGTAATGGCGTTGGCTGCCTTAATTTATAACACTGACAACCTGACGTCAGTCCTGGAGCGACGGCAACCGATGCAGAAATACTAAGCCTCTGGTATTCGGGCCGACTAAGGGCTAACCCTGGCAGGGATAACCCAAATATGACTGCAACAGTGAATACACTCTAACATCTACATTTATAGTAAGTGTACACAACTGTACTTTCCTCCCAGGCAGAAAGGAAAAGGATTTTACTCGAGACTCTTTCTGGCCCCAAAAAGGATGGTCCTTGGAGACCTATACTGGATCCATCTTTCCTGAACCTATTTCTAGAAGTGCTTTCATTCAAAATGCCTCCCCAATTTTACTCCCTCTTATCCCAGACCTGGCCTTCATGGCCACTTTGTATCTAAAGGAGGCTTACCTTCATATCCCCATAAAACCCTCCAGTAGAAAATTTCTACTTTTTTCTGGACCCTCCTCTCGCTTTCAGTTTACAGCCTTGCCCTTTGGTTTGTATACAGCACCCAGAGTTTTCACAAAATGTGTAGCCCCAGCCATTGCTTACTGCAGGACCCAGAGTATCCAACTCTACCTCTACCTAGACGACATTCTTCTTCTAGCAGAGACAGAAACCCGTCTCAGAGACCACCTCAAGTTCACCACCACTCTTCTTCAAAACCTGAGCTTCACTCTCAATTTATACAAGTCCTCCTTGCTCCCTCAGCAAGACAATATTTTTCTGGTCTGCAGGATCAGGACAGATCTGATGCGGGCCTTTCTCCCACAGGAAAAGGTCCACTCCCTCTCCACTCACTTTCAAAACCTTTTATTGGAAACTTAAATTTCTTTAAGGCAATTCCTGCAACCCCTGGGGCTTATGGCAGCCACCATTCCCATGCTTCCCTTGGCAAGAATGCATATGTGGAAGCTCCAATGGTACCTAAAGAACATGTGGTCACAACACCTACACTCTTTAGAGAAGCAAATCCCCTTTCTGCCCTGCCTCAAATCAGAGCTAAGGTGGTGGATTCAGCAAACCTGTCATAACCCGGGAATGCCTCTCCAAATGCCCTCCCCAAACCAGTTCATCCACACAGATGCTTCAGACCTAAGGTGGGATGCCATCTGCAATGACTTCAGAGTTCAGGAAATTTGGAGTACTGCTCTTCAAAAGAAACATATAAATGCCAGGGAGATGACTGCAGTTCTCCTGGCCCTACAGGCTTTTCTTCCTACCCTCCACCTGGGACCCCTTCTAATAGTCACAGACAACACCACAGTCATGTTGGAATTTCAACAAACAAGGAGGAACCAAAACCTACCTCCTTTGCAGAATAACCCTGCAAATCTGGGAAATCACCTCCAGGTACAGCCTGTTCCTACAGGCCTCGTATATACCCTCTCAGGACAACAAACAGGCAGATCTAAGCAGAACATCATCTCTACAACACCAGTGGATGCCGAAGAAGGATACCTTTTTTAGACATTGTCCACCGGTGGGGCACTCCTCAAGTGGATCTGTTTGCCTCCCCCAGAACAGACAATTGACCAATTTCTCCACCAAGGATCACTCCCCACTAACCTGGAGAGTAGATGCCTACAGCATTCCTTTTTTTTTTTTTTTTTTTTTTTTTTTTTAAACCCTTTTCCACCCTTCCCTCTAATCCAAAAGGTCCTACTGAAAATCAGGAAGGACTAAAGGACTAACCAAAAATCTTGTTGGTGACCCCCTACTGGCCAAGGCAGCACTGGTTCCCCCTACTTCACTCACTAGCCAAGGGCAATCACCACAAGTTACCTCACAAGGTAGACCTTCTCACACAACAAAAGGGAACCCTAATCCATCCTCTCCTACAGATGGCAGCTCTAATCCTCTGGGTGATAAACTTCTAATCCCTTTTAGACACCAATATTCAGAGGACGTGCTTACAGTCCTGAGGGAGGCCAGGAAATCTGATATTAGAAAATCATACTTATCAAAATGAGAGAGATTCTCAGCATGGTGTCTACGTAAAGACAGGGACTCCAGCCAAAAGGACCCTTCCCTAGTCCTTAAATGTGTGTGAACTCCTTAAGGATGCCTTTTCTTACTCCTCAGTGAAAGTACATCTTTCAGCCACATCTGCCTGCCTCTAGACCCCCCTTTACTATCCAGGCTAGATGTTAAACTTTTCCTGAGAGGGGTCTTGCACATCAGACCACCTAGAAAACCCATCCCCCCACCCTGGGCTCTAATCTTTGTCCTGGAGAAACTAACAATTAGCCCCTTTGAACCGGCCAGCAGCTGTGTACATGGAAAACTGTACTGTTGTTGGCCATCACTTCTGCTAGGGGAGTGTCAGAGTTACAGGCTCTCATGGTCTGCCCCCCCCCCCCACCCCCACACTGTATTCCACAAGGACAGGGTGACCTTGTGCACTAACACTTCCTTCATGCCTAAAGTGGTAAACAAGCTGTCCTTAAATCAATCTATTCACTGCCTACCTTTTCCCCCTCCAGCGAACAAGAGTGAAAAGATTCTCCATTCCCTGGATGTGCACAGACAACTCGGATTCTACCTAGACAAAACTAAATCTTTCAGAAAATCTGAACTGCTTTTTGTCTCCTTCCATCCCAGGGCTATGGGCAAGGCAGTTTCCTAGCAAACTATTTCAGGATGGATCAGAAAATCCATTGATTTCTGCTACTCACACCATGGCAAACCTTTACCCCAGGGGGTGAGAGCTCATTCCACCAGAGGTATGGCTACTTCCAGAGCCTTCTTGAAAGGGCTCGGCCAGCTTCCATTTTAGAAGCTGCCCACCTGGTCCACTATCCACACCTTCACCAAGCACTACAAACTAGATCAAGTTTCCAGAGCCAGGGCAAGCTTTGCTAGGACAGTCCTGCATGAGTTTCTGAAATCTTCCACCTCTACTGCCACCCTTGACTCTAACTAGCTGTGGTACTCTCCCACAGTAAGAATATTGCAACATAATAATAGAACTTAGAATAGTTGTGTAAAATCTTACCATAACTATAGATGTCCTTCTCTTCCATGTTGCACTATTCCATCTCTCCCACCTTCCCCCTGAATTACATTGGAGTACAGAACTAGCTCGTAGCTTTTAGGAAGCTCTACCCTTAACCAAGAGCAACTAGCCAGCATACGACACTTGACTCTCTTCTAGCTGACAATCATTTATTCCTCTCTTAAGTCTGTCTGGCCTTCCAAGTTCTGAGGTCACTGCATGTAGATGTCACATTTAAGGTCCCTGGTTTATGGCCTTACATGTGATATCCCACACACCTACAGCAACCAGGCTTAAGCTTTTGTATAGTAGCCGACGTCAGGTCGACTGAAGCAGGAAATCCCACAGTAAGAATACTGCAACGTGGAAGAGAAGGGCATTTATGGTTATGGTATGGTTTTACACAGCTATTCTTTCTCCTCTCTTTTGGAAATGACAGGAAGTAGTACCACAACCTTTCTCACAGAATGCATCTACTCACCCAAGATCAGGGGTGTTAGACAAACCCCAAACCCAGTCAGCTTCTACTGACTGCCTGGATGATGGGAGTCTTATTCTCATCAGGCATCCATTTACTGAGGACATGCAGTAGGTACTAACTGAGGCAATAAATCCTGCTTCTAGAGAATGACGTATTAGCAAATGAAAAAGGTTTTCTAGTCAGTGCCAATGCAACTACCAGCACCCATTTGTGGTTAGTTCTCTGTTTTTAAAATTGTTTTGTTACTATACTATGGCCTTTCTTACTCCACCACCAAGATTCATTTGTCTGCCATTTCAGCATGTCTGCCTGTGGATTCTACTTTTCCAGTGCATTGCCATGTCAGACTGTTTTTGAAATGGGTTTTGTGCAAGTGGACTCAAGAAAACTGGTGTCTCCTCTTTGGGGTCTTAATTTTGTGTTAGAGACACTAACACTTTTATTTAAACTATGTAATTTAGCTAACTTGAGGTTCATAACATCGAAAGCTGTTTGTTTGATTGCCCTGACCTCTGCAAGAACAGCATTTGCATTGCAAGCTCATAAAGTGAGTCAACCCCATCTCATAATCCACAGACTAGCCATCTTTGATGACTAATCCTTCTTTTATGCCTAAAGTTGCCATGTGAAGGTAAGGACCAACTTCTGTCAACACAGGCCATTTCCAAATGGTTGTTTCAGACTATTACCTTGCATTATACCCACCATAACAAAACTATTTTAGGCTGGGTCAAGGCCTATTCTACCAGGACCTTGGCTTCATCTATGGCCTTTTGGAAAGGGTTGGTTTCTAGAAGTATTCTAGAAGCATCAAATTGGTCCTCTGTATATTTACAAAGCACTACAAGCTTGATTTCCTCTCTAGGCCTAGATCAGGTTTTGCTGGGACCATTCTCCAGGGACTCCTGAATCTTTCCCACTTCCACCTCTGGAATGTAGTAAACTAGGTTAATCTACCCATAATGTTAAGGTTAGTGCATCAGTGATCAATATGATAAACGTAGTATGGTTGTACAAATAAACTTAACACAACAGTAGATGTTAAAATGATCACTGCTGCAGTAGCCACTCCCTCCCTCCACCCCTTGTTGTTTTGTGTGTTGTTTATGCCACAGTGTTAATATTTTACTTTTTTGTTCTTCCTAGCATTGTCCTTTCAGGACTCTGCATCCCCGTGTCTGTTGGTATGAAAGCTCTTGAAGGGTTTGACACCCAAACCTGTCATTTCAGTTGGGTCAACTTGAGCTGACTGATGGTTTGGGCATGTGGAAGGTGTCCTGAAGCTTTGGAAGCTCATCTGCTTCTAATATCCTTGGCAGGGTTTAATCTGTATAGTTAAGGTTACTGCAGTAGTGGTTATTTGGACATTTCCTGTTATGGTATGTTTACTTGCACAACTGTACTTTCTGCTTTGGGTCTGAGCATGACATGCCAAACTGCACTTTTTTGTCAGATTTAAAAACAAAAATCTGTGGCATCCCTCAGTCTAAGAAAACCCAGCATGCAGCCTATACTGGGTCAAAAATAAACCAAGAAGAAACTTCGCAGTGTGGAGGGTGTGATATTCACTTCCTGAATTATATTAAGCACCTAGTTCACTAACAAAAATTGAACTGTAAAGTACATGCTACAAAATAATAAAGTAGAAAATAGTAGGTAGTCTACAGTTGAGTTAAAAATGGAGTATCCTTTATTGAAACACAAACCAGCGATTCCAGTTGAGTGTAATGGAAAGCATCAACAACATTCCTTATTTATGTATACTCAGGTTATTTGGAGCAGGGGAAATATTACAAAGTGTGGTTCAGTTAAGAACAATAAAAGCATTACAATCATTCCTTTAACCAAGTCCCCCTTCCTTGTTAACACCTTCCTTTTTAACACCATACTGTAGTCAGAGATTCCAGAGTCCTCTGCCATCTCCTGTCTGGATGGCCCAGTCCTCCTGTGCAAGTGCAGACTGTTGATTTGGTTCAAAGCCAATAAACGGGCATTGGCTTTCAACTTCAGGATTGTGGTGCCTAAGGGTGATGGTGGTATCCCCTTGCTATTAGTCCAGGAGGAATTACCTGGAAACTGTATTAGAGATAACAGCTGTTGAAGATCTAGGGCTTTGTAACCCCCCCCCCCCCCCAGATGCATGATTGTAAAAGACAGACTGGTTTGCCCCATTCAGCGCTGTCTGGGTCCTTTGCCACCTCTACCCAGATTTTTCCACAGGAGCTAGTCAGGCTCGTGCGAGTCTTTGTGGATTTCATGAAGTCTAGGAAAAACCCACTCTGGCAAAGGAATCTGTGCCAGGAATCCCCCTGCGACAAGAAAAAAGGGCATTTCCACCTGTGAAAAACTGAATCCTCAGAGGATGAAGAGGAATTTGCCTATGTAGAGCATCTTCCCCCTCAACAAGATTTTGATTCTGACAAGTAGACACTGCCCCCTGAGGACATGTCCTTTGGGGATACCCTTCACATAATGGAGTCATCCTTTGAGAGTCTAGGTAATTCCCCAGGCTCAAGCCTTTTATAGAATGTTCTGAGTCTACCTACCAGTAGAGCTCAAGTTATACCTACAGTCGACGAAGTACTAAATGATGATTTTGCTAACTTACACTTTAGCAGCTTGATTCCTTTTCCCACTGCATGATCGCGTCTATAGGGTGCTTAAGTCTCTCAGCCACTTATACAAGAATCTGGTAAGGGATCCAGCTGTGGTGTCTCTGGAATCCATCAAGGGATCACTTAGGCCTTCCTCCAAGAACACTTTGCCAAGTTAAGAGGAGACTCCCAGACCAGTTTGGCAAAAAGACCTAATCCACAAAGTGTCTGGCATGAGAGCTCTGAACTGCCAGTTCCAAATGTTCAAGTACCTTGAGACTGTTAAGGAACAAAATTAAAACTAAGACAGAGGGGGGATACAAGACGAGCCTCCAGAAGGAGATCCGGAATTGTGCAGGTCTCCAGGTGTCCAGCATTCCCTTAAAGGTAGATGTTCATCGTGTTTCACTGCTGCAGTCATTACACTTGGGTTATCCTGCCGTCAGGCAGGCCAGCAGTCAGCCTGAGTTCCAAAGTCTTGGTCCGGCGTCGTTTGCTGTCACCTCTTCCCTGACGTCAGTGCGCCAGATGTGTATAAGAAGCAGCCGATGCCATTTTCTTCTGTCTTTCTTGCCGCGCGGTGCCCGAAGCAAAAGCAGTACGCAAGTGCCGGTCGGCCGACTCCTGAGATTTCAAATTTGATTTCAGAACCAAAGTCTTCAATAAAGCCAAGTACCCCGTTGGGGAAACTTTTTCTTGCCTCAGACCAATGTCAGTAAAAGTTAATAATTGTATTTCTTGTGGGACGCAAATACCTCATAAGGATTTTCATTCTTACTGTATTCCATGCCTAGGCCCAGATCACAACGTCACTAGTTGTCGGTTTTGTGCTAGATTTAACAAACGCACTATTAAACGTCGGTTTGATTTTGCTCGCCAATACTTTGGCTGAAGGTTTAATTATACAATGCCGTCGGAACAACCAACGACCGGAATGCACAAAAATGCAGAGATAAAGATAAGGACAGGCATCCGAGGCCCAAAACCGACGAAGCCTCTTCTAGGCCAGTCGCCGGTTTTCAGTGAGGTGCTTTCGCAGCCCCTGACACCCGCTACCTCAGAACCACAGGCCGCGACCGACTCCCACGTGGAGGTGCCTAGGCCTCTGGATACTCAAGGTGTTGGGCCAACGGAGATTAACCCTTCACATTGGTCCGGAGCCGCTGAGCAGGCATCGGCTTCTGAGGGTGTTTTCAGGCCTACTCAACTTACCATTGCAACTACAGCCAAGACTAAGCCTACATTAAAGACAAAGAAGCAAGTACAGCATTCACCTGGACAGGCCCCCATGCCTAAAAAACAGATGCTCAAAATGGCCGAAAACTTGATAACTCTGATCAGGGGTTCCCATCCCCCTCCTGATAAAAAGCCTAGGCAGGATACAGACTATGATTCCTCTGACCAGGTTTCAGATTATTGTGATTCCTCTTCAGACCAGGGTTATTCTTTACCCCCCCCCCTATGAGGATTCTGATGCTGAAGAATCGATTCCTTCAGCCTCTCCTCTTGAGGATTACTCTTTTGGGGAAACTTTACATACCCTGAGGGAGCATTTCCATTGGGAGGGCCAGGATTACTCGGAATCCAAGAAAAGGCTCAGAGACTTTCTTTTACTGCCTCAGCACAGGCCCCTTGCTATTCCACCAGTGTTGGACATTGTGGATGATGTGTTCTCTGAATCTAGTTTAAATCCGGATTCTGTACCCCCAGCTCCAGTCAAGCCAGACAGGTACTACAGAGTCCCTGACTCTCACAAATTTCTTTATAAAAACCCTGTTGCTGACCCAGAAACTATTTCCCAGGGTCCCAAAGGGGTTAAGGCTTCCACGGCTAAGAATCCAGTTCCCTCGGATAGGGACTCTAGAGCATTAGATGGGGAAAGAAAGTTTACACCTCTGCAACTTTAGCAGTGAGGGCTCTAAATTGCCAGTTTCACATGCTTAAATATCAACAATACTTACTGTCTCAATTAAAACAGAAAATCAGTACAAATGTAGAACAACCTGACTATAAGGAAATGCAGGATTTATTGCATGCAGCTGAACAAGTGGGAAAGCATACTTTGCAATGTGGTTTTGATTCATTAGAAGCTTCTTGTAGAGCAGCAGTTACAGGATCTGTGATTCTAAGGCATGCTTGGTTAAAAGAACAAAGTTTACCAGATCATGTTAAGGCAAAATTATTGGATGCTCCTTTGCAGCAAGATAATTTATTTGGTATTAAGGCAGAAGAGGTATTAAAGAAAATGGAGGATAAGGCAAAATCTATGCAAACAGTGAAGGATTTCTTACAGGTACAGCCACCACGATTTAGCAGAAATTGGCCTACAAAGAATTGGTCCTTTCCAGTGTCAGACAGGCCACAAAGAGGCAGATACAGACACCCAAGAGGCAGATCTCAGCCACAAGGCTCTTACAGACCACGACAGTGGGGTGCTTCAAACCCAAAAGGAGGTGAGGTGAGGACAAGACAACCTTACAGGAAACAGTCCCAGTGACTTTCCCCTTCCAATGCCAAACTCTTCCTTTTTGGCAGCTCCCTTAGGGGGGGAACTAGCACTTTTTTCTCAAAACTGGCAGGCAATCACCCAAGACAAATGGGTGCTGAATATTGTGTCTCAAGGTTACAGGTTCCACTTTCACACTTTTCCAAGGCTAAAAGGAATGCCAGACCTGCCACAAAATCAATGGGCAGAGGCACAAAAACAAATTACAGCTCTCATGAACATGAGAGCTATTCAAAAAGTACCACAGCAGGAAAAAAGGACAAGGATTTTACTCAAGACTCTTCCTGGTACCCAGAAAGGACAAAGCCTGGAGACCCATTCTGGACCTTTCCACTCTAAATACTTACCTGGATGTTCCGAAATTCAAAATGCTGACATTACAACAGCTACTTCCCATGTTGGGCAAGAAAGCTTGGCTTGTTACTTTGGACCTCAAAGAGGCATACTTGCATGTCCCTATCACCCAAAATTGCAGAAGATACCTCAAATTCATAGCTGGTTCAATGCACTACCAATTCTCTGCACTGCCCTTTGGCTTATCTACTGCGCCCAGGGTCTTTACCAAGTGCCTGGCACCAGTAATTGCATTTTGCAGACCAAAAGGAATTCAAATATATCCATATCTGTATGACTGCCTGATTCAAGCAGAGAGCAAGGACATTCTTCTACAGCATCTGGCGTTCGTAAAAAGATTAAGTTGCCTAGGGTACACAGTAAACGAAAAGAAATCAAAACTAGTGCCCTCACAAGAGAATATTCCTGGGTGCCAGCTTAAATACAACGGTCCAGATGGCTTATCTCACGCCAGACAAACAAGGACAACTGACTTAGTATTTTCAATTGATGGCAACAAAGTCCCAACTCCCTGCAAGAAAAATTCTGCATGCCTTGGGATTCATGGCGTCCTGCATGTTACTAATTCCATATGCAAGACTGCATATGAGGAAATTACAATGATACCTAAAAAGTGTTTGGTCTCAACACTCTCACAGCTTGGAGACAGTAATACAATTCCCTGCCTACAACAGGAGTTTTGATGGTGGGCACAGGCATGTCACCTCAACAAGGGTCAGACTTTAACAACAGACGCCTCTGATTACACCTGGGGAGCACACATGGCAGGAAAATGTATTCAGGGCAAATGGACCACAGAACAAATGCATCTTCACATCAATCAAAGAGATGTTGGCTGTACAAAATGCCCTTACAGTTTTCAAGGATCTTCTGCATCCAGGACAATTACTATTAAAGACAGACAACACCACAGTAATGTGGTACATAAACAAGGGGGCACTCATTCTTACCCCCTATGCAGACAAGCCATGACCTTGTGGAACACAGCTCTAACCTATCAAGTTCATCTGCAAGCACAATTCCTGCCAGGAAAGAAATACTCTGGCAGACAACTTAAGCAGAAACATCATGGATCCTCATGAGTGGAAATTAAATCCACAAGTCTTCTGCATGATAATGCAAAAATGGGGTTGCCCAGATATAGATCTTTTTTGCTTCACCACTGAATTACCAACTACAAAAATTCTGCACAAGGCCTTATCACGCACAAGCATGGAAAGTGGATGCTCTTTCGTTCAGCTGGAAAAGCCTAAATGTTTATGCCTTCCCACCTCTGCCTCTCCTTTCAAAGGCCAGACAAGAAAAATCACAGATGATTCTGATTGCTCCATACTGGCCACGCCAGCATTGGTACCCAATCTTAAAGAACTTCGCTCAAGGCCCACCTTGGATTTTGCCTCAAACTTCACACCTTCTGACTCAGCAAAACAGTCAGATACTGCACAGTCAGCTCAAAACCTTAAACCTGGCTGCATGGCAGATTCATTAGTCAAACAGACAACTTCTCTCTCTAAAGCTGTTATGGATGTCATTTTGGAGGCCAGGAGGCCTAGCACCAGGAAATCTTATTCAGAAAAGTGGAAGAGATTCTATGCCTGGAACCAGGCTCAAAACCTTGATCCTCTGGTCCCTAACATTCCTCAGATACTGCAAAACTTGACTGAGATGCTGGACAAAGGACTATCCTTCCCATCCATTAAGATTCACGCTTCTGCCATCTTGGCTCATTACAACACAGATCATCCTATTTTCTCTCACCCATTGCTAAAACAGTACCTCAGAGGGGCTAAAAACGTAAGACCGCCCCGGAGAGCACCAACTTGGGACCTCAACTTTGTCTTGGAAAAGCTAACTTTACCTCCTTTTGAGCCAGCCAATTCAGCAGAATTAAAATGTGTCCTGGAAAACTGCTCTGCTTCTGGCAATAACCTCAGCACGAAGAGTCTCAGAACTACAGGCACTAATGGCAGTGGAGCCTTTCATCATTTTCCACCAAGACAGGGTTTCTTTAAGAACAAACCCTACCTTTATGCCTAAGGTGGTATCCAGTGTGGCTCTTAACCAAACTATTCACTTGCCAACATTTTATCCAAATCCCCAGAATAAAGCGGAGAGACTTCTACATTCCTTGGACATACACAGGCAATTGCGCTTCTACTTGGACAAAACAAAAGCTTTCAGAAAATCTGAACAATTGTTTGTATCATATGCTGCAGGATCACAGGGGTAGGCTATTTCAAAGCAGACCATTTCAAAGTGGATAGGACACTGTATCCGGTTCTGCTACACACAACATGGGAAACCTGTACCTAGTAACATTAGACCACATTCCACCAGGGCAACTACCACTTCTACTGCCTACCAAAGATATCTTGGAAGCTGCAACTTGGAGTTCAGTGCATACCTTTACCAAGCATTACCCTTTGCCTCTTTATTCTAGATCCAGAGCTGGCTTTGCCACTGCAGTACTGCAGGGCCTCATAGCCACACCAAATCCTCTATAGAGCCAGCCACCCAAACTCAGCTTTGTGTTTCTACCCAAGTGTAATGACTGCAGCAGTGAAACAGTATGAACATAGTACAGTTTTGTACCTACCATAAATGTAGATGTTCGAGCGTCTTCACTGCTGCAGTCCAGGTTACCCACCTGTCGTCCCCTCTTTCTTATCTGGGACTAACCTATTCTACCTATGTGGTGCATTTGCTGGTTACTGAAGGTTTTATTTTTACCTTTTTAGTATGTTTTATTAGCAATATGTATTGCCTACCATTTTTGGGGGCACCTGACATCTGGGGCAAGAAAAACTGAAGAAAATGGCGTCTGCTGCTTCTTTTATACCCCTGGCACACTGACGTCAGGGAAGAGGTGACAGCAACCGACGCCGGACCAAGACTCTGGAACTCAGGCCGACTGCAGGCCCGCCTGATGGCAGGATAACCCAAGTGTAATGACTGCAGCAGTGAAGACACTCTAACATCTACATTTATGGTAGGTACAAAACTGTACTTTATGATTCCTTGGATGCATCATATAGAGCAGCTGCCACAGTGTCAGTAACAAGGAGATATGCCCGGCTGAGGACACAGCCCCTTCAGACCATGTTAAAGCTGTACTCTTTTTGATACCCATAAGACAAGGAGTTCCTCTTTGGAACCCCAGTGGAAAAAATGTTAGTGGACCACAAGAGAAAAATTAAGTAATTTAAGGGCTTCTTCCTAGACCTCTTCCCCCCGCTATAACAGAAACTACCCCCACGGAGTCTTGGCCCTTTCTCTTCTAAGCAAGAAAAAAAAGTCCCCTGGGGGAGAAAGGACTAGGTATCAAACTGATGGACTGTTCCAGACCTACGGAGGGGGGGGGTCTAAGGACCCTGCCCCTGGTAGGGAGCAGCTGTTACCATTTTCTGCATCCCCCTTACCAGCCATCGGTAGCCAATTACTCGGGGGGGGGGGTGGGTACTGCAAATTAACAGGAAGGCCTGTTCTTGTGGTTTTGGAAGATACCACCCTTCCTAGGCATCCACCCCTCCTGCAAAACAACAAAGGAAACTAATTTCACTTTTCTTAAAGGATCTGTTGCAGCAGAGATCCATTCAACCATTTCCTTCAGTAGTGGAGGCCACAGGATTCTATTCATGCCTCCTTCTCTTCCCCAGAAAAGAAGGAACCTGGAGAGATTCATCCTTGACTTGAAGACTCAACTTATTCCTAATAGTATCCTAAATCAAAATGTTAATCCTACAAAAACCCTGCCTGTTATCTTCCCAGGGGGTTGGATTGTGACTCTAGATTTGAAGAGCCCCTTTTTTCATGTTCTTGTCCTTTAGTAGTACAGGAAGTTCATAATCTGCTGCTGCACCCATTGTATCTTGTAGCATTTTGAAGTCCAAGGGGTTCCACATTTACTGTCACTTAGGTGATTGTTTGCTCCAGGCATCACCAGTAGAATCAGCTGGTACTCATGCAGATTGTCATGTATTGCTTTCCGAAGGTGGACTACATTCTCTGTGTCCAGATGTCACAACTGATTTCAAACACCAGGGTTACCTTTCTGGAGGCAGACCTAGGCTCTGGCTAGGTTACTCTGATGTGATCCCTCTACAGGGACAGTCGCTAAAGGGTGCTGTAACACAATAATTCATCACAATCTCCTTCACACCATCCCACTCCCTATCCCTGGTCTACAGTTTCTTACTAAAAGCAGCCAAGTACGAGGCCTCTGTCATCTGGACCAGAAAGATTTGTTTTCCCCCTACTCCTTCTCATCTCAACGCACCCTCCATGGATATTGGATCTGGTATGGGATCTTGTGCACCCCTTTTGGAAGCCTCACCATATCTCCACAACATTAAACTAACCCCTTGATTTTGCCACTTCTGGTAATGACCAAAGATGCATCCCTAAGTACTGAGGTGATCAGGAATTTTACTGCTTTCCAGAAGGACAGATCATAGGTTCACATCACCAGGTGGCTAAATTCACACACACAATTTACTAATATAAATGGAAATGTTTTATCTTACGGGCCTCTTCTCAAAACATTGATTCCTTCTCAGCGTCCATTTCAGACATCTTCAGATTCTTAACCCATATTCATGAATCTGACTGTAGCTTCCCCACAGTGAAGTTGCATCTCTCAGCTATTCCTAGCTTTCATGGGTACCAGTAACATTCCTTTGTCTAGCATAAGCTTTGTAAAGCCCTTTTAAAAAGGAGTATTCTTTCTCTGACCTCCAGTCAGAGAGCCTGATCCACCTTGGATTTGAACTTTGTGTTAGAAGCCTTGACTAAGCCATCATCTTCGTCATTAAAGTTCCTGTCAGTGGTGACACACTGTTAGTCATCGTTCTTGCCAAGAGGGGCTCCAGGCCCTTTCCTTGTCAGACCCTTTTTGGCTTTTCCTAAGGACAGGAGTTTCTCTCTTCATCAGTCTGTCCTTTTTTCCTAAAGTAGCTTCTGATAGAAACGTGGTGCAGCCCTTTCATTTGCCTGTATGTTTTTCAAATAATCTCGACAAAGAATACGTTGTCTGTAATTTAACTGTGCCCAGACAACTGCATTTTTACCTTCATAGAACCCCTGTTTTCCTCAAGGATCCTCAGCTGTTGGTTTTCATTGCTCTTAAGTGTAATAAGAGTTTCCAAGATATCATTTTCCAGATGGCTTTCTGATTGCATTACCTTTATCTGTCCTTTGCACAGCCTGCCTTTGCCAGGTAAACCTAAGGCTCACCCTCCCAGGGCAGTGGTTACTTCTATGTCCTTTTCAGGTTTTCTTTGATCGATGAAATATGTACAGCTGCAACTTGGTCCACCATGCGCACTTTTGTCAAGCATTACAAACTGAATACCTTTCCTAGGTATAGAGCATTCTTTGGTGCATTTA
The DNA here is from genome assembly GCF_019279795.1 of Protopterus annectens. Classification (NCBI taxonomy): domain Eukaryota; kingdom Metazoa; phylum Chordata; order Ceratodontiformes; family Protopteridae; genus Protopterus; species Protopterus annectens. Next base: position 190,428,933 of record NC_056739.1, on the reverse strand, counting down.
TCCTTGAAGGTCTTCTGTCATTATGCCCACTGTAGAGTTTAATAGATCAGGATTCTATCCACAGATCAAAATGGAATGACTGAATGAACAGGATACAAAAGTTATTTACTTATAATTCTGAGTCCTTTCATTCATGTCCATCTGATATGAAAGCCCTACCACCATCTCCATTCCTTGATTTTCTTGACCTTGTAGGACCCAAAGGATTTTTGACATTGCGTTTGAGTCTCTGAATACTTCAGTTTGGTGTGTGTGTGTTCACTAGTCATCTTTGCATGTTGATAAGATGCCAAGCTTGAACTGAGGTAAATCGGGGTATTAGAGCATTATGGGAGAGGAGAAGTCAGGCTCAAGGTTGGTGCATTAATGTTGCCAGGTTGGATTTGACAAATGGCTCGGGGACCCACTGGTTATAATCGACTGACTTGAATCAAAAGAATCTAATGTTATGGCAAATGCATAACTTTTTGTTTGTGGTTGGCCCTCATGCTGGGTAAGCATGGGAGATGGCAAGGGAGTCGATACTTTCTGATTTGTTTAAGCCGTAGATGGCAGTGTTGGGGTGCCTTTTGTACAAGGAACACTTTAAAGTTGCACAGATAGAGGGGAGCCATCAGGCCTGCTGTAGTGGACATCTCAGTGGTTACTATCGCAGCTGGGATTCTGTTGGATCATCATCTGTTGTGGCAAGTTCCTTACACTGTTGTACTGTCCACAGTATCTTCTGTAAACATCAAAGTTCAAATCAGAACAACTCTGCTATAAATGTTCATAAACAGTAGCTCAGGTGTACACATTATTAAGAAGCATGTGTTTGAGTTTCATATAGGGGTTCCTGATGAGAGAAAGCCCCTCGATAGCCTCCCTATAAGGGATATTCCCTCCCCACATTCCCTTTCTTTATTCTCACTTTGACATCACAAGGCTTTAGAGTGATCCTTGATTAACAAAATGCAGTACTTGTAGTTTCACTTTCTCTCTGGTTAAGAACTGCTAGATTTGATGGTTTCTTTTGTGGAGTTTGATTGCAGTGTTCTGGTTTCTTTTAGAGGCAGTTTTGATTGGCAGCCATCTTTCTGCAATGAGTATACTCCGTTTATAATAGATGTAAAATGTGCAGTCTGCATTGTTCAAGCATAAGTTGCAGATGTCTCTTCCATCTGTATTCAACCTGTGGGTTATTGAATCAGACTCTGATCCAAGGAAGACCAGAGACTTTTAGCCCATCAAGCTCTGCCTTCTCTACCTATAATCCCCCTCCCCGGACTGCACCTGGTCTTGTTTGCCACCATTCCTGGACAGCAGAATGGTCATTTAGTCTGCCAGAGTGTATCCTTTTTTCTGGTGTCCTGGGATAGTACTTGGAGAGTTTTTTTTTTCCCCTATGTCCTCTACCCTTGTCTTTGGCTAGTGTGTGCTAGTGTTTAGTAAGTAAAGTAGATTAAAGTTCTAGGGTTAGTTTTTTTTTGGGAGGGGGGGGTCACCCAGTGTGTTTGTCCTTGGGGTTAGTGTGTGTAGTTGCTTGAGGTAGGGTTTTCAGTCTTAGGCTTTGCAAGTCACACTTAGTGATTTTGAGTCCTTGATTTTTCTTTGTGCTTAGCTCTGGTTTGATGGGCTGAATAAGGAAAAAGGTTTTAAAACTTGTGTTGCTTATGGGCACAAGCTCCCCTCACAGGATGCCTTCAACCAGTGCATTTATTGTTTAGAGGTTGCCCAGCTCTATTCCTGTTGTGCCATTTGTGCGGGTTTCAGCATCTGCACCATTAATGAGAGGAGGACCAAGTTGGTCTGGAAAGGACTTCTGCCAGCTGGCGATTTCTTCCATTTCATCCAGCAAGAGGGAGAAGTGTGATCATGGTCACAAGCAGGTCTCCAAGGAGTGGGCAAAGTCTGATCAGGGTGACAAGCAGGGCTCCGAAACCAAAAAGTCAAAAACGGTATAACAAAGCAGACCACAGCAAGGATGGACCAGGAATTGATTCACAACAGTTTAATACCATGTTAAGTGCTTTATTCCCCCAATACAAGGGACTTCATCAGAAAAATTCCGTACAATACAGCGGATAAATTGATGGACATGGCCCTGGCATTGATGGAAGAAGTAAGTGTTGTAAACAATAACCTTTCCTTATGACTGTGACAATGTTCCTGTCAACAAACGGGTTGAAAATTGTGGGATGGAGGACTGCTCTCCAAATAATCTGGAAAAAGTAAACTGGGAACATCTACAGTGTTGTCATGATTGCAACTGTTTAACAAAAATGAACATGAACTGTATTGACATTATGCGAACTGAACATGATTTTTCTTTAATTGTGAAAATGTTGATGGGGGACAGCAAACAAAATGTTTTAATGATTGCAATTGCTTAATAGACAAGTATATGAATTGTAGTGACAATACGGGCATTGGAACCAGTGAATATTTTAACTTGTTAGATGAATTAACAAGTCAAGATTTTGAACATGATGTATTAAAAAATGTGTTTGAACCAACTGTTATAGTGAATGACGCCAGTGATTTTAAAATATGTAATTATTCAAACAAGGATATAAATGTTGAACACGTCAACCTATTAGCGAAGGTTTTACTTGTATGCCTTGTAGAAAAGGGAAAATAGAGAACACTTTGATAGAGTTAGTGTTTTACCCGAAAATTAAATTTAAAGGTGTGGTTTAACAAACAGGAAGAAAATGGGAATGAGTTTTTTTAAGAGTACCTTTAATCCACCATTAAATAATGTTGTTGGATTATATGAACAAGTATATGAAAAAGAGATAAGAAAGGTCCTTAAAAAACAGATAAAACTATTAGTAATATGACTGTAGTAGAACAATTATTAAAAGAATTGGGTGAGGATCCTAAAATACGTATAATGAAACCAGATAAGGGTAATGGGGTCGTTATTATGAATAAAGCAGATTATCTAAATGGAATGAATGCGCTGTTGAGGGATGGAGCATACATGGAGAGTTACTTGAATGAGATACATATAACTAACATGAAAATTGATATGTTATTAGATATGTTATACCAAGGACAGATTAGCGAGGACAAACATAGTTTTATTTCAAATAAACACCCCATGATACCAAATATATTTGGAATACCCAAGGTCCATAAAGGACTAAGGGACCCAACATTCCGACCAATTGTAGATGGCAAACCATCTAAAACATGCTTCATTAGCAAATTTCTGGATGTTAAATTACAGGTTGGTCTGACAGCCTTACATTGTTAGAGATTCATGACAATTCTTGGAAAAGGTGGGGAGAGTTCAGATAAAGATATGCTATTAGTCACTATAGACGTGTGTAGTCATTTTACAGTTATACCGCATGGTTGAAGGGTTAGAGTGGTCAGAGGCCCAGTTATAAAAAACTGTCACATACGATCAAGACTAAATTAATGTGTACATGACATTAATGGAAATAGTATTACAAAATAATTACATCTATTTTGAAGGACAATACTGTAAGCAAAGCACATGGGTAGCAATGGGGGCAGCCTGTGCCCCAGTGTTAGCAAATTGTCATGTCATATTGGGAACAACAGTATGTAATGGAAGGGGCCTTCTATTCAAAAATAGCATATTACAGTAGGTTTTTGAATGACCTGTTCATAATTTGGAAAGGTACTGAAAATGATCAATTTTATGAATATATCAATCACACTGCTGATTTTTTTGCAATTTATCATGCACATAGTGCAACTAATATTTCATATTTGGATGTGGATTTAACAGTAAATAGCAACAGTAATGAATTAGTCAGGAATTTATAAAACTGGCATTTTCTATTCATATTTACAGTTTTCTAGTGGACATCCACATGTTCAAAAAAAAAAGTAAATTGTAAAGGGAAAGTTGGTACGGGCCGCCAGGATGGTGAGCTTGGATGTTAAATTTTTGGTGGAGATTGAATTTATTCTACACATGTTTAAGACTAGAGGATGTCCACAAGAAGTTTTGGAAAATAATCAGCAGAGAAGTTGTTTATAAACGTAGTGAAGGGATATACAAGCCCATTTTAAGGTATATTAATGATGGTAATGATGCATAACCTAGTTGGGACCTTGAGAATAAGAGAGAAAATTATAGTACTGGATTTATTACCACCTTTAACCAGGATGCCAATGAGGTTAGTGAGATAATTCTAAATTGTGACATACTACAGTTTGACCATAACGTGAGGCAGAGTTGGCAAGTTACCCAAAATTTTTAAAAAGGGTAGGTCATTTAAAAGCGTAGTAGAAAGGACCAAAAATCATAGTGGAATTTGGTACCAATAGAACTAAAGGAAATTTTAGTGTAAGAAGTGTATATTTTGCCCGTATATATTAGAAACCGGTGAAAAGTTCTTCCTGAATGGTAGAGCTATAGTGATAGATGGTCATTACAATTGTAATACCCAGAATGTGGTTTACATTGCAAAGTGCCAAATTGTCCCATTGTCTATATAGGAAAAACTAGTAGACATTTTAAGAATAGAATAGGGGAACACCTGTTAGATATCAAGCATGGTAGGATGACCAATGCACTTACTAGGGATATAAATGACTGCAAGGAGCATTTTGATTGTACAACATTTGGAAAAAGACACAAGGGAAATGCATGGACATACATTTAGATGTACGTGAATTGAGATGGCAGTTGCGGTGTAACACAACAGAGTATCCAGGAATCAATGAAGCCATCAGCATTTCCTGCATTTTAAAACTAAAGAATATTTTAGGATAATTACTAACATTATGATGTCATTTTAGTAACAGATACTATATACATCAGTTTTAATTATTTAGAATAAACCAGAAATTATAAAAGTGTTTAGAATGTTTTGTGTGTAATTATGTAACACTAATTATTAGGTTTGGATTTTAAAAAAAAAAAAAAACTTTGTCTATGTATCAGTTCAAGGGGTAATTAACTTCATTCACTTATTTGTAGTGCATCTTATTAAATAATTAGTGACTAATAGGAATTTTAATCAGTTATTTAACTATATAATGCTGGGTTGAATTGTATGGAATTGTTCTGATGAAGTCCCTTGTATTGGGGAAAGAAAGCACTTAATGTGGTATTAAACTGTTGTGAATCAGTTGCTGGTCCATCCTTGCTGTGGTCTGCTTTGTTGACAAGCAGGGCTCCAAGGACCCCCAAAACAGCTCTGGGAGACTAAAAGCATTCCTCAGTCATCTGGCTTGCCATATCTGAAGGTCCCAAGATCCTTGGCGGTTTTGGCACCGTTATCTGCTCAGAATCCTCAGAGCTAGTCACCTTTGGCACCAGTTTTAGGGAAAGCTTTGTCTCTCGCTGTTCCTGTCCCTAGCCCCTTCTTGTCCTTGGGGGCACCTTAAGGTGGGACAGTTTTCCACCTTCACCCCATCCACTTCATGGGGGTTCTCACTAGAGTCTTCCCCTTCTTCTTGAATCTGAGCCTCTCCAGTTCTCGTCCAGTAGGCAAGCCTCCTTTGGTGGCTTCTTCAGCTTTGTCATTTGGAGGTTTAAGACCCATAGATTTGAAGCAGCTGACTGTTCTTTTTACATGAGCATTTGCAGTTAGTGCTTCTCCTTCAAGACCTCAACCAGAAGCTTTGGTTTGTTTTACACTGGTTTTCTCCCTTGTGCCTGACAGTGCTTAGGTAATGGGAACCAGTTGGCTTTCCTCTCTAAGGGTCAGTTCTGACAGCTTGTCTATGTTCAGCTCCTATTCCCTACTTTGGTTTCCTTGACTCCAGCTGAATCTAAGCCAGGTGTGCCTCGGAGCCTTAACATCGAGACAGGGAGTGTCCAGGTCATGTTTAATTCCTGTTTTGGAGTTATCCCTCCTGCTCTGTGCCTCTATTCTGGATAACTCTCATCCATTCTCCAAGCAGCCCCGGGGTCGAGTTTGTCATTGGAATCTTTGGATCATAAGTCCACTGGCTCCGGGTGGTCTGCTTCAGTTTCTGCCTTTGACATTATGGAGAGGAATGATGTTCTTCGTGTTTCATTGTTGCAGTCATTACATTTGGGTAATCTGCTTGCAGGTTGCCCTCAGTCAGCCTGAATAACAAAGTCTTGGGTCCTGCGTCAGTTGCTGTCTCCTCTTCCATGTCGTCAGGGGTATAAAACATGCAGCCGACGCCATTTTAATCAGTCTTTCTTGCTGCACGGTGCCCGAAGCAGAAGCAGTTCGCAAGTGCCGGTCGGCCGATTTCTGAAATTTGTGTTTTCGAGTTTCAGAACCGAAGTCTTCAAACTAAAGCTAAGTACCCCATTGGGGAAACTTTTTCTTGCTCCTTACCAATGTCAGTAAAACTTAATTGTATTACTTGTGGGAAGCAAATACCTCATAAGGATTTTTATTTGTACTGTATTCCTTGCCTAGGCCCTGACCACAACGTGCCTTGCTGTCGGTTTTGTGCTAAATTTAACCAACGCACTATTAAGCGTTAGTATATTTTTGCTTCTAAATACTTTGGTTCAAGATTTAACTATCCTGAAATGTCGTCTGTTAGCAATCAGACTACCGGAATTCACAAAAAAAAACCTGAAAAAATCAGAGACAGAACGTCAAGGTCCAAAACCGATAAAGCTTCTCCTAAGCCAGTCGCCGGTACTCAGTAAGGAGATTTCTCAGCCCCTGATGCTCGCTACCTTTCAATCGTAGGTCTCTACCGAGACCCATTCATAGTCCGGTATGCCGCGAGATTCTTCAAGTATTGAACCCGCGGATGTCTCTCCATTGGATGGGTCTGGAGCCGCTGAGCAGGCACCGGCTTCTGAGGGTGTTTTCAGGCCTAAAGATTTGTATATTAAACCGACGCCGTCATCAAAAACAAGGCCAAAACCAACTACTATGTCTAAAAAAACTATGCATGAGCCACGTGCTCTGGTCCCTATGCCTAAAAAACAAATGATCAAAATGGCTGAAGATTTAATTACCTTGATCAGGGGTTCCCAACCCCCTCCTGCTAAGAGGCCTAGGCAAGGCACTGATTTATGAATCTTTAGATCAGGTTTCCATTTCTTCTGATCAGGAATTTTCTATCCCACCTTATGAGGACTCTGATGCAGAAGAATCCATCCCTTCTGCTTCTCCTCCTGAGGATTTTTCTTTTGGAGAGACTTTGCATACCTTAAGGGAACATTTTCATTGGGTGAGTCGGGACTTTTCAGAATCCAAAAAGAGGCTTGGGGATTTTCTTCTTCCTCAGCATAAGCTTTTGGCCATACCTCCTGTTTTGGACATTGTTGATGTTTTCTCAGAATCCAGCATTGCTCCTGATTCCCTGCCTCCGGCTCCTAGTAAGCCGGACAGATATTACAGGGTTCCTGACTCCCAAAAGTTTATTTTCAAAAATCCTACTGCTGACCCTGAAATTATTTCTCAGGGTCCCAAGGGTGTTAAGGCTTCTACAGCTAAAAATCCTACCCCTTCTGATAGAGACTCCAGGGCGCAGGATAGATGGGGTAAGAAGGTTTATACATCTGTAACCCTGGCAATCAGGGCTTTAAACTGCCAATTTCATATGCTTAAATATCAACAGCATGTCATGGGCTTACTGAAACAGAAAATGATGTTCGTTTCTGATTGTGTGGAAAATAGAGTTACAGGATTTGTTGCATTCAGCTGAACAAGTTGGGAAAGCATACCTTGCATGTGGTTTTGATTCTTTGGAGGCCTCTTGCAGGGCCGCCTTAACTGGATCTGTGATAAGAAGGCATGCTTGGCTCAAGGAGCAAAATCTGCCTGATCATGTTGAAGCTAAATTGTTGTATGCTCCTTTACAGCGGGACAGTCTGATAATAAGGCAGAAGAAGTTTTAAAAAATATGGAAGCAAAGCTAAATCTATGGAAACTGTAAAAGATTTTTTGCAAGTGCAGCCACCCAGGTTCAGTAGGCACTGGCCTACTAAGAATTTTTCCTTTCCAGTGCCCAACAGAGCCACTCAGGTCAAACCCAGACACTCCAAAGGCTCCAGGTTTCAGTCGGAAGGATCTTGCAGGACAAAACAATGGGGTGCCTCCACCTCCAAATCAGGAAGTAGCAAAGCACCACCCTACGGTAAACAGTCTGTGACGTTCCTCTGCCATTTCCAAGCACTTGTCTTTTGGCAGCCCCTTTGGGGGGAAAACTAGCACTTCATGCTCAAAATTGGCATCTAATTACCCAGAACAAGTGGGTCTTAAATATAGTATTCCAGGGGTACAGATTTCATTTCCACACGTTGCCAATTCCAAACAGATGGCCAGACCTGCCCCCAAATCAGTGGGCAGAGGCCCAGAAACAAGTAGTGTCCCTCATGGATATGGGGGCTATTCAACCAGTATCAGAAAAGGAAAAAGGACAAGGTTTTTACTCAAGACTTTTCCTGGTACCCAGAAAAGACAAATCATGGCGTCCCAGTTCTGGACTTATCCATTGTAAATACTTTCCTGGGCATTCCAAAATTCAAGATGCTGACTCTACAACAGCTACTGCCTATGCTAGGCATGAATGCCTGGTTGGTAACTCTAGACTTAAAAGAGGCTTACCTGCATATCCCAGTTAGGGAATCTTGCAGAAGATACCTCCGCTTCAAAGCAGGCTATTTGCATTACCAGTTCTCTGCACTGCCCTTTGGCTTATCTACTGCGCCCAGGGTCTTCACAAAGTGTCTGACACCAGTAATTGCATTTTGCAGACAAAGAAACATTCAAATTTATCCTTATCTGGACGATTGTTTAATTCAGGCAGAGAACGAGGACACTTGTGCAACATCTGGCTTTTGTAAAACGGCTTCTAACATGCCTAGGTACACCATAAATAAAAAGAAATCACACCTGGTACCCTCTCAAATAATTACATTCCTGGGTGCAAGCTTGAATACAACTGCCCAGATGGCTTACCTCATGCCAGACAACAAATTCAGTCGATAACATACTTCAAACAAGTGGCCAAAAAAAACCCAGCTATCTGCAAGACAAACTCTGCAGGCTTTGGGCTTCATGGCATCCTGCATTCTACTAATACCATATGCAAAACTGCATATGAGGAAACTTCAGTGGTACCTGAAAAGCTTATGGAGTCAACATTGTCACAGCCTGGAAACAATGATTCCTCTCCTTCCTTACCTGCAACAGGAGTTTCTTTGGTGGACAGAGGCCTGTCATCAAAACAAGGGACTGTCATTTATTCTACCCCCTGCCACCCAAACCCTGACTACAGACTCATCAGACTATGCTTGGGGGGGCCTATCTGGCAGGGAGATGCATTCAGGGTGAATGGAACCCAAATCAAATGCACCTTCATATCAACCAGAAAGAAATGCTAGCTGTACAGAATGCTCTGACAGCCTTCAAGGACTTCCTTCATCCAGGACAACTACTGATTAGATGGACAACACCACAGATAGTCTTCGTGTTTCACTGTTGCAGTCATTACATTTGGGTAATCTGCTGGCAGGTTGCCCTCAGTCGTCCTGAATTCCAAAGTCTTGGGTCCTGCGTCAGTTACGGTCTACTCTTCCATGACGTCAGGTCATCAGGGGTATAAAACAAGCAGCCAACGCCATTTTCTTCAGTCCTTCCTGCCGCGCAGTGCCTGAAGCAGAAGCATTTTGCAAGTGCAAGTCGGCCGACTCCTGAAATATTCGAGTTTGAGTTTCAGAACCGAAGCCTTCACTAAAGCCAAGTACCCCGTTGGGGAAACTTTTTTCTTGCTCCATACCGATGTCAGAAAAAGTCAATTGTATTACTTGTGGGAAGCAAATACCTCAAGGATTTCCATTTATACTGTATTCCTTGCCTAGACCCTGATCACAACGTGCCTGGCTGTCGGTTTTGTGCTAGATTTAACCAACGCACTATTAAGCGTCAGTATATTTTTGCCTCAAAGTATTTTGGAAACAGATTTAACTACCCAGAAATGTTGTTGGATAGCAATCAGACTACCAGAGTACATAAAAAACGCAAAGAAAAGGACAGACAGTCGAGGTTCAAAACTGATGACGAAGCTTCTCCTAAGCCAGTCGCCGGTTCACCGGTATTTAGTGATGCGCTTTCGCAGCCCCTGATACCCAGCTTCTTTCGAGTCACAGGCCCCTACCGAGACCCATGTGGAGTCCGGCACGCCGCAAGATACTCAAAGTATTGGACCTACGGATGTATCTCCCTTGGATGGGTCCAGAGCCACTGAGCAGGCACTGGCTTCTGAGGGTGTATTCAGGCCTCAACATTTTTATATTAAACTGATGACAGCTGCAAAACCAAAGACAAAAGCAATTTCTAAAACTAAAAAACCAATGCATGAGCCACGTGCACAGTCTGCTATGCCTAAAAAACAGATGATCAAAATGGCTGAAGACCTTATTACCATGATCAGGGGTTCCCATCCCCCTCCTGGTAAGAGGCCTAGGCAAGACACTGATTATGAATCTTCAGATCAGGTTTCTATTTCTTCTGATCCCTCTTCTGATCAGGAATTATCTATACCTCCCTATGAGGAGTCTGATGCAGAGAAGTCTGCACCATCTGCATCACCTCCTGAGGATTATTCATTTGGAGAAACCTTGCATACTTTGAGGGAGCATTTTCACTGGGAGAGTCAAGATTTCGCAGAATCAAAAAAGAGGCTCCGGGATTTCCTTCTCCCTCAGCACAGGCCTTTAGCAATACCCCCTGTTTTAGACATTGGGGATGATGTGTTTTCAGAGTCAAGTTTGACCCCTTACTCCCTTACCTCTGGCTCCCAGCAAGCCAGACAGATATTACAGGGTCCCTGACTCGCATATATTTTTATTTAGAAACCCTGCTGCTGATCCTGAAACTATTTCACAGGGTCCAAAGGGAGTTAAGGCCTCAACAGCAAAAAATCCTACCCCCTCTGACAGAGATTCAGGAGCAGTAGATAGATGCGGAAAAAAGGTTTATACATCTGCAACCTTGGCAATTAGGGCCTTAAACTGCCAGTTTCATATGCTCAAGTATCAACAATATGTTATGGGATTGCTGAAACAGAAAATGTTGATTTCTGAATGTGCAGAAAATAAGGAATTGCAGGAATTATTGCATGCAGCTGAACAGGTTGGAAAGCATACTTTGCAATGTGGTTTTGATTCCTTAGAGGCCTCCTGCAGGGCCACAGTTACTGGATCTGTGATTAGGAGGCATGCCTGGTTAAAAGAGCAAAATTTGCCTGATCATGTTAAAGATAAATTATTGGATGCACCTTTACAGCATGATACCCTGTTTGGTATTAAGGCAGAAGAGGTTTTAAAGAAAATGGAAGACAAAGCTAAGTCTATGCAAACTGTAAAAGACTTCTTACAAGTGCAGCCACCAAGATTCAGTAGACACTAGCCTACAAAAAAATTGGTCCTTTCCTGTGTCAGACAGAACTCAAAGGGGCAAATCCAGATGCCCTAAGGGTTCCAGATACCAGGCACAAGATTCATACAGGTCAAAGCAATGGGGCACTTCTATCTCCAAATCTGGAGGAGATAAAGCGCAAACCTACAGAAAACAGTCCCAATGACTTCCCTCTGCCTCCACCAAGCACTTACCTTTTGGCAGCACCCTTAGGGGGAAATTAGCACTTTTTGCTCAAAATTGGCAGTTAGTAACCCAGGACAAGTTTGTGCTAAACATAGTATCACAGGGATACAGATTCCATTTTCATACTCTGCCAATGGCAAACGGTTGGCCGGATCTGCCAAAAAATCAATGGGCAGAGGCACACAAACAGGTTACGTCCCTCATGGATATGGGGGCCATTCAGCCAGTACCAGAACAGGAAAAAGGACAAGGTTTTTACTCGACTGTTCTTGGTACCCAGAAAGGACAAGGCCTGGTGGCCAATACTGGATTTATCGGTTTTTGAACACATACATGGACATTCCAAAATTCAAAATGCTGACTTTGCAGCAGCTTCTGCCCATGCTGGGCAAGAATGCTTGGCTGGTGACGTTAGACCTAAAAGAGGCATACCTGCATGTCCCAATAAGGCAGTCGTGCAGAAGATACCTCAGATTCAAGACTGGCTTAATGCATTACCAATTATCTGCACTGCCCTTTGGCTTATCTACTGCGCCCAGGGTCTTTACAAAGTGCCTGGCACCAGTAATTGCTTTTTGCAGACAAAGTAGTATATAAATATATCCTTACTTGGACGACTGTCTCATTCAAGCAGAGAACAAGGACATTCTCCTTCAACACCTGGCATTTGTGAAAAGGCTTCTAACATGCCTAGGATACACAATAAACGAAAACAAATCACAACTGGTACCCTCTCAAAAGATAACATTCCTGGGAGCAAGCTTGAATACAACTGCGCAGATGGCCTGCCTCACGCCAGACAAACAAAGGCAACTGACTGACTTCGAACTGATGACAACAAAAACCCAGTTATCTGCAAGACGAACTCTGCAGGCTTTGGGCTTCATGGCATCCTGCATCCTACTGATTCCATATGCAAGACTGCATATGAGGAAACTTCAGTGGTACCTAAAAAGTTTATGGAGTCAACATTGTCACAGTCTAGAAACAATGATTCCTCTCATTCCCTGCCTACAACAGGAATTTCTATGGTGGGCAAAGGCATGTCACCAAAACATGGGACGGGCCTTCACTCTACTCCCTGCCAGCCAAACGTTAACAACCGATGGAACCAAATATTCCTCAGATATTACAATACTTGACTGAGATGCTTGACAAAGGCCTATCTTTCTCATCAATTAAAATCAATGCCTCTCCCATTTCGGCTCATTACAATACAGAGCCACCAATCTTTTCTTATCCTTTACTAAAGCAGTATCTTAGAGGAGCCAAAAATGTAAGGCCTCCTAGATCACCAATACCTGCATGGGACCTCAATTATGTGTTGGAAAAGCTCACCTGCCTCCATTTGAACCAGCTACTACTGCTGATATAAAGTACTTATCATGGAAAACCGCTCTGCTACTAGCAATTACTTCAGCAAGAAGAGTCTCAGAGTTACAGGCCCTCATGGCTGTGGAGCCTTTTATCATATTTTTCCCAGACAGAATGTGTCTGAGGACAAATCCTACATTTATGCCTAAGGTGGTTTCCAGTGTGGCTCTTAACCAAACTATTCATCTGCCAACCATTTACCCAAATCCGCAGAATAAAGGGGAGAGAATTCTGCATTCCTTGGATGTACACAGACAACTAAGATTCTACTTGAGCAGGACTAAAGCTCTAAGAAAAACTGAGCAATTACTAGTGACATATGCTGCAAGATCAGAAGGAAAGGCTATTTCAAAGCAGACTATTTCAAAGTGGATAAGCCACTGCATGAGTTTCTGCTACTTACACCATGGCAAACTTGTGCCCAAGGGCATTAGGTCTCATTCCACCAGAGCTGCAGCTACTTCAGCAGCCTTTCTCAGAGGAGTACCAACCAAAGACATTCTAGAGGCTGCTACTTGGAGTTCTTTTCACACCTTTACAAAGTGTTCATTTGCCTCTCTACTCTAAGTCCAGGGCAGGCTTTGCCACTGCAGTTCTGCAGGGCCTTATAGCCACACGTTTAGCTCCAGCCTCCCATCCATAGCTTTGGGACTCTACCCAAATGTAATGACTGCAACAGTGAAACACGAAGAACATAGTACAGTTGTGTGCACTTACCATAAATGTAGATGTTTGAGTGTATTCACTGTTGCAGTCCAGGTTACCCTCCCGCCATCACCCTTTCATTCTGGAGTTTCTTTCCTTCTCTATCTTCTACAACCTATTTGGTGCTTTTTGGGGGCACCTGACATCTGGGGCAAGAATGGCATTGGCTGCTTGTTTTATACCCCTGATGTCATGGAAGAGGAGACTGCAACCGACACAGGACCCAAGACTTTGGAATTCAGGCTGACTGAGGGCAAACTGCCAGCAGATTACCCAAATGTAATGACTGCAACAGTGAATATACTCTAACATCTATATTTATGGTAAGTGTACACAACTGTACTTTATGTGGTACATAAGCAGGGGGATACCCACTCCTACCCCTTTTGCAGGTTAGCCATGGCCTTGTGGAACACGGCCTTTACTTACCAAATACATCTACAAGCTCAGTTCCTGCCAGGAAAGCAAAATACTCTGGCAGACACCCTAAGCAGAAATCATATGGACCCACACGGATGGAAACTGGATCCACAAGTCTTCAGCATGTTGACATGAAAATGGGGGAGCTCAGACATAAATCTGTTTGCCTCTCCCCAAAACTACCAGTTGGACAAATTCTGCACAAGGACTCCTCACAAAAAAGCTTGGAAAGTGGATGCTCTATCCTTCAGCTGGAAAAACCTATCCATCTATGCCTTTCCCCCTCTGCCTCTGCTCTCCAAGGTTTTACTAAAAGTCAGACAGGAAAAAAACAAAAATGATTCTGATTGCTCCTGACTGACCTCACCAGCACTGGTATCCGCTTCTAAGGAATATGTCACACCTTCCTCCGTGGTACTTGCCTCAGACACCTCATCTATTGTCTCAGCAGAACTATCAAATTTTGCACACTCGTCTCCAAACTCTGAATCTTGCAGCATGGCAAATCAACTAATTTCACCAATCACATCTCTCCGTAAACCTGTGATGGATGTCATTTTGGAGGCTAGAAGGCCTAGTATTGGAAAATCTTATGCTGATTAATGGAAGAGATTCTGTGCCTGGAACCAAGCACAAGGAATTAACACAGCAATGCCCAATATTCCTCAGAATTTGCAATATTTAACGGAGATGCTTCACAAGGGCCTATCTTTTTTTTCTATAAAAATCCATGCCTCTGCCATCTCGGCTCATTACAACAGAGTCTCCTCTCTTTTTCTCATCCCCTGCTAAAGCAGTACCTCAGAGGGGACAAAAATTTGAGACCTTCCAGGAGAGCACCGACTCCTGCTTGGGACCTCAATTTTGTGCTGGAAAAACTCACCCTACCTCCTTTTGATCCAGCTGCTACTGCAGACATAACATTTCTTTCTTGGGAGACGGCCTTTCTTTTAGCAGTCACTTCAGCTAGAAGGATTTCAGAACTACAGGCTCCCATGGCAGTGGAGCCTTTCATTATCTTTTATCTGGACAGGGTGGCCCTCAGGACCACTCCTTTTATGCCTAAGGTGATATCCAGTGTGTCTCGTAACCAGACCATTCATCTGCCAACTTTTTTCCCAAATCCGCAGAACAAGGGCGAGCAGTTTCTGCATTCATTGGATGTACACAGACAACGAAGATTCTACTTAAACAGGACAAAATCTCTAAGAAAGTCTTAGCAACTACTGGTGGCATTTGCTGCAGGGACAGAGGGGAAGGCTGTATCAAAGCAGACTATTTCAAAATGGATAAGCCATTGTATTCGTTTCTGCTGCATGCACCATGGTAAACCTGTCCCAGGGGGATCGGATCCCATTCCACTATGGCTGCATCTACCTCTGCAGCCTTTCTCAGAGGGGTTCTACCAGAGACATTCTAGAAGCTGCTACTTGGACCTCAGTTCATACGTTCACCAAACATTACCATTTACCTCTTTTCTAAATCCAGGGCAGGCTTTGCCACTGCTGTCCTGCAGGGCCTTATAGCTGCTACTAATGCAGTTAATTCCATCCTCCCATCCATACCTTTGGGATTCTACCCAAATATAATGACTGCAACAGTGAAGCACGAAGAACATAGTACAGTTGTGTACACTTACTATAAATGTAGATGTTAGAGTGTATTCACTGTTGCAGTCTGGGTTACCCACCCTCCAGCCCCCTTTCTTTTCTATTATACCTCTTCTTTCCTTCACTTTGCTCAAAAGCCTTTGTGGTGTATTTGCTTTTAGTTGGAGGTACATTTTTTGTGTTCTAAAATACATGCATATATAGATAGATATATATTTTTGCTCCCCATTTCGGGGGCACCTGACTTCTGGGGCAAAAAAAAACTGTTTAAAATGGCGTTGGCTGCATGTTTTATACCCCTGATGACCTGACATCATGGAAGAGGAGACAGCAACCATCTCAGGACCCAAGACTTTGTTATTCAGGCCGACTGAGGGCAACCTGCCAGCAGATTACCCAAATGTAATGACTGCAACAGTGAATACACTCAAACATCTACATTTATGGTAAGTGTACACAACTGTACTTTCTTCTGCCAGGGGAATAAGTGGTCAGGTACAGCCAGTGTCCCCCAGTCTGCACCTGTGAGCATGCTTCATCCTGCTGCAGGACAGCTCACCCTGGCTAATCTTCAGTTTGCCCTTCCTTCAGGACCCTTGGCTTATTCTGTTTCTCCCTGGACTCTGCAGGGTGGGAGGTTTTGGGTAAGAATCTGCCAGAGGAAGCACCTGCATTCTGCTGAAGAGTCCCTCGCCAAGGATACAGACTTTGAGGAGGGAGAGGGGTCCCCAAAATCCCCCTGTGAGGTTGCCTTCTTTGGTGATCTTTGAAGCTGCTTCACCAGCATTTTGATTGGACTGCTGAATCCGTATCTCTGGAGAACTTGGTATTTTTGGAGGCTTTTGGGGTGGGCCCATCCACATGCTGAGTGGTTCCCCCACCAGATGCCCGTATTGACCTGGTATCCTGGAGGGTGTGTAACCAATCCCAGGGAAGCCAAAAAATATTCTTGCCCCTCCTAAGTACCAGCAGCACTGGAGTAAGGGTCCTGCCATGGATGCGGTTGTGGTGGTATCAGCCAGTGAAAAGGACAGCTCTGAAAAGTGTTCCTCAGCTCATTCCCGAAATTTGGATTCTGTGATGTTGGACTGATTTTGGGGAGTAAATCCTACTGCTTAACCACTTTCGCACTGAGGGTGTTGAACTCTCTCGCTCATTTGCCCAAAGTTCTGCATGACATTGTGTTGATAGTGTCCAAGGTTTAGGTTCAGAAGACTTTGGAGAGAGAGAGATGTTTACAGTCGATTGCTAACATGTCCATATGTCTGTTGTCTAATGTGACTGATAGCAAGTCCTGAGCTGGCGCCAGCATTGCCATGCTTTGCCACTCTTGGACGAGACTCTAATTTTGTGCACTGCTTCAAAGCACTATTTATTAATGCTGCTTGTAATGGCTCTTCTCTTTTTGGGCTTAAAGTAAGGACATTTTGACCAGAAGTGAGCAAGATGGGAAGATGTCATCTGCCGTGGGAATAAATTTTGCTACCACTTCAATGGACCTTTCCTCTCTGTGCCAAGAGGGAAGAAAACCTTCCTCTTTTTTGGAAAGCACAGTCTTTCCAGGAAACTGAGGACTAAATCGGAGGGTATGTCATTGTCCCCCCCGTGGCAGGGTGAAGGGACAAATGATGCCATCATCGAGGTGGAGGTGGTCTGGAGAATCAGATTTTGGAGAGTTTTCTCTGGAAGATCCTTTCAGGGACCCTGAAGGGTTGCCCAGATGTCTGGCTGTGGAGGCAATTGGGGGTTGTTTAGCTATACACCTTTAAAGCTTGGGGGGGGGGCTATCACCGTAGATGCATAGGTTAGTTTTTTAGCCAGATGAGGGTATGCATTTCCTTTTTTTGGAAGCTTCATATTTAAATCCCAGAGATCTTCCAGATGTGCCATCCTGTCGGAGAGGATGCAGCCATTGTAATTTTAACGCTGTTAGAAAATCTTGTTAACCATGTGCTCCCACCAGACATATTTAGATCTGGGGGTCTGTTCATGTTTCGTTTTGGTTCCAAAGAAGAACAAGGACTTCATGCCAGTTTTGGAATTGAGCAGATTAAAACATTTTGTAAGGCAGACCAAGTTCTGGATGGTCACAGTACAGTCCAGTCTGCCTGTCTTGAGGTAGGATGACTGGCTGTGCTCGATCGATCTATCATGTAAAGCTCGAGACATTTCTGAGGTTTCTGCACTTCTGTCTGAGAGCCCATCATTACTAATTCCAAGTGCTACCCTTAAGTCTCACCACTGACACCCCCCACCCCCGTGTTCACCAAGTGCATGGCAGTTGTCAGCCTGACTCCTTATGTGAACAGTTTGCTCCTTTATGCCTCTACGAGAGCATCTTTAGTCAGTACCAGAGGCATCTTACTCCAGCTGTACAACTCCTTGGAAATCACTATTAGTTATCAGACGTCCAGCATTTTCTTTTCCTTGTGCAGTCAGTAGAGTTCATAGGTTGCCACTTGGACACAGTTTCTCTGGATGCAAGGCTGCCATTCTCCAGAGTGTGGCCCTGCGGAGTCTAGTTCATTCTTTCCTCTTTGGAACTACTCCATTCACTTACCAGTGTGCTCTTTTTTTTTTTCCCCCCTGAATTTTCCAATAAGGGAGAATAGTTGCTGTATTTTCTTGTTCATAGGCAATTGAGGTTTTATTTGGACAGAAAATAATCTTTCAGAAAGTTTAAACTACTGTTTCCCCCTCTAAAGCCTGGTTGGGCAAGGGATTGAGTAGCATAGGGGGAGCTCAACTGGCTGAAGTCTGTAGTATGTGTCCAGTCTTGGAACCAAACCAAAAAACAAAAAAGGCTAGCCAACTGTGGTATACAAATGCTTTACTGAAGCATATATAACATAACAGACCGGTTTAAATAGCCTTCATCAGTGTCGATCAAAATCACATAGAAATCCAATGTCCTTTTATACCATAAGGTAGAAACAAAAATGAAGCTCATTGGTTGTTCATAGATCCTCATTTAGACCTGGTGGGAATAAACCACCCAACTTAATGATCCACTTTTTTCTTTTGCATTTAATATAGAGTGCCATCCAGCTTTATTTGTCCTATTTCCCACAGTCCTGTCTATAGTTATAAATCTAAAGTTTGCATTCTTGTGTGCCATTGAATGTTTATATAAAGCATTACTTGGTTTTTGTGGTCCTAATAGCACTGCAGTGTTCAGATATGCGTAATCTCAATGGTCTCAGAAGTTTGCCCAATGTAAAAAGCTGAACAGGTGCATGTCGCAAAGTAAATCGCCCAATCAGTTCCACAGCATAAAATCTGGTATCATACACAATGCCTGTGTTCCTACTGGTGAATTGTTTGGATTTTACCAGCCTTTGACAATGTGTACCATGTCCAGAAGGGAGACGACCAAGAAGTAAATCACCTGTCAGGGTTCTTTGAATGGGGTCCTGAGTACATCGTGGTCAGATTTTAATCATTATAAACATGGATCAAGAGTCCTCCCCCTTCGAAAGGAGAAAAAGCATTTGTCCTTAAACTCTGATAACTTGGTATCCGCTAAGAGAGTATTCCAATGTCTTTGAACACTATCCAGTAACATGTTTATGTTTCGCCCATAGGTGACTACAAAATGAATATTTGAGTCACTCCCCTGTTTTTTATCCTTGTAATTCAATAGCTCCTTCCTGTCTAGTGCTGATACCCAATTACTGGCAGTAAGGATGTTACCAATTTTGTAATCTGTTTCTGAACCTCTTAGTCAGGTCCTCCTTAAAATGTTCATAAGTGGCTGGATGTGAGCAGATGTTCGTGTTACACTGCTGCAGTCATCACACTTGGGTTATCCTGCCATCAGGCGGTCCCGCAGTCGGCCAGAGTTCCAAAGTCTTGGTCCGGCGTCGGTTGCTGTTGCTTCTTCCCTGACATCAGTGCGCCAGGGGTATATAATATGCATCCAACGCCATTTTCTTCAGTCTTTCTTGCCGCGCGGTGCCCGAAGCAGAAGCAGTTCGCAAGTGCCGGTCGGCCGACTCCTGAGATTTTCGAAGTCTAATTTCAGATCCGAAGTCTTCAATAAAGCTAAGTACCCCATTGGGGAAACCTTTTTCTTGACTCTGACCGATGTCAGAAAAAGTTAATAATTGTATTTCTTGTGGGAAGCAAATACCTCATAAGGACTTCCACTCTTACTGTATTCCATGCCTAGGCCCTGATCACGACGTCACTAGTTGTTGGTTTTTGTGCTAGATTTAACAAACGCACTATAAAAAGATGTTTTGATTTTGCTTTACACTACTTTGGCCGAAGGTTCAATTATACCATGCCGTCGGATCAGCCGATGACCTCAATACCGAAAAAACGCAAAGACAAGGATAAAGACAGGCATCCGAGGTTCAAAACAGACGACGACAACCTCTTCTAGGCCAGTCGCCGGTTCTCAGTGAGCAGCCCCTGACACCCGCTACCTCAGAGCCACAGGCCGCTTCCGACTCCCACGTGGAGACATCTAGGCCTCTAGAAACTCGAGGTATTGGACCTACGGAAACTAATCCCTCAGATGGGTCCGGAGCCGCTGAGCAGGCATCGGCTTCTGAGGGTGTTTTCAGACCTTCACAACTTACCATTAAAACAGCCAAGACAAAGGTACCATTAAACACAAAGAAACAAGTACAGCATTCTCCAGGACAGTCCTCCATGCCTAAGAAACAGATGCTTAAAATGGCCGAAGACCTGATTACTCTAATCGGGAGTTCCCAGCCCCCTCCTGAGAAGGCCTAGGCAGGATACAGACTATGCTTCTTCTGATCAGGTTTCCATTTCCTCCGATTCCTCTTCAGACCAGGGATACTCTCTACCCCCCTATGAGGACTCTGATGCTGAAGAATCTATCCCTTCAGCCTCTTCTCCTGAGGATTATTCTTTTGGGGAAACTTTGCATACCATGAGGGAGCATTTCCATTGTCCAGAATCCAAGAAAAGGCTCAGGGATTTCCTCTTATTGCCTCAGCACAGGCCCCTGGCTATTCCGCCTGTGCTAGATATTGTGGATGATGTGTTCTCTGAGTCCAGCTCATCTCCTGACTCTTTGCCCCCTGCTTCAGCCAAGCCAGATGGGTACTAGAGTCCCTGACTCTCACAAGTTTCTTTACAAAAACCCTTCTGCTAATCCAGAAACTATTTCCCAGGGTCCAAAAGGGGTTAAGGCTTCCATTGCAAAAAATCCAGTACCCTATTCCTTTGGATAGATGGGGGAAGAAAGTATACACGTCTGCAACTTTAGCAGTAAGAGCTTTAAATTGCCAGTTTCACATGCTTAAGTACCAACAATATTTAATGGCTCAGTTAAAACAGAAAATGCTTGCAAGCTCAGAAGCTCCTGATTGTAAAGAAATGCAGGATTTATTGCATGCAGTTGAACAGGTGGGAAAACGCTCTGCAATATGGTTTTGCTTCTTTAGAGGCCTCTTGAGCCGCAGTTACAGGTTCTGTTATTCGAAAACATGCTTGGTTAAAAGAACAGAGTTTACCTGATCATGTTAAGGCAAAATTATTTGATGCTCCTTTACAGCATGATACCTTGTTTGGTGTTAAGGCAGAAGAGGTGTTCAAGAAAGTGGAGGATAAAGCTAAATCTATGCACACAGTCAAGGATTTCTTACAGGTACAGCCACCTCTGTCTAGCAGAAATTGGCCAACAAAGAATTGGTCCTTTCCAGTGTCAGACAGGCCACAGAGAGGCAGATATAGACGCCCAAGAGGCAGATCTCAACCCCAAGGCTCAAACAGACAATGACAGTGGGGCACCCCAGAAGGAGGTGAGGACAAGTCTCAACTTTACAGGAAACAGTCACAATGACTTTCCTCTGCGTACGCCAAGCACGTCCCTTTTGGAAGCCCCCTTAGGGGGAAAAGTAGCACTTTTTTCTCAAAACTGGCAAACAGTCACCCAAGACAAATGGGTTCTGAATATTGTGTCTCAAGGTTACAGATTCCACTTTCATACTTAACCAAAGCTAAAAGGAATGCCAGACCTGCCACAAAATCAATGGGCAGAGGCACAAAAACAAATTTCAGCCCTCACAGACATGAGAGCTATACGTAAAGTACCACAACAGGAACAAGGACAAGGATTTTACTCAAGAGACTTCCTGGTCCCCAGAAAGGACAAAGCCTGGAGGCCCATACTGGACCTTTCAATTCTGAATACTTACCTGGATATTCCAAAATTCAAAATGTTGACATTACAGCAGCTTCTACCCATGCTGGGCAAGAAGGCTTGGCTTGTTACTCTGGACCTCAAAGAGGCATACCTGCATGTCCCTATCAGACAAAATTGCAGAAGATACCTCAGATTCAAAGCTGGTACAATGCACTACCAATTCTCTGCACTGCCCTTTGACTTATCTACTGTGCCCAGGGTCTTCACAAAGTGCCTGGCACCAGTAATTGCATTTTGCAGACAAAAAGGAATCCAAATATATCCATACCTGGACGACTGCCTCATTTAAGCAGAGACAAAGGACATTTTTCTACAGCATCTGGCGTTTGTGAAAAAGTTGCTAATTTCTCTAGGGTACACAGTAAATGAAAATAAATCAAAACTAATGCCCTCACAACAGATTACATTCCTGGGTTCCAGCTTAAATACAATGGCCCAGATGGCTTACCTCACACCCGACAAACAAGTTCAACTAACTCAATATTTTCAGTTACTAGTAAAAATGTCCCATCTCCCTGCAAGAAAAATTCTGCAGGCCCTGGGATTCATGGCATCCTGCATACTACTAATACCATATTCCAGACTGCATATGAGGAAATTACAATGGTACCTAAAAAGTGTTTGGACTCAATACTCTGTTTAGAAACAGTAATACCAATGATTCCCTGCCTACAACAGGAGTATCGAAGGTGGGCACAGGCATGTCCCCTAAACAAGGGTCAGCCTTTTACCCAACCCACAGCCAGGCAAACTCTAACAGATGCTTCAGATTATGCCTGGGGCGCACACATGGCAGGAAAATGCATTCAGGGCAAGTGGACCACAGACCAGATGCATCTTCACATCAATCAAAAAGAGATGTTGGCTGTTCAAAATGCCCTAACAGCTTTCAAGGACCTTCTACATCCAGGACAACTATTACTACAGACAGACAACACCACAGTAATGTGGTACATAAACAAGCAAGGGGGCACTCATTCTTATCCCCTATGCAGGCAAGCCATGACCTTGTGGAACACAGCTCTAACGTACCAAGTTCACCTGCAAGCACAATTCCTGCCAGGAAAGAAAAATATTCTGGCAGACGACCTAAGCAGAAATATCATTTACCCTCACGAATGGAAATTGAATCCACAAATCTTCAGCATAACACAGAAATGGGGATGCCCAGACATAGATCTTTTTGCCTCCCCACTGAATTGCCAGTTACAAAAATTCTGCACAAGGACTTATTACAAACAAACATGGAAAATGGATGCTCTTCTGTTCAGCTGGAAAAACCTAAAAGTTTATGCCTTTCCACCAGTGCCTCTCCTTTCAAAGGTACTCCTAAAAGCCAGACAAGAAAAAACACAGATGATCCTGATTGCTCCAGACTGGCCATGCCAGCACTGGTACCCTATCTTAAGGAACTTGGCTCAGGGCCCACCATGGATTTTGCCCCAAATTCCACACCTTCTGACTCAACAAAACAATCAGATCCTGCACGGTCAGCTCAAAACCCTAAACCTGGCTGCATGGCAGATACTTTAGTCAAACAGGCAACACCTCTCTCTAAAGCTGTTATGGATGTCATTTTGGAGGCCAGGAGGCCTAGCACCAGGAAAGCTTACTGAGAAACATGGAAGATTTTGCGCCTGGAACCAGGCTCACAGCCTTGACCCTGTTGTTCCAAACATTCCTCAGATTTTACAATACTTAACTGAGATGCTGGACAGACGCCTATCCTTTTCATCAATTAAGATCCACGCCTCTGCCATTTCTGCACATTACAACACGGATCCTCCTTTATTCTCTCATCCCTTGCTAAAGCAGTACCTCAGAGGGGCTAAAAACATAAGACCGCCCCGGAGAGCACCAACACCAACTTGGGACCTCAATTTTGTTTTGGAAAAACTGACCCACCTTTTGAGCCAGACAATACAGCCGATCTAAAATTTTTATCATGGAAAACAGCTCTGCTCCTGGCAGTAACTTCAGCACGAAGAGTCTCAGAGCTACAGGCATTAATGGCAGTGGAATCTTTTATAATTTTTCATCAGGACAGGGTATCTTTAAGAACAACCCTACCTTCATGCCAAAGGTGGTATCTAGTGTGGCTCTTAACCAAACCATCCATTTGCCAACTTTTTATCCAAACCCCCAAAATAAAGGGGAGAAACTTCTGCAATCTTTGGACATACACAGACAGCTACGCTTCTACTTGGACAAAACAAAAGCATTCAGGAAAACTGAACAACTGTTTGTAGGATATGCTGCAGGATCACAAGGCAAGGCGATCTCAAAGCAGACTATATCCAAATGGATAGTACACTGTATTCGGTACTGCTACACACAGCATGGAAAATCAGCCCCTAATAACATTAGGCCACATTCCACCAGGACAACAGCCACTTCAACAGCCTTTCTCAGAGGAATACCTACCAAGGAAATTTTGGAGGCTGCAACTTGGAGTTCAGTGCACACCTTTACCAAGCATTACCACTTGCCTCTTTACTCTAAATCCAGAGCAGGGTTTGTCACTGCAGTTCTGCAGGGCCTCATAGCCAATCTTAACTCTTTATAGACTAGCCACCCAACCGTAGCTTTGGGATTCTACCCAAGTGTGATGACTGCAGCAGTGTAACACGATGAACATAGTACAGTTTTGTACCTACCATAAATGTAGATGTTAGAGTGTTCACACTGCTGCAGTCCAGGTTACCCTCCCTCCATCCCCTCTGAACTAGCTGGACTTACCTATACCTTTCTATTCTATACAACCTTTGGGGTGTATTTGCTGGTAACTGAAGGTATTGTTTTTATTTTATATGTATATGTTTGATTAGCAATATGTTTTGCCTACCTACTTGGGGGCACCTGACATCTGTGGCAAGAAAAACTGAAGAAAATGGCGTTGGATGCATATTGTATACCCCTGGCGCACTGACGTCAGGGAAGAAGCGACAGCAACAGATACCAGACCAAGACTTTGGAACTCTGGCCGACTGCGGGGACCGCCTGACAGCAGGATAACCCAAGCGTGATGACTGCAGCAGTGTGAACACTGGAACATCTACATTTATGGTAGGTACAAAACTGTACTATATGCTTCATATGAAGGAATTGAGATTTGGGTATGTTCTTTGTAATGTGTGGTGGATGGAAACTGGATGCACATAGCAGGGAATTGTACTGTGGGTACTTGCGATAAACTTCTGTATCTAAAGTATGATCAGTGTTTCTGGTGACTAGCACATCCAAAAAGATAATTTTTTGGTCTGCACGATGTTCTTCATGTTTCACTGTTGCAGTCTTTACATTTGGGTTATCTGCTTGCAGTAGCCCTCAGTCGGCCTGTTGTGAACAAAGTCTTGGGTCCTGTATCGGTTGCTGTCCCTTCTTCTATGATGTCAGGTCGTGAAGGATATAAAACATGCAGCCAACACCAGTACATCAGTCTTTCTTGCCGTGCGGTGCCCGAAGCAGAAGCAGTTCGCAAGTGCCAGTCGGCCGACATCTGAAATTTTCGTTTTCGAGTTTCAGAACCGAAGTCTTCAACTAAAGCTAAGTACCCATTGGGGAAACTTTCTTGCTCCTTACCGATGTCAGTAAAAGTTAATAATTGCCTTATTTGTGGAAAGCAAGTACCTCACATAGATTTTCATTCGTACTGCATTCTTTGTCTAGGCCCTGACCACAACGTGCCTTGCTGTTGGTTTTGTGCTTTATTTAAGCAGCACAGTGGTGCAGCGGTAGCGTTGTTGACTCACAGCAAGAGGTTCTCCCGTTCGATTCTCGGCTGGTGCGCCTTCTGTGTGGAGTCTGCATGTCCTCCCCACGGTTGAGTGGCGTTAGAAAGACATGCGTAGAATGGGCGTGCCTTCGCTGAAGGTTGGGTGTCGAGCTGGCACCTCGGCACCCGTAAAAAATCTACTGCCAATCATTAGTGGACTGGAGTTCCGCAGTGGCGACCCCTAACAGGGAAAAAGCCGAAAGAACTATCAGTCGTCTGTATATTTTTGCTTCTAAGTATTTTGGTTCTTGGTTTAATTATCCAGAAATGTCATCGGTTAGCCTTCCGACTACTAGGATTCAGAAAAACCGCAAAGATAGACAGACCGGCCGCCTAGGTCCAGAGCTTCCCAAAATGCTTCTCCTAAGCCAGTCGCCAGTTCGCCGGTACTCGGGCACTTTCGCAGCCCCGGATACCCGCTACATCTGACTTGCTGGCCTTTACTGAGACCCATTCGGAGTCCGGAATGCTGTGAGATGCTTCAGCTGTGGAACCTGCTGATGTCTCTACCTTGGATGGGTCTGGAGCCGCTGTGCAGGCACCGGCTTCTGAGGGTGTATTCAGGCCTATGGACTTGCATTATTAAACCGACACATCCTTCTTCATTTAGGCCAAAATCTCGAACCATAACTAAGAAACCAACAGGCGGCATGCTCAAGCCTCTATGCCTAAAAAACAAATAAGAATGGCTGAAAATCTTATAACTCTAATCAGGGGAAGCCAACCTCCCCCTTCTAAGAGACCTAGGACTGAAGTCCTTTATGAATCTTCTGAACAGGATTCTGATTTTTCTGATTCTTCTGATTATCTGGATTTGCCCTTATCTACTTATTTGGACTTTGATGCAGAGAACTCTATTCCCTCTGCTTCCCCTCCAGAGGATTTTTCTTTTGGTGAAACCTTACATACCCTACGGGAGCATTTCCACTGGGAAAGCCCGGATTTTTCTGATTCAAAAAAGAGGCGTAGGGATTTCTTACTCCTGCCTCAGCATAAGCCTTTAGCTATTCCTCCTGTACTAAACATTGTTGATGCTTTCTCAGAATCTAGTTTGGCTCCGGATTCCTTGCCTCTTGCTCCCAGAAAACCTGACCGATATTACAGGGTTCCTGATTTTCACAAGTTCCTTTTTAAAAATCCTGTTGCGGATCCAGAGACTATGTCACAGGAACACACAGGCATCAAGACTTCTACTGCTAAAAATCCTACCCCTCAGATAGAGACTCCAGGGCGCTGGATAGATTGGGTAAGAAAGTTTACACTTCTGCAACCTTGGCCATTAAGGATTTAAACTGCCAGTTTCGTGTCAACAACATGCTATTGGATTGCTTAAACAGAAAATGATGTTAATTCCTGACTGCACTGAAAGTAAAGAATTACAGGATTTAATGCATTCTGCTGAACAGGTTGGAAAACATACTTTGCAATGTGGATTTGATTCATTAGAGGCCTCTTGCAGGGCTGCTGTTACTGGGTCTGTGCTCAGAAGGCATGCTTGGCTTAAGGAGCAGTCTTTGCCTGATCATGTTAAAGCTAAATTTTTGGATGCTCCCTTAAATCATTACCGCCTGTTTGGCAACAAGGCCGAGGAAGTTTTTAAAAAGATTGAAGATAAAGCTAAATCTGTGCAGACTGTTAAGGATTTCTTGCAAGTTCAGCCTCCTAGATTTAGTAGGCAGTGGCCTTCTAAAAATTGGTCCTTTCCAGCCCCCTCCAGGTCTTCTCAAGCCAAGCCCAGACACAGTAGAAACCCCAGGTTTCAATCCCAAGGGACACACAAGAGTAGGCAGTGGGGGGTTTCCGCACCCAAACCTGGGAGCAGCAAGACTCCCCCCATGGAAAACTGTCTCAATGATTTGCTTTTAAGACTTCCAAGCACTTCCCAACTGAATGCTCCTTTAGGTGGAAAGATTGGTCTGCAGTCCAAAAACTGGGAACTCATTACCCAGGACAAATGGGTTTTAAATATATTGTCCCAAGGATACAGATTTCATTTCCACACGTTACCAACACCAAGCAGTTGGCCAGATCTACCCCCAAATCACAGGGCAGAGGCCCAAAATCATGTACCCTCTCTCTTAAACATGGGGGCTATTCAGTTGGAACCAGAAGAGGAAAAGGGGGCAAGGTTTCTATTCGAGACTTTTCCTGGTACCCAGAAAAGGCAGTACATGGTGTCCTATCCAGGACCTTTCTATTCTAAACACCTTTCTGGTGATTCCAAAATTTAAAATGCTGACTCTTCAGCTGCTTCCTATGCTAGACAAGGATGCATGGTTGGCAACACTGGACTTAAAAGAAGCATACCTGCACATCCCTGTCAAGGAGTCTTGCAGAAGATACCTACACTTCAAATCAGGCTACATGCACTATCAGATGTTCATCGTGCATACAGCTGCAGTAATCACAGATGGGTTTTCAGCCGTCAGGCGGTCCCTCGGTCGGCCGAATTCCAAAGTCTTGGTCTGGCGTCGGTTGTCGTCGCTTACTCTTCTGACGTCAGTAAGGCCAGAGTATATAAGACACAGCCGACGCCATGTTCTTCAGTCTTTTTTGCCGCGGTGCCGAAGCAGTTCGCAAGTGCCGGTCGGCCAGCTCCTGAATTACGAAAAATTGGAACCAAGTCTTCTTTAAAGCTAAGTACCCGTTGAAACTTTTCTTGCCTCAGACCGATGTCAGAAAAAGTTAATAATTGTATTTCTTGTGGGAAGCAAATACGCATAAGGATTTCCATTCCGTTGCATACCTTGTTTGGGCCCAGACCACGGCGTCTCGGGCTGTCGCTTTTGCGCTACCTTCAATAAGCACTATCAAGCGTCGGGCGGAGTTAAGCCCAACACTACTTTGGTAAAGCTTTTGATTATAAGATGTCGCCGGACACTCCGACTACCGTTTTGTCCAAAACGCAAGGAAAAGGACCGACACGCGAGACCCGCGGTCCCGCCGACACCACGCCAAAACAGGCTACGTGGTCCGGTTCTCAGCAAGACGCCTTTGCAGTCCCCGACTACCGGCGACACTCCTTTGGCGGTGTTCTCTGTACCGAGACCGCTGGGTCCTCGGTCCTTTCCCAGACTACAACGAAGCCCCTGCTAATGTCGAGCCTACTAATGTGGACAGGTCCACCTCCACCCATGGTGTATTTAGGCCCTCATCTTCTTTTTCAATAAAGGCTTTTACTAAATCCAAAGCAGCCAGGCATCCCACGAGGCCTTTTGCACAGGGCCCATCTCCTGGACCCATGCCTAAGAAACAGATGCTTAAAATGGCTGAGGATTTAATTACTCTTATCAGAGGTTCTCAGCCCCCTCCTGACAAGAGACCTAGAGTGGAGGAAGAATCTCCCTCTTCTGATCAGGGATCCATTTTATCAGAACATTCTGATGCAGAGGAACACTCTTACTCCCCTTTTGAGGATTCGGATGCAGAACAGTCCATTCCTTCTGTATCCCCTCCTAAGGATTTTTCTTTTGGGGAAACCTTGCACACTTTGAGGGAACACTTCCATTGGGAAGGCCAAGACTTTTCAGATTCCAAGAAAAGACTTAGGGAATTTCTTTGGTTACCTCAGCACAGACCTCTGGCTATACCCCCTGTTTTGGATGTACTGGATGATGTCTATTCGGAGGCTTGCCTTAACCCTGATTCTCTGCCTCCTGCACCAGTAAAACCTGATGGGTATTACAGAGTACCCAGCTCTCACCAATTTCTCTACAAAGGCCACAATGCTGACCCTGAAACCATTTCACAAGGCCCCAAGGGATTAAAGGCCTCCACTGCCAAGAATCCACTCCCTGCAGAAAGGGAATCCAGATCTCTAGAAAGGTGGGGTAAAAAGGTATATACCTCGGCCACCCTAGCCATGAGGGCCTTAAACTGTCAGATGTTCTTCATTCCACATTGCTGCAGTCCTAACTATTGGGTAGTCCGCTGTCCCAGTCGGCCCGAATACCAAAGTATATGGCTGACGTCGGTCAAGGCGCATTAGTCTGACGTCAGGACGTCAGGGTACTAATGCGCATGACCGACGTCATATCCTCAGTCTTTTTTGCCGCATGGTCCGATGCAGAAGCAGTTTTGCGAGTGCAGGCTGGCGTTCTGAAATTTTCTGAAGTCGGAGTTTCAGACCGAATCAAAGTTGGCTAAGTACCCCGTTGGGGAATATTTTGGTTTTTTCTTGCCTCAGTATTTAACCGGATGTCAGAAAAAGTGAATAACTGTATTTCTTGTGGGAAACAGATACCTCATAGGGATTACCATACCTTGTGTATACCTTGTTTAGGGCCTGAGCACGACGTTGATGGTTGCCGCTCTTGTGCTAGATTTAACAAGGGCCCCATTAAGAGAAGGTTAGACTGTCCCAGGTTAGTTTTTGGCAAGCGTTGTAATTATAAAATGCCGTCGGATGCTCCGGCGCCCGCTTTCCAAAAAGCGCAAGGACAAAGCAGCAAAGCCTAGAGTGGAAGAACCGACAGTCCCGGACGTCGGTTCTTTAGAAACTCAGTGGAGCCGGAGGTTCTGCCAGGAGTTTCTTTGGAGTCTCAGGGAGAGACTTTACTGTTACAGGATGTGTCCTCTCAGGAGGTAGGCCAGGCTGAAGGGGCTTCTCAGGTGGCTGTGCTTCCCTCTCTCCCTAAGGTGGTTAGAGCCTCCCCTTCTGTTTCCAAGGCTTCTTTGAGGGGCAGGCCAGGCTTAACTTCAGTGGGGGTTTCTCCTAGCTCTTCAGGATCTTTGCCTAAGAAACATATGCTTAAAATGGCAGAGGATTTGATTACTATGATTAGAGGTTCTTTGCCCCCTCCTGATAAGAGGCCTAGGGTGGAACCTGAGTTTGAGAGTTTTGAGCAGTGTTCGGAGGCTTCTGAGTCTTCGGCTGAAGACTTGTAGGAGTATCCTCCTTATTCTGATTCTGATGTGGATGATTCTACTCCTTCAGCATCTCCTCCTGAGGATTTTTCATTTTCAGAGACTCTGCATTCCATGAGGGAGCATTTTAAATGGGAAGGTCAAGATTTCTCTGATTCCAGGAAGAGGCTTAGGGAATTTTTGTTTTTACCCCAGCATAGGCCTTTAGCTATACCTCCTGTTCTGAATGTGGTGGAAGATGTTTGTGCAGAGGCTTCCTGAACCCTGATTCTTTGCCTCCTGCCCCAGTTAAACCGGATAGGTACTATAGGGTGCCTGAAGCTCATAAGTATCTGTTTAAGAGTCCTAGGGCAGACCCGAAACTGTCTCTCAGGGGCCTAAAGGTGTTAAGGCTTGGTTGTTAAAAATCCTGTTCCTCCTGATAAAGAGGCAAGGGCTTTGGATAGATGGGGAAAGAAAGTGTATACTTCTTCCACTTTAGCCATGAGGGCGTTGAATTGCCAGTTTCACATGTTAAAGTATCAAAATTATCTCCTTTCACAATTGAAGTCTAAGGTGGATGCTCTGGCAGAAGGTATTGAGTGTAAAGAGTTGCAGGATTTAGTTCATGTGTCTGAACAGGTGGGTAAGCATTCCTTGCAATGTGGTTTTGATGCTGTGCAGGCCTCCTCGAGGGTGGCTGCCACTGGTTCTGTTCTTCGAGGCACGCCTGGTTGAGGGATCAGAATTTAGCTGAGCATGTTAAGACAAGGATTTTGGATGCTCCTTTACAGTCTGATGTGGTGTTTGGTTCGCCTGTGGAAGCAGTTTTAAAGAAAATGGAGGACAAGGCTAAGTCTATGCAAACTGTTAAAGATTTTTTGCAGGTGCAGCCTCCGAAGTTTAGTAGAAATTGGCCTGCTAAGGGATGGACATATCCTGCTTCTGATTCCCAGTCTAGGGGTAGGTCTAGACGTGGTAGGGGCAGAGCTCAAGGTTCTTTTAGGCCTAGAACAGGGAGTTCACCTGCTCAAACTTCTGGTGAAGGCAGGGGTCAGTCCTTTCGTAAACAGACCCAATGACCTACCTTTTCAGCTGCCAGTGCATTCTCGTCTGGCAGCACCTTTGGGAGGAAGGCTGGCTCTTTTCAAAGAAAATTGGGATTTAATTACCCAAGACAGATGGGTTTTGGATATCATTCACCACGGTTACAGGTTTTATTTCCATACCTTGCCTCCTTTCAAAGGCATGCCAGACATTCCTCCTCTACAAAGAAAAGAGGCTCACAAGCAAATTTCTCTGTTACTCCAAATAGGGGCCATTCAGCCAGTTCCTGTGCCAGAAAGGGGCCTTGGATTTTATTCTCGCCTGTTCCTAGTACCAAAGAAGGGGAACACGTGGAGACCAATTTTGGATTTGTCTATCCTCAACACTTATCTGGACATTCCCAAGTTCAAAATGTTGACGTTACAACAGCTTTTACCTCTGCTGGGCAAAGATCACTGGATGGTAACTTTAGATCTCAAGGAAGCTTACCTTCATGTGCCTATCAGACTAAGTTGCAGGAAGTATCTGCGTTTTCGAGCTGGACATTCTCATTATCAGTTCTCTGCATTGCCCTTTGGCTTACCTACTGCCCAGAGTAT
This sequence comes from Protopterus annectens, assembly GCF_019279795.1. Classification (NCBI taxonomy): domain Eukaryota; kingdom Metazoa; phylum Chordata; order Ceratodontiformes; family Protopteridae; genus Protopterus; species Protopterus annectens. Next base: position 190,396,855 of record NC_056739.1, on the reverse strand, counting down.
TCACAAAGGTTCTGGCTCCAGTGATAGCTTACTTCAGGCTAAAAGGAATTCAAATCTATCCTTACTTGGACGACTGCCTGATTCTGGCTCAAGAAAAGGAAGACCTTTTACAGCATTTGGAATATGTGATAGCAGTGCTAAGATGCCTAGGGTATTCTGTGAGCGAAATAAAGTCCAGTCTAGTACCCTCACAAGCCATGTGCTATCTGGGTGTGAGACTGAATACAGCAGCCCAGATGGCCTTTTAACCCCGGACAAACAAAAGAATCTTTCCATTTACTTCCATCAACTAAGTCTTCAGTCCGGGCTGACTGCAAGGACAGTCCTTCAAGCCTTAGGGTTCATGGCATCTTGTATTCTGGTGCTTCCCAATGCCAAACTGCATATGAGGAAGCTGCAATGGTATCTCAAAATGTATGGACACAGCACTGCCAGGATTTGGACACTGTCATTGAATAATACCTTGCATTCAACAGGAATTTTTGTGGTGGGCTCAGGAATGTCACCTAAACAAGGGACTCTCTGTGACCCGGCCAGAGGCGAGTCAGATTCTAACGACAGATGCCTCAGACATTGCTTGGGGAGCTCATCTAAATGGAAAGTGGATACAAGACAAGTGGCCTGCCAGACTACAGCATCTACATATCGACATGAAGGAGATGTTAGCAGTCCAGTTTGCATTAATGGCTTTCAAGGAGTTACTTCTTCCAGGGCAGGTGTTGATTCTAACAGACAACACAACTGTCATGTGGTACATCAACAAACAAGGGGAACACATTCTTACCCGTTGTGCAGGCAAGCAATGATTTTATGGGAGACTGCGCTCAGCTTGCAACTAACTCTTCAGGCAAGGTTTCTGCCGGAGCACAGAACTCCTTAGCAGATGTGTTAAGCAGACAAATCATGGATCCCCACGAGTGGAAACTGGATCTTCATGTATTTCAGACATTGACAGTGTCCTGGGGAACTCCAGACATAGATCTGTTCGCTTCTCCACTAAACCACCAGCTGCCAAAGTTTTGCACAAAGAGGTTTCATCACACAGCTTGGAAAGTGGATGCTCTTTCTTTCAGTTGGAAAAATCTTCATGTGTATGCCTTTCCACCTCTGCCTCTTCTTCCAAAGGTGCTCCTAAAGGTCAGACAAGACAAGCCAAGGATGATTTTAATAGCTCCAGATTGGCCTCGGCAACACTGGTACCCATTACTGAGGAGTCTGGTAAGGAAGCCTCCATGGCCTTTACCCTTGATTCCACACCTGTTGTCTCAGAGGGACGGTCACCTGCTCAATGTCAAGCTTCACTCTCTTCATCTAACAGCCTGGCATATTCTGTTTGAAACACAGCAGGTCTCAACTTCCTCAACAAGTTTTAAATGTGATTATGGAAGCCAGAAGACCTAGTACTAGGAAAGTGTACGCAGATAAATGGAAGAGATTTTTCTTTTGGTGTGCAGCGAAGAATTTGGAGATTTCTGAGCCTAATTTGAGTGTGGCTCTTCAATATCTTACTGAGTTATTGGACAAAGGTTTGTCTTTCTCTTCCATTAAGATTCATGCTGCAGCAATTTCAGCTCACTATGACTGTGACCCACCATTGTTTTCACATCCTTTGTTCAAGCAATTTCTTAGAGGGGCAAAGAATATAAGACCCCCACGTAGAGCTCCTACTCCTGCTTGGGATCTCAACTTTGTGTTGGAGAAACTTACTCTACAACCTTTTGAGCCTGCGGCTACTGCTGAATTGAAATACTTGTCATGGAAGACTGCTTTTTTGTTGGCCATTACTTCTGCAAGAAGGGTTTCTGAATTACAGGCCCTTATGGCAGTTGAGCCTTTTTTGATTTTCCATAAGGATAGAGTATCATTACGTACTAATCCTTCCTTTATGCCCAAGGTGGTTTCTAGTATAGCTTTGAACCAAACTATTCATTTGCCTACTTTTTATGCAGACCCCCAAAATAAGGGGGAAAAGATTTTGCACACTTTAGATGTACACAGGCAGTTGCGTTATTATTTAAGCAGGACTAAGGATTTTAGGCAGTCTCAGCAGTTGTTTGTTTCTTTTACTTTGAGTTCACAGGGCAAGCCTGTGTCAAAACAAACTATTTCTAAGTGGATTGGGTTTTGCATTGCATTTTGTTATTCCCATCATGGCAAGGAGATTCCAGCTGGGATTAGGCCTCATTCCACTAGGGCTACTGCCACTTCAACAGCATTTCTAAGGGGTGTGGCAACTAAGGATATTTTGGAGGCAGCTACTTGGAGTTCAGTGCATACTTTCTCTAAGCATTACCACCTTCCTCTCTACTCTAAATCTAGGGCTGGTTTTGCCACAGCTATTTTGCAAGGCATGTTGACAGCTCCTGCTTCCTTATGATTTGCCAGCCTCCCTTACCTCTGCTTTGGGATTCTACCCAATAGTTAGGACTGCAGCAATGTGGAATGAAGAACATAGTACAGTTTTGTACCTACCATAAATGTAGATGTTCGAGGGTCCACATTGCTGCAGTCCAATACCCTCCCTCCTTCCCTCTGTGTTTAGGAGTGGTTGTGTGGGTGAGGTTATACTCTTGTAATTTTGTATATATTGTACATATTTTTGGTGCAGGAGTGTTTGGTGTTTTTGGTTTTGACCTTGTCTTTTTAGGGTCTTCTGACATCTGGGGCAAGAAAAGACTGAGGATATGACGTCGGTCATGCGCATTAGTACCCTGACGTCCTGACGTCAGACTAATGCGCCTTGACCGACGTCAGCCATATACTTTGGTATTCGGGCCGACTGGGACAGCGGACTACCCAATAGTTAGGACTGCAGCAATGTGGACCCTCGAACATCTACATTTATGGTAGGTACAAAACTGTACTTTTCATATGATTAAATATCAACAGTACCTGTTATCACAATTAAGGAACAAAATGTCTCAACCTGAACAACCAGATTTAAAAGAGTTACAGGATATGATGCATAGTGCGGAGCAAGTGGGTAAGCACACCTTACAATGTGGTTATGATGCCCTAGAGGCTTCCAGTAGAGCGGCTGCCACAGGATCAGTCATTCGCAGGCATGCCTGGCTTAGGGAACAAAATTTACCTGATCATGTGAAAGCTAAACTTCTTGATGCTCCTTTACAAAAGGATGTATTATTTGGTACTAATGCTGAGGACATACTACGGAAAATGGAAGAAAAAGCCAAATCTATGCAAACTGTCAAGGCTTTCTTACAGGTCCAACCACCACGTTTTAGCAGAAATTGGCCTTCAAAAAACTGGTCCTTTCCAGCCACTGACAAGCCCCAAAGAGGTAGATACAGACGCACAAGGGGCCGAGGGCAATCACAAGGATCATATAGAGGCAGACAATGGCAATCTCCAGCACCAAAAGGTGGTGGTGAAGACAGTGCACAACAATACAGGAAGCAAACCCAATGACTCCCTCATTTCCATGCCAAGCAAGTCTCAGCTGACAGCACCTTTGGGAGGGAAACTAGCATTATTTGCAAGCAATTGGCATATTGTCACAACAGACAAATGGATACTGGACATTATAAACAGAGGCTACAAATTTCAATTTCACACTCTTCCAGAAATGAGAGGCATGCCAAACCTGCCACAAAATCAAAGGGCAGAGGCACAACTGCAAATTTCAAAGCTCCTAAACATGAGAGCTATACAAAAGGTACCTACACACCAACAAGGTCAAGGTTTTTATTCAAGACTTTTCTGGTACCAAGAAAAGGAACCGACTGGAGACCCATTTTGGACTTATCCATCCTAAACACATTCCTACTGCCAAAATTCAAGATGCTCACATTACAGCAACTTCTTCCCATGCTGGGCAAGGAGTTTTGGCTGGTAACATTGGACCTCAAGGAGGCATACCTGCATGTCCCAATCAGACAAAGCTGCAGAAGATACCTCAGATTTCTTGCAGGTTCAATCCACTATCAATTCTCTGCATTGCCCTTTGGCTTATCTACTGCGCCCAGAGTATTCACAAAGTGCCTGGCATCAGTGATTGCCTACTGCAGACTTCAAGGGATACAAATTTACCCTTATCTGGGTGACTGCCTGATCCAAGCGGACAGCAAACGCATACTACTGGAACATCTGGCATATGTGACACGATTACTGCTTTCTCTGGGATATACCATCAACAAGGAGAAATCAAGACTAACACCATCTCAGAAAATAACCTTCCTGGGTGCCAACTTGGACACAAACACCCAGATGGCATATCTTACGCCAGAAAAACAAGGGCAACTATCTCAGTACTTCAAAACACTAGCAAAAAGTACCAGGCTTACTGCAAGGAAAATCCTGCAGGCTCTGGGATTCATGGCATCTTGCATTCTTCTAATCCCATGTGCAAAGCTGCATATGAGGAAACTTCAATGGTACCTAAAAAATCTATGGTCTCAACACAGTCACAGTTTGGAAGCAATTATACCAATAATTCCATGTTTGCAAAAGGAATTTCTATGGTGGGCCCAAGCATGTCAAGTAAACACAGGCCTTCCATTCTGCAAGCCTCAAGCAAAACAAGTCATAACCACAGACGCCTCAGATTACGCCTGGGGGGGCGCACATGAAGGACAGGTGCATTCAGGGCAGATGGTCCCAAAAGGAAAAGCACCTTCACATCAATCAAAAAGAAATGCTAGCAGTAATAAATGCAATTACAGCTTTCAAGGACTTCCTGCATCCAGGACAATTACTGATAAGAACAGACAACACCACAGTAATGTGGTACATAAACAAACAAGGAGGAACACATTCATACCCCTTGTGCAGACTAGCCATGACTCTTTGGAACTTGGCTCTGGAAAGACAAATCGAACTTCAAGCACAGTACTTGCCAGGACTGGAAAACACTCTAAGCAGAAATATGACAGATCCACATGAATGGAAGTTACATCCTCAGGTGTTTACAGAGATAATCCAAGTGTGGGGGAGGCCAGACATAGATCTTTTTGCCTCCCACAGGAACCATCAACTGAAAGTTTTGTTCAAGGACCTTTCATCCAAAGGCCTGGAAAGTGGACGCCCTTTCATTCAGTTAAGACAGCATGGACAGTTTATGCATTCCCACCTCTGCCCCTTCTGCCCAAGGTGCTTTTGAAAGCAAGAACAGACAAACCGAGGATGATACTGATTGCTCCAGATTGGCCAAGGCAACACTGGTATCCACTCCTGAGGAGCTTAACACATACTCCTCCCTGGTCCCTGCCTCTAATGCCTCTCCTACTGACTCAGAACAGCTACAAAACTCTTCACAGTCAGCTGAAAACACTCAACCTCGCTGCATGGAAAATTCCTTGACACCACAACAGTCCCTACTCTCCAAGGAGGTGCAGGATGTCATTTTGGAGGCCAGAAGACCATCTACTAGAAAAGCTTACTCTGCAAAATGGAAGCGGTTTTGTTGTTGGAATGAGAAAAGAGGCCAGGACCCTAGAAAATTGAACTTGCCTCAGGTTTTACAGTACCTAGCTGAACTGCTGAACAGTGGACTTTCATTTTCTTCCATAAAAATACATGCCTCCGCCATTTCTGCAGAATTCAACACTGATCCTCCTTTATTCTCTCACCCACTCTTACGACAGTTCTTCAGAGGGGCTAAGAATATAAGACCTCCAAGGAAGCAACCAATACCAGCCTGGGACCTTAATTACATACTAGAAAAATTAACATTGCCTCCCTTTGAACCTGCTGCCTCAACAGATCTGCAACATTTGTCCTGGAAAACAGCTTTCCTTCTGGCCATCACTTCAGCTCGTAGGGTTTCTGAACTACAGGCCCTCATGATGGTGCAGCCCTTCCTCATCTTCCATCAGGACAGGGTTTCCCTTCGTACCAACCCATCTTTTATGCCAAAAGTGGTATCCAGGTTAGCCTTAAATCAAGCCATACACCTACCTACCTTTTATCCTAACCCTCAAAACAAAGGGGAGAGGCTGCTTCACACTTTAGACATCCATAGGCAGCTACGTTATTATTTGGACAGAACAAAGTCCTTCAGGAAATCAGAACAACTTTTTGTGTCCTATGCCGTAGGGGCTCAAGGGAAACCAGTTACCAAACAGACAATTTCCAAGTGGATTGGCCACTGCATACGGTTTTGTTATTCCTATCATGGGAAATCTGTCCCTACTGGTATCAGATCTCACTCCACCAGGGCCACAGCCACCTCTACAGCCTTCCTCAGAGGTTCCTACTAAGGATATTTTGGAGGCAGCCACTTGGAGTTCTGTACATACTTTCACAAAACACTACCACCTACCCTTATATTCCAGAACAAGAGCAGGCTTTGCCACTGCTGTTTTTCAGGGCATTCTGGCTCAACCCAGTTCCTCATAGTACCTACCACCCTATGCATAGCTTTGGGACTCTACCCATCTGTGATTACTGCAGCTGTATGCACGATGAACATAGTACAGTTTTGTACCTACCATAAATGTAGATGTTCGAGTGCTAATACAGCTGCAGTACAGGTTTCCCTCCCTCCTTCCCCACTTGGTAAAGGCATGGGGCCTAACAACCTCTTCATACCACCTGACTGGGTTATCCTGCTATGTTTTATTTGCTTGCTTACACTGATTTTGCATTACATTGCATTGCCTGCATATGTAGATAAGCCTTATTTATGTATTGCCTTCCTTTTGGGGGCACCTGACATCTGGGGCAAGAAAGACTGAAGAACATGGCGTCGGCTGTGTCTTATACACTCTGGCCTTACTGACGTCAGAAGAGTAAGCGACGACAACCGACGCCGGACCAAGACTTTGGAATTCGGCCGACCGAGGGACCGCCTGACGGCTGAAAACCCATCTGTGATTACTGCAGCTGTATTAGCACTCGAACATCTACATTTATGGTAGATACAAAACTGTACTTTCTCTGCACTGCCCTTTGGCTTATCTACTGCACCCAGGGTATTCATAAAGTGCCTAGCTCCAGTCATTGCATTTTGCATGCAAAGAAATATTCACATATACCCATACCTTGCGATTGTCTAATTCAGACAGAAAGCAAGGACAAAGCAAGGACATTCTCTTCAGTCATCTGGCCTTTGTTCAAAGGGTACTGACTTGTCTGGGGTTCACCATAAACGAAAAGAAATCCCACTTGCTCCCAGGAATATAATTTGTTGACAGGGTACCAAGCTTGAATACAACCTCCCAGATGGCTTTCCTCACGCCAGAGAAACGGATACATTTGACAACTTACTTCAAACAAGTGGCCTCAAAAACCCAGATACCTTCAAGGCAAATACTGCAAGCCTTGGGGTTCATGGCCTCATGGATTCTTCTAATTCAATATGCAAGGCTGCATATGAGGAAACTACAATGGTGTCTCAAAAGGCTATGGTGTCAACATTCATAGAATCTGGAAGCAAGGATTCCCATCATATCTTGCCTATGCCTAGAGTTCCTTTGGTGGGCAGAGGCCTGCCACCAAAACAGGGGACTACAATTCACATTACCCCCTGACAAACAAATCTTAACAGACGCATCAGACTATGCATGGGGGGCTCACCTGGCAGGGAAGTGCATTCAGGGCAAATGGAACCCATATCAAATGCACCTGCACATAAATCAAAAAGAAAGGTTAGCTGTACAGAATGCTGTGACTGCCTTCAAGGACCACATTCTTCCAGGACAACTAATGGTAGACGGACAACACCACTGTCATGTGGTACATGAACAAGCAGGGAGGGTACACATTCTTATCCCCTCTGCAGACTAGCCATGGCATTGTGGAATGCAGCCTTGAGCTACCAATTGAATCTACAAGCTCAATTCCTGCCAGGAAAACTAAATATACTGGCAGACGGACTAAGTAGAAATCTCATGGACCCACACGAGTGGAAACTGGAACCAAGGATTTTCAACATGTTGACAAGCAAATGGGGGGGTGGTCCAGCTATAGACCTGTTTGCTCCCCCCCCCCCCCCCCCCAGAACCATCAACCGGACAAATTTTGCACAAGGATTCCCCACAAGCAAGCTTGGAAAGTGGATGCTCTATCCTTCAGCTGGAAAAACCTTTCAGTTTATGCGTTTCCTCCTCTGCTTCTGCTCTCCAAGGTACTACTAAAGATCAAACAGGACAAGCCAAGGACGATTTTAATTGCACCAGACTGGCCTCGCCAACACTGGTACCCACTCTTGCACAGTGTGTCCCGCTTGGCTCCATGGCAGCTGCCTCAGACTCCTTCCCTGTTGTCTCAGTAGAACATGATTTTGCACCCTCGGCTGCAAACCCTGAACCTAGCAGCCTGGCTAATTACCTAATCTCTCCTTTACCATCCCTCAGTAAGTCAGTGATGGATATCATTTTAGAGGCAAGGAGACCTAGTACTAGAAAATCTTATGCTGCAAAATGGAAAAGATTCTCTGCTTGGAACCAATCTCAAGGAATGAATGCAGCAGTGCCCAAATTTACCTCAGATTCTACAATACTTAATGGAGATGCTTCATAAGGGCTTGTCTTTTTTTCATCAATCAAAATTCATGCCTCAGCCATTTCAGCTCATTATAGCACAGAGCCTCCCCTCTTCTCTCACCCACTGCTCAAGCAGTTCCTCAGAGGGGCCAAAAATCTAAGGCCACCCAGGAGAGCTCCAACTCCCACCTGGGATCTTAACTTTGTCTTGGAGAAACTCATTCTTCCTACTTTCGAGCCAGCTGCCACTGCATATTTACAATTTCTTTCCTGGAAAACCGCTTTCCTTTTAGCAATCACTTCTGCAAGAATGGTATCTGAATTACAGGCCCTTATGGCAGTGGAACCTTTCATCATTTTTCATGCGGACAGGGTGTCCCTCAGAACCAATTCCTCCTTCATGCCCAAGGTGGTATCCAGTGTGGCTCTTAATCAGTCCATTAATTTGCCTACCTTTTTTCCTAACCCAGAGAACAAAGGGGAATGGATACTACACTCTTGAGATGCGCACAGACAGCTTAGATTCTACTTGGACAGGACTAAACCTCAAAGGAAATCTGAACTACTACTGGTGGCATTTGCTGCAGGGACAGAGGGGAAAGCTATTTCAAAACAAACCATTTCCAAATGGATAGGCCACTGCATTTATTTCTGCTATAAGCACCATGGAAAACTTATCCCACAGGGCATCAGACCCCATTCAACCAGGGCTGCATCTACCTCTACAGCCTTTCATAGGGGTGTCCGTACTAGGAACATCTTAGAAGCTGCTACCTGGAGTTCTGTACATACTTTCACCAAGCATTACCATTTGCCAATTTTCTCTAAATCCAGGACTGCTTTTGCCACTGCAGTCTTGCAGGGCCTTATAGCTGGTCCTAATTCTATTTAAATTCCTCCTCCCAACTGTAGCTTTGGGACTCTACCCAAATGGTAATGACTGCAACAGTGAAACACGAAGAACATAGAACAGTTGTGTACACACAGCATAAATGTAGATGTTCAAGTGTATTCATTGTTGCAGTCCTGGTTACCCTCCCTCCAGCCCCCTTTTCTTCCTTTGGCTGTACCTCTACTCTCACTTACTATGCTCTAAAAGCTTTTTGGTGTATTTGCTTTTCTGTTGGAGGTATATCCTTGTATTTATAGATTTAATTGCTTCCCATTAGGGGGGCACCTGACATCTGGGGCAAGAAAAACTGATGTAATGGCATCGGCTGCATGTTTTATACCCTTGACTACCTGACGTCATGGAAGAAGGGACAGCAACCGACGCAGGACCCAAGACTTTGTTAATCAGGCCGACTGAGTGCTACTGCAAGCAGATAACCCAAATGCAATGACTGCAACAGTGAATACACTTCAGCATCTACATTTATGGTAAGTGTACACAACTGTACTTTGTATTCCCCACTTGTTGCTATTTTAAGTATTCCACAAACTCCTGAAGATATTAGGTGTCTGCTCTCCAGACCATCCAGCAGTCATCAAGGTAACGTCTCCGTATGTCAGTTTCTTCTAGGTATATATTATGGCTTTTATCATAAATAAGATGTTCTTCTAGGAAGGCCATGAAAAGATCAGCATAGATGGGGCAAAAGATTCCCCCATAGCTGTACCCTGCACTTGCCAGTCACATTTGTTTTGGTAGTAGAAAACATTTTGGTGAGCACATGTTCTGCTAGACAGATCAGAAAGGTATTAAACCCTGGTGGATAAAGTTTGGATCTATATAGCTAATATTCAAGGGCCTGTAGCTCAGCCCAGTGAGGAATGTTGGTATACAAAATGGTTACATCCAGAGTGCATAGCAACCAGCCTGGTTCCAGTTGCATGTCTGAGATTATTTGTAAGAATTGAGTAGCATCTTGGACCCTGGACCGAACCAATTTGATTAAGGGTTGTAAATGTTTTGTGAAAAACTGAGAGTGGTTCCGTTAGAGCCCTTCCCTGAGACAGTAGGTCTGCCTGGTGGATAATGAAGATCTTTATGTATTTTTGTAAGTACAAATATTGTGTACTGGGATCAGACACTGTCAAATGGTATAAAACTGAGATATAATACCCTCCTCCTAGGCAGACAAAAGAAATGCATCAATTTGTTTCTTAAAACTGAACCTGGGATCCAAAGGCATATGTATATAATAGCGCCCGTCATTCAATTGCCTTTCTACTTCAGCATTATATTGTGCCCAGTCCATGACCACCACCGCCCCTCCCTTATCTGCATGTAGAATGCCCAAATTTTTGTTAATTTTTAAGTTCCTGTATAGCCTGTTGTTCGATCTTTGAGAGGTTGTTAGGCTTAATCCCGGATTCCCTAAAATGAAAATGTAGATCTTTGAGAATGCGTGTTTGGAACATCTGGACATTGTGATGCATTGGAGGCATGAAGTTAGATTTATTATATTTAAATGCATCATCCTCTCCAGAATTAAGTGATTCAAAATGCAATTTCAAATTTAGCAAACAACAAAACGATGTGACATCCTGTGCGAGAGCCCTCCGAAACAAAAAAAGGGTACAAAATTTAACCATTTATTTAACAAGTAAGTTTGATTTTGTGACAAAGATTGTGATGAAATGTTTAACGCATTGTTACTTCCAACTATTTCTGTATCATAAGTCTGAGTAGGCTCTCTATGCTGTCTACGTGTAGTGCGTTTTCTCCCTGCCCTCCTTGTCCTGCCCCTAAAGGGTTATGTGAGTTACTATGTTTGGACACAGGAGAAACTGTGATATGCTGTATATCTAAATCTGTAACTGAAGAGGAGTTGTCCCCAGATGTCCTATTTTAAGATGATGTAGATTTCTTAAGAATGGACCTTGGCCGTTTGAGTTTGAGAATTTTCTTATTCACATTATCAAATTTGACTTATTTGTACTAAAGGGATTGCCCCTGTCAGTCTCCCATATCTCTGTGAAACTTGTGCATTTTTCTCTCCTTGAGCTGGTGTTCTAAAGTGAGTAATTCTTGACTCAGTTTATTTAAACATGTAATATAAGAAGGTTGACCCAAAAAATTCTTTGTTTCCTCACACACCTTGGCTACCTCGGATATACCCATATCAGTAGAACGGTCATTGTAGGCAGCCAACACCTCAACGAACCCCATGGAGGCTTTTTGTTGGGCTGTAGCCCATTGTTCAGCCAATTCTGTATCTGTATGAGCTACCGAGGGTTGGGTGCATACTCTAAGGCCTCTGGAGTGAGATTCCCTTGGCTTTGATGAGCCTTGAAAAGTTTGAGATGCCAGACATTGGTCCGTAAGGACATCATACATTTGGTCAGTTTTTGAAAATGGGAAATACACGTTCTCCGGTTCCAGTGGTTCCAACCCAGTATTCATATTATTAGTGAGCTTCAAACCAGAAATGCCCAGATCATCTCTATCTGCTGACAATCCATGTAGGATTGTAGTCAAATCCATTTGGTAATTATCTGGTCAATTATTAATTGCAAAATGTACGTATTTAACTCCAATCCTATTTGCATACAGTTAGTACCAGAAAATAATGGTCTATAATCTCAATAAGGAAAACTTGAATGAGCTCAAATATCTATACCAAAAATAATTCATTATATCAAATGTATAAATAAATCGCTGGCATTTGTAGACAGTCCAATCACTACTATTACCCTATAACCAAATCAAGGGGAATAATGGTAGCCAGTGCGTACCACCTAAGCAGGTCACCATATATAAAACAAAAAGTCAACAGCAATGCTACGTTCAGTCTTGGAACCAACCCACAGGTTAAATCAGATGGAGAAAGATGACCTGGCTCTAGTGGTATGGTAGGTCCATAACTTCTCTTTTTAGCAGATAGGTATAGTATGTATAAAATCCACATACAGCATGCTGTTTACTCGTTCTAAAACAAAGGCATATGGAAAAGTGAATTTAAACTATGCCATTTAGTGAAGGTGAAAAAACAAAATTAAATTTTTTGCCTGGTGCAGTTCTCACTGATGTTATTCGTGTTTCACTGTGCCGTCATCACATTTGGGTTATCTGCCTGCAGGTAGCCTTCAGCCAGCCTGAGTACCAGAGTCTTGGATTCCTGCATCGGATGCTGTCTCTTCTTCCATGACGTCAGGTCGTCAGGGGTATAAAACATTGCAGCCAACGTCATTACATCAGTCTTTCTTGCCGTGCAGTGCCCGAAGCAGAAGCAGTTCACAAGTGCCGGTCGGCCAACTCCTGAAATTTTCGTTTTCGAGTTTCAGAACCGAAGTCTTCAACTAAAGCTAAGTACCCTATTTAGGGATCTTTTTTCTTGTTCCAACTGATGTCAGTAAAACTTAACAATTGTCTTACCTGGGGAAAACAAATATCTCAAAGATTTTCATTCGTACTGCATTCCTTGCTTAGGCCCAGACCACGACGTCCTTCACTGTCTGTTTTGTGCCTTGTTCAATCCCCGAACTATTCGTCATCGGGCTGTCTTTCCAGCAAATTATTTTGGTACTCTGTATCAGTACTCTGAAAAGGCTTTGTTAAGCCTTCCAACTATCAACCTTCTGAAAAAACGTAAAGATAAAGACAGACTGCATAGCTCCAAAACTGCCAACGACGCTTCTGTTAAGCTAGTCGCCAGTCCGCCGGTACTCGGTGAGGCACTTCCACAGCCCCTTATACCCGCTACTTCAGATTCAGAGGCCTCTACTGAGACCTATTCGCAGTCCGGTATGCCGTGAGATGCTTCTTCGACTATGGAACCTGCGGATGTCTCTAACTTGGATGGGTCCGGAGCCGCTGTGCAGGCACCGGCTTCTGAGGGTGTATTAAGGCCTATTGACTTGAGTATTAAACCGACGTCATCATCTTCTTCAAGGCCAAAAACTCAAACCATGCCTAGAAAACTGACGCCCAGACCGCATGGTCAGGCCTCTGTGCCTAAAAAACAAATAAGAATGTCTGAAGACCGTATTAATTTAATCAGGGGAAGCCAGCCTTCCCCTCTAAGAGACCTAGGACTGAGTTTGCTTATGATACTTCTGACCAGGATTCTGAATTTTCTGTTTCCTCTGATGACCACGATTTACCCTTATCTACCTATGAGGATTCTGATGCTGAGGACTCTATTCCTTCTGCCCCCCCCCCCCAGAAGATTTCTCTTTTGGTGAAACCTTGCATACTCTCAGGGAGCATTTTCGTTGGGAAAGTCAGGATTTCTCTGATTCTAAGAAGAGGCTTAGGGATTTCTTACTCCTGCCCCAACACAGGCCTTTAGCCATACCTCCTGTACTAGACATTATTGATGATGCCTTTTTGGAATCTAGCTTGGCCCCTGAGTCCCTACCTCCAGCTCCCAGAAAACCTGATAGATATTAGAGTCCCTGACTCTTAAGTTCCTTTTTAAAAATCCTACTGCGGATCCTGAGACCATTTCACAGGGACCCAAGGGCATTAAAGCTACGACTGCCAAAAATCCTGCCCCCTCTGATAGAGACTCCGGGACACTGGATAGATGGGGTAAGAAGGTATACAATTCTGCAACTTTGCCCATTAGGGCCTTAAACTGCCAGTTTCATATGTTAAAGTATCAGCAGCATATTATTGGATTTCTTAAACAGAAACTTATGTTGATTCCTGATTGTGCTGAAAATAAGGATTTACAGGATTTGCTGCATTCAGCTGAACAAGTTGGAAAACATACTTTGCAATGCGGTTTTGATTCACTAGAGGCATCTTGGAGGGCTGCTGTAACTGGGTCTGTCCTTAGAAGGCATGCTTGGCTTAAGGAGCAGTCCTTGCCAGATCATGTTAAAGCAAAATTACTGGATGCTCCCTTAAACCAGGACCCCCTGTTTGGCAAAAAGGCAGAAGTTCTTAAAAAGATGGAGGAAAAAGCTAAATCTGTGCAAACTGTTAAAGATGTACAACCTCCAAGGTTTAGTAGGCATTGGCCTTCCAACAATTGGTCCTTTCCTGCCTCTTCCAGACCTTCTCAGTCCAAACCCAGATCCAGCAGAGCTCCCAGGCTTCAGTCCCAGAGTATGCCCAGGACTAAGCAGTGGGGGGCCTCCGTTTCCAATTCTGGGAATAATAAAACTCCCCCTATGATAAATTGTCTCAATGACTTCTTTTTAAAACTTCCAAGCACTTCTCAACTGACTGCCCCTTTGTGGGGAAAGATTCCTCTTCATGCAAAGAACTGGGAACTCATTACGCAGGACAAGTGGGTTTTAAATATAGTGTCCCAGGGATACAGATTTCACTTCCACACGTTAGCAACACCAAGCGGGTGGCCATATCTACCCCCCAAATCAGTGGGCAGAGGCTCAAAATCAAGTACTTTCTCTCAAGTGTGGGGGCTTTTCAGTTGGTACCAGAAGAGTTAAAGGGACAAGGTTTATAATAGACTTTTCCTGGTACCCAGAAAGGACAATTCATGCATCCTGTCCTGGATCTGTCTACTCTTAAACACCTTTTTGGTGATTCCAAAATTCAAGATGCTAACTCTTCGCCAGTTGCTCCCTATGCTAGGCAAAGACGCCTGGTTGGCAACACTAGATTTAAAGGAAGCATACCTGCACATCCCAATCGGGGAATCTTGCAGAAGATACCTATGCTTCAAAGCAGGCTACAAGCACTAGCAGTTTTCTGCAATGCCCTTTGTGAATACCCTGGGCGCAGTAGATAAGCCAAAGTGCCTAGCTCCAGTCATTGCATTTTGCAGGCAAAGAAATATCGATTGTCTAATTCAGGCAGAAAGCAAGGACATACTTTTGAATCATCTGGCTTTTGTACAAAGGGTGCTAACTTGTCTGGGGTACACCATAAACGAAAAGAAATCACAACAGGTACCCTGTCAACAAATTATATTCCTGGGAGCAAGCTTGAATACAACTTCCCAGATGGCCTTCCTCACGCCAGAGAAACAAATTCACTTGACAACCTACTTCAAACAAGTGGCCAGAAAATCCCTGCTATCTGCAAGACAAATACTGCAAGCCTTGGGGTTCATGGCCTCTTGCATTCTTCTAATTCCATATGCAAGACTGCATATGAGGAAACTACAATGTTATCTAAAATGCCTATGGTGTCAACATTCTCATGATCTAGAAGCAATGATTCCTATCATACCTTGCCTATGCCTAGAGTTCCTTTGGTGGGCAGAGGCCTGCCACCAAAACAAGGGACTATCATTCAAACTACCCCCTGCCACCCAAATCCTAACAGATGCATCAGACTATGCATGGTGGGCTCACCTGGCATTGAGGTGCATTCAGGGCAAATGGATCCCAAGTCAAATGCACCTGCATTTCAATCAAAAAGAAATATTAGCTGTACAAAGTGATCTGACAGCCTTCAAGGACCACATTCTTCCAGGACAATTAATGGTAAAGACGGACAACACCACTGATGTTCATCGTGTTTCACTGTAGCAGTCATTACACTTGGGTTATCCTGCTGGCAGGCGACCCGTAGTCGGCCCGAGTTCCAAAGTCTTGGTCCGGTGCCTGTTGCTGTCGCCTCTTCCCTGACGTCAGAGCGCCAGGGGTATAAAAGTTGTAACCGACGCCATTTTTTTCAGTCTTTCTTGCTGTGCGGTGCCCGAAGCATAAGCAGTTCGCAAGTACCAGTCTGCCGACTCCTGAGATTTTCAAAATTGAATTTCAGAACCGAAGTCTTCAATAAAGCTAAGTACCCCATTGGGGAAACTTTTTCTTGCTCTAGACCGATGTCAGTAAAAGTTAATTGTATTTCTTGTGGGAAGCAAATACCTCATAAGGACTTCATTCTTACTGCATTCCTTGCCTAGGCCCTGACCACAACGTCATTAGTTGTCGGTTTTGTGATAATTTAATAAACGCACTATTAAACGGTTTGATTTTGCTTTACATTATTTTGGACGAAGATTTAATTACACAATGCCGTCGGAAAACCGACGACCGGAATGTATAAAAAACGCAAAGACAAAGAAAAAGACAGGCATCCGAGGTCCAAAACAGACTAAGCCTCTTCTAGGCCAGTCGCCGGTTCTCAGTGAGGCGCTTTCGCAGCCCCTGACACCTGCTACCTCAGAGCCACAGGCCGCAACCGACAGCCGCGTGGAGACACCGAGGCCTGTGGAAACTCAAGGTATTGGGCCTACGGAAAATATACCCTCAGATGGGTCCGGAGCCGCTGAGCAGGCACCGGCTTCTGAGGGTGTTTTCAGACCTTCACAACTTACAATTAAAGCTACTACAGCAGCAAAGGCAAAGTCAAAAACACCATTAAAGACAAAGAAACAAGTGCAGCATTCTCCAGAACAGACATCCATGCCTAAGAAACAGATGCTTAAAATGGCTGAAGACCTTATTACGGGGCTCCCATCCCCCTCCTGACAAAAGGCCTAGGCAAGACACTGATTATGATTCCTCTGATCAGGTTTCCATTTCTTCTGATTCTTCCTCTGACCAGGGCTGTTCTCCCCCTCCCTATGAGGACTCTGATGCTGAAGAGTCCATTCCTTCAGCCTCACCGCCTGAGGATTACTCTTTTGGGGAAACCCTGCACACCATGAGGAAACATTTCCATTGGGAGAGCCAGGATTACTCAGAAAACAAGAAAAGGCTCCGTGATTTCCTTCTATTGTCTCAGCACAGGCCCTTGGCTATCTCCCCTGTGCTTGATATTGTTGATGTTTTTTCTGAATCCAGTCTGTCTCCAGATTCTTTACCCCCTGCACCAGTAAAGCCAGACAGGTACTACAGGGTCCCTGACTCTCATAAATTTCTTTACAAAAACCCCACTGTGGACCCAGAAACTATTTCTCAGGGTCCGAAAGGGGTTAAAGCTTCCACTGCCAAAAATCCTGTCCCCTCAGATAGGGATTCCAGAGCTCTGGACAGATGGGGGAAAAAAGTTTACACTTCTGCTACTTTAGCTGTAAGAGCTTTAAACTGTCAGTTTCACATGCTTAAATATCAGCAGTATCTCATGTCTTTGTTAAAGCAGAAAATGGTTACAAATACAGAAGGTCCTGACTTTAAAGAAATGGCGGGATTTATTGCATGCAGTTGAACAAGTGGGAAAGCATACTCTGCAATGTGGTTTTGATTCATTAGAGGCTTCTTGTAGAGCCGCAGTTACAGGCTCAGTTATTTGAAGACATGCTTGGTTGAAAGAACAAAGTTTACCTGAACATGTTAAAATGAAATTATTGGATGCTCCACTACAGCATGATACTTTGTATGATGTTAAGGCAGAAGAGGTTTTAAAGAAAATGGAGGATAAAGCAAAGTCAATGCAAACTGTGAAAGATTTCTTACAGGTTCAGCCACGTAGATTTAGCAGGAACTAACCTTCAAAAAATTGGTCCTTTCCAGTATCAGACAGGCCACAAAGAGGCAAATACAGACACCCAAGAGTCGGATCTCAGCCCCAAGGCTCCTACAGACCTAAACAATGGGGTTCTTCAGCCCCCAAAGGGGGAGAAGACAAATCCCAACTTTATAGAAAACAGTCACAATGACTTCCCTCTGCAAATGCCAAGCACTTACCAGTTGACAGCACCCCTAGGGGGAAAGCTAGCACTTTTCTCAAAAAATTGGCACATGATCACCCAAGACCAATGGGTGTTGAATATAGTTTCTCAAGGGTACAGGTTCCACTTCCACACGCTTCCAAAACCAAAAGGTATGCCAAACCTGCCTCAAAACCAATGGGCAGAGGCACAAAAACAGATTGCAGCTCTTATGGATATGGGAGCTATTCAAAATGTTCCACAAGAAGAACAGGGCCAAGGATTTTACTCGCGACTTTTCCTAGTATCCAGAAAGGACAAAGCAGAGAGACCAATACTGGACCGGTCAATCCTAAATACTTTCCTGGATGTTCCAAAATTCAAAATGTTAACACTTCAACAACTCTTGCCCATGCTGGGCAAAGAGGCTTAGCTAGTTATATTGGATCAAATACTAAAACAGAAAATGAGCCGAAAACTGTGTGAAACATATGGAGACACTTAAATGGAGAAAAAAATAAACATTTTAATGAAACATTTTAGCGCTTTCATCTCTAGGTGAGACTGAGACTTAATCAGAATTTTTTTTTTTTTTTTATCATTATTTCTGATGAAATCTCACCTAGAGATGAAAGCGCTAAAATGTTTCATTGACATGTTTCTTTTTTTCTCTATTTAAGTGTCTCCATATGTTTCACACAGTTTTCGGCTCATTTTTTGTGTTTTAGTATTTGGTCTATTCAGTTATATATTCTTAGTTATATTGGATCTCAAGGAGGCATACCTGCACGTCCCAATCAGACAATTCTGCAGAAGATGCCTCAGATTTATAGCAGGCTCAATGCATTATCAATTCCCTGCACTGTCCTTTGGCTTATCTACTGTGCCCAGGGTCTTCACAAAATGCCTGGCACCAGTAATTGCATTTTGCAGGCAAAGAGGAATTCAAATATATCCCTACTTGGACGACTGCGTTATTCAAGCAGAGAGCAAGGACATTCTTCTAAAGCACCTGGAGTTTGTAAAAAGATTACTAATTTGCTTAGGGTACACAGTAAACGAAAAGAAATAAAAACGAGTGCCCTCTCAAGAGATGATATTCCTGGGTGCAAGCTTGAATACAACTACCCAGATGGCTTCTCACACCAGACAAACAAAGGCAACTGACTCAGTACTTTCAAATGATGGCAACAAAGACCCAGCTCCCTGCAAGAAAAATTCTGCAGGCCCTGGGTTTCATGGCATCTTGCATTCTACTAATTCCATATGCCAAACTGCATATGAGGAAACTACAATGGTATCTAAAAAGTGTTTGGACTCAGCATTGTCATAGCCTAGAGACAATCATAACCTTGATTCCCTGCCTACAACAGGAGTTTCGATGGTGGTCACAGGCCTGTCACCACAAGGGGCAACCTTTCACCTTACCTACAGCCAGGCAGACAATAACGGATGCATTGGATTACGCCTGGGGAGCACATATGGCAGGAAAATGTATTCAGGGCACATGGCCCAAGGAACAACTGCATCTTCACATCAATCAAAAAGAGATGCTAGCTGTACAAAATGCCCTGACAGCCTTCAAGGACGTAATACATCCAGGACAATTATTAATAAAGACGGACAATACCACAGTTATGTGGTACATAAACAAGCAAGGGGGCACACATTCCTACCCCCTATGCAGACAAGCCATGGCTTTGTGGAACACAGCACTGACTTACCAGGTACATTTGCAAGCACAAATTCCCTGCCAGGAACAAAAAATACACTGGCAGATGAACTAAGCAGAAATCTCATGGATCCTCATGAATGGAAGCTAAATCCACAAGTGTTCAACATGATAACAAGGGAATGGGGATGCCCAGACATAGATCTATTTGCCTCCCCTCACAATTGCCATTTACAGAAATTTTGCACAAGGACTTGCCACTCTCAAGCATGGAAAGTGGATGCTCTATCTTTCAACTGGAAAAATCTGACAAGTCTATGCCTTCCCTCCGATGCCTCTTCTCACCAAGGTGCTTCTAAAAGTCAGACAAGAGAGGCCAAAAATGATCCTGATTGCACCAGACTGGCCACGCCAGCACTGGTACCCAATCCTAAAGATATTGTCCCAAGGCCCGCCTTGGCCTCTACCTGAAATCCCTCATCTTCTGACACTGCAAAACAATCAGATTCTGCACAGTCAACTCAGAACCTTAAACCTGGCAGCATGGCAGATAATGTAGCCACTCAGACTGCACCTCTTTCTAAAGCTGTTATGGATGTAATTTTGGAAGCCAGGAGAACCAGCACTAGGAAATCTTATGTGGAAAAGTGGAAGAGATTCTGTGCTTGGAACCAAGCACAAGGGCTCAACCCACTGGTCCCTAATATGCCTCAGATTTTACAATACCTACAGACGGCGCAGTGGTGCAGCGGTAGCGTTGTCGCCTCACAGCAAGAGGTTCTCCTGTTCGATTCTCGGCTGTGGTGCCTTCTGTGTGGAGTCTGCATGTCCTCCCTGCGTTCGTGTGGGTTTCCTCCGGATGCTCCGGTTTCCTCCCACATTATAAAGACATGCATCTGGAGCCTTTCTCCCCGGGCCTCCGCTGAAAATTGGCTTTGTTCCAAGTCGGACTTTCCCGGTTAACAAATGTTAAATAAATAAAATAAAAAAATACCTGACTGAGATGTTGGACAAAGGCCTATCTTTTTCTTCTATTAAAATCCATGCCTCTGCCATTTCAGCTCATTACAATACGGATCCTCCTATTTTTTCAGGTTCTCTACTACGACAGTACCTCAGAGGGGCAAAGAATATAAGACCCCCTTGGAAGAGCACCAGTACTTACTTTTGGGACCTCAATTTTGTTTTAGAAAAACTAACACTGCCTCCTTTTGAACCAACCAGCACAGCTAATCTAAAATTCTTGTCATGGAAAACTACTCTGCTCCTAGCAATAACTTCAGCAAGAAGAGTTTCAGAGTTACAGGCATTGATGGCTGTGGAACCTTTCCTCATTTTTCACCAGGACAGGGTTTCTCTAAGGACGAACCTAACATTCATGCCAGAAGTCGTCTCCAGTGTGGCCTTAAACCAAACTATTCATTTGCCTACTTTCTACCCAAATCCCCAAAATAAAGGGGAAAGACTTCTGCACTCTTTGGATATTCACAGGCAGCTACGTTTTTACTTGGACAAAACAAAAGCTTTCAGAAAAACTGAGCAACTGTGTTTGTAGCATATGCTGCAGGATCACAAGGAAAACCTATTACAAAGCAGACAATCTCCAAATGGATAGGACACTGCATCCCCGCTTCTGTTATGCACAACATGGCAAATCTGTGCCTAAGGGCATTAGGCCTCATTCTACCAGAGCAGCAGCCACTTCAGCAGCTTTCCTCAGAGGGGTACCAACCAAAGACGTATTAGAAGTTGCAACCTGGAGCACAGTGCACACTTTTACCAAGCACTACCATCTACCTCTCTTCTCCAAATCCAGAGCAGGCTTTGCCACTGCAGTTCTGCAGGGCTTGTTAGCCTCACCAAATCCAATCTAGACCCAGCCACCCTACCTCAGCTTTGGGATTCTACCAAAGTGTAATGACTGCAACAGTGAAACACTATGAATATAGTACAGTTGTGTACCTACCATAAATGTAGATGTTAGTGTATTCACTGTTGCAGTCCTGGTTTACCCACCCACCATCCCCCTCTTTGCTGGGACTATTCTGTACTTCTCAACTCTATACAACCTATGTGGTGTATTTGCTTTTAGAAGAAGAAAATGTTTTTTAGTGATATAGGCATGGTTGTTTGGCATATTTTTATCTTTACAGCCTTCATATCTGGGGACACCTGCCATCTGGGGCAAGAAAAAACTGAAGAAAATGGCGTCTGTTGAAACTTTTATACCCCTGGCGCTCTGACGTCGGGGAAGAGGTGACAGCAACCAACGCCGGACCAAGACTTTGGAACTCGGGCTGACTACGGGTCGCCTGCCAGCAGGATAACCCAAGTGTAATGACTGCAACAGTGAATACACTCGAACATTTATGGTAGGTACACAACTGTACTTTGTGGTACATAAGCAGGGGGGGGTACACTTTCTTACCCCCTCTGCAGACTAGCCATGGCATTGTTTAACACAGCCCTGAGCTACCAAGTGCATGTACAAGCTCAATTCCTGCCAGGAAAACTAAATACACTGGCAGACGAACTAAGCAGAAACCTCATGGACCCACACGAGTGGAAACTGGAACCAAGGATTTTCAACATGTTGACAAGCAAATGGGGGGAGCCCAGATATAGACCTGTTTGCCTCCCCCCAGAACTATCAATTGGACAAATTTTGCATGGACTCCCCACAAACAAGCTTGGAAAGTGGATGCTCTGTCCTTTAGCTGGAAAAAACTTTCAGTTTATGCCTTTCCTCCTCTGCCTCTGGTCTCCAAAGTACTACTAAAGATGAAGCAAGACAGACTAAGGACGATTTTGATTGCAACAGACTGGCCACGCCAACACTGGTACCCCCTCTTGTGCAGTGTCACTGTTGGCCCCATGGCACCTGCCTCAGACTCCTACTCTATTGTGTCTCAGCAGGAGAACTGGATTCTGCACCCTCAGCTTCAAACACTGAACCTAGCAGCCTTTCTAATTACCTAATCTCTCCTTTACCATCCCTCAGTAAACCAGTGATGGATATCATTTTAGAGGCAAGGAGGCCTAGTACTAGAAAACTTGTGCTGAAAAATGGAAAAGATTCTGTGCTTCAAACCAATCTCGAGGAATGAGCTCAGCAGTGCCCAATTTACCTCAGATTTTACGATACTTAACGGAGATGCTTCAGAAGGGCCTGTCTTCCTCCTCCATCAAAATTCACACCTTAGCCATTTCAGCTCACTATAACACAGAACCTCCCCTCTTCTATCATCCACTGCTCAAGCAGTTCCTCAGAGGGGCCAAAAATTTAAGACCACCTAGGAGAGCTCCAACCCCAGCTTGGGACCTTAACTTTGTATTGGAGGAACTCACTCTTCCTCCTCCTGAGCCAGCTGCTACTGTAGACTTAAAATTCCTTTCTTGGAAAACAGCTTTCCTTTTAGCAGTCACTTCAGCAAGAAGGGTATTTGAATTACAGGCCTTTATGGCAGTGGAGCCTTTCATCATCTTTCATGTGGACAGGGTGTCCCTCAGGACCGATCCCTCCTTCATGCCCAAGGTGGTATCCAGTGTAGCCCTTAATCAGTCTGTTCATTTGCAAATCTTTTTTCCTAATCCACAGAACAAAGGGGAACAGATACAGCACTCCTTAGATGTGCACAGACAACTTAGATTCTGCTTGGGCAGGACTAAACCTCAAAGGAAATCTGAATAATTGCTGGTAGCATTTGCTGCAGGGGCAGAGGGGAAGGCTATTTCAAAGCAAACCATTTCCAAATGGATAGGCCATTGCATTAATTTCTGTTACAAGCACCATGAAAAACCTATCCCACTCAAGATCCCACTCAACCAGGGCTGCATCTACCTCTACAGCCTTTGTCAGAGGCGTTCCTACCAGGGGCATCCTAGAAGCTGCTACCTGGAGTTCTCTACATACTTGCACCAGTCATTACCATCTGCCAATTTTCTCTAAATCCAGAGCTGGCTTTGCCACTGCAGTCTTGCAGGGCCTTATAGTTGGTCCTAATGCTATCTAAATGTCCTCCTCCCATCCTTAGCTTTGGGAATCTACCTAAATGTGATGACTGCAACCGTGAAACACTAAGAACATAATACAGTTGTGTACACTTACCATAAATGTAGGTGTTAGTGTATTCACTATTGCAGTCCTGGTTACCCTCCCTCCAGCCCCCTACTTCTTTTGACTATATCTCTACTCTCCTTTACTATGCTCAAAAGCTTTTTGGTGTATTTGCTTTTTTGTTAGAGGTATAACCTTGTGTAGTTATAGATTTAATTGCTTCCCATTAGGGGGCTCCTGACATCTGGGGCAAGAAAAACTGATGTAATGCCGTTGGCTGCATGTTCTATACCCATTGTGACCTGACGTCTCGGAAGAAGGGACAGCAACCGACGCAGGACCCAAGACTTTGTTAATCAGACCGACTGAGGACTACTGCAAGCAGATAACCCAAATGTGATGACTGCAACAGTGAATACACTCTTAACATCTACATGTACGGTAAGTGTACACAACTGTACTTTTCTGCTTAGGCCAGGAACATGAACATAACACCTGCCCTATTTGTAAATCTTTTGTGCCTAAGACCTTACATAGCCGTGTGGCAGCTTTAAACCTTTACTTAGAAAACCAGTGCCTCAAACGGCTAGCTCTCAGGATGGATCCCGCTTGAGAGGCCACCCAAGAACTTTCCCCTAAGAGGGCCAAGATGCCTAGGTGTTAATCGCCTGCCGCTTCGCATCCGGAGACCCTGCCAACTACCGATGGAGTTGAGCGTTCGGCAGATCTGTCGGCTCCATCGACCTCCCTCGCGGAGGCTGCTGCATAGCCGACGTCCGGCACGTTCACGGAGCTTTCTCAGACACCGACGCCTGTCGATGTCGAACCAGATTTGGAGGTTCCTTCTACCAAGATCCAGTTCTTAGATACAGCCGCTGCCAAACACTGCTGTAGACAGACTCCAACCAAAAAGAAGCAGAAAGCAAAACCTATTATGCCTGCTTCTGAATCCCCTCCAGACTGGGAGGCCTTCACCTCCTCTCTTATGCAGGCATTTTTGGCCCTTAGGCCTTCTGCCTCACCCACAACTACATTACCTCTGCTAAGCCCAAGGCCTACCTCTGCTTCTTCTATTCCCATGGCTCCCCTCCTTGAGGTAGAAGAACATGAATTTACCTACTCTTCCTCGGATGAATCCATCTCTTATGCATCCCAGATTGCTTCTCCCAAGGAATACTACTCTCCTGATGAGGATTATGTGGAAGGGGATTCTCCACCTGAAGACATTACATTTTGTGAAACCATCACCAAAATGAAAGACTACTTCAAATGGGATACTTCCCAAATGACAGAAACACTTGCAGCAGTTCAAGTATCTGTTTTTGGGAGTCCCCCTCCCCTTCAGCTGTACCCCCTCTTCTCCCTGCATACTTGGATGCCTTTACTGTAGCCTCTAGAACTCCTGACTCACAGCCTCCTGCACCTAAGCGCCCAGACCGCTTTTACAAGGTGCCAGAGGAACAAAAATTCCTCATAAAGTCACCCTTGGCAGACCCAGCAGTGATTGCCATTGCCCCTGATAAACCATCTAGACTGCTACCTTTTGCCTCCCTGTTGCCCACTGATAAAGATAGAAAATCCATAGATAGGATAGGCAAGAAGGTGTACACTTCCTCCATTTTGGCCTTCAGAGCCATTAACTATCGCACACATGACCAAGTATGCCATAGACTTAGAATCCCAAGTCACCTCTATGCCGGCTTCAATTCCTGACAGTCCCATTAAAACGGATATCTCCTCCAAATTGTCCTTAGCACTGCATGTGGCTATGTACTCTACAAGATGCAGCTAGATGATGCAGAAGCTCCTGCTCGGTCTGCAACATCAGCATCTGTCCTTAGGAGATATTCCTGGCTTAGATTACAGAATCTGCCAGAGGACTTCAAGTCCAAAATCTTGGACGCTGCCCTGGTTCACAACTTCATCTTTGGATAGCAGTCTGCAGACCTATTTGAGAATCTGCAAGAAAAAAACAGAGTTACAGGATATCAAACATCTGCTGGTATCCCCTATACCCAAATTTTATAGGAACTACTCTGCTAAGACAACCTTTGTTAGGCGTAATCCACATGCTGCTGCTTCCTCCTCCAGACCCAGAAGAGGAACTAGAAGACATTCCTCATCCAGGCCCACTGGGCCCACCTCCCTCAGCCTAGACAGCCCT
The DNA here is from genome assembly GCF_019279795.1 of Protopterus annectens. Classification (NCBI taxonomy): domain Eukaryota; kingdom Metazoa; phylum Chordata; order Ceratodontiformes; family Protopteridae; genus Protopterus; species Protopterus annectens. Next base: position 190,371,057 of record NC_056739.1, on the reverse strand, counting down.
TTCAGGACAGGGGAGGTCCCAATAATGCGTGACTGACTTGCTAATCTGCCCCTCTCAGCTCACCTTACCCACTGTTTCCTCTTCTGGCAGAAAATCACCACAGACCAATGGGTATTAACCATTTTTCAAAAAAGATACTTTCCATCCTGGAAACAAATTCCCCCTGGAAAGACATTCCATTTCCCCCAAAAAAACAATGCCATCTCCTTCCACAAATTCTGTCAGACCTGCAACAACAAGGCACAATAGAGCCTGTTCCCACAAGGCAAGATGGAAAGGGTTTCTACTCCCGTCTGTTCCTTGTCCCTCGAAAGGATGGTCCCTGGAGACCCATTTTGGATCTCTCCTTCCTAAACCTTTACCTGCAGGTCCCATCCTTCAAAATGCTGTCACTTCCCACTGTCTTACCCCTCATACCCGCAAATGCTTTCATGATTACCTTGGACCTAAAAGATGCTTACCTGCACATATTCCCATCAGGGCCACACACAGACGTTTCCTGCATTTCTCTGGGCCATCCTCACACTTCCAATTTAAGGCCTTGCCCTTTGGCTTATCCACTGCCCCAAGAGTGTTTACAAAGTGCCAAGCTCCAGCCATTGCCTTCTGCAGGACCCAAGAAATCCAGATTTACCCATATGTGGACGACATCCTTATCCTTGCACAGTCTGAAGATTCCCTCTTAAGACATCTACGCTTCACTATGTCCCTACTACAAAGTCTAGGGTTCACCTCAAACCTCATGAAGTCCTCCCTGAACCCAGACAAGATATTCCTAGGTTGCTGAATCGATACAGAATGAATTAAAGCCTTCCTCCCACGGGACAAGGTTCTATCCCTAACTTTCCACTTCCAGGAAGACTTGCTCTCCCAGACAGTCCACTGCAAGGCAATTCCTTCGACTCCTGGGATTGATGGCAGCAACCATTCCCATGCTACCATTGGCCAGAATCCATATGTGAAAACTGCAGTGGTACCTCAAAGATATCTGGTCACAACACCAGAATCACTTGGAACAAGTTATTCCCCTTCTTCCTTGTTTAAAGAAGGAAATGATTTGGTCGATCCAACAAATACAACTAAACTCTGGGCTTCCTCTGCAACCCCCTCAACCCGCACAAATATTGCATACAAATGCCTTTGGTTGGGGAGCCACCTTGCACTCTTACAGAGTCCAAGCCCAGTGGCAAACTCCCATGAAAACCAAACACATGAGTGTAAAGGAGATGACAGCAGTTCTTTTAGCTCTACAGACCTTCCTACCCCTACTGCTCCCAGGTCCTCTTCTGATAGTGATGGACAATACCACTGTAATGTGGTACATCAACAAACAGGGAGGTACCAAGGCATACCAATTGTGCAGGCTAGCCCTACTAATTATGGACTTAGCATCCCAGCGCAACCTATCCCTGCAAGCCAGCTACATCCCTTCGCAGGACAACAAGCAAGCAGACCTTTTGAGCAGAACATCCTCTCCACAACACGAATGGATGCTGGACAGGACTGTCTTCCTAGACACAGTCCACCGGTGGGGCACTTCACAAATAGACCTGTTTGCCTCCCCCCAGAACAGGCAGCTGCAGACCTTCTGCACAAAGACTTGCTCCCAAGTCTGGAGAGTAGATGCCTTCAGTTTCACCCGGGAGGGGAAGTTCCTGTACGTCTTCCCCCCTTCCCTCTGATTCAGAAAGTCCTGAAAATCAGGAAGGATAAACCAAAAATCTTGCTATTGACTCCCTACTGGCCAAGGCAGCACTTGTTCCCCCTTCTATACAATTTAGCCAAGGGCAGTCAAAAGTTACCCCACAAGGTGGATCTTCTGACACAAGACAAAGGAACTGTCCTACACCCACACTTGCAAATGCTGTCCCTGACTCTGTGGGTGATTAAATAGTAACCCCATTCAGACACCACTATTCAGAGGACGTGCTATCAGTCGTGAGAGTGGCAAAGAAACCCAATACTAGAAAGTCATACCTTGCTAAATGGGAAAGATTTTACTCAATGGCGTCTAGGACAGGAAAGGGACCTTTACGAAGCTGACACCCCCCTAGTCCTCTCATATGTGTCAACTTGTAAAGGGTGGACTTTCCTACTCATCAGTGAAAGTGCACCTCTCCGCATTATCATTCTGCTTACCTCTAGATCCTCTCTTGTTATCCAGGCTACATGTGAAACTCTTCCTTAAAGGGGTCTTGCACATCAGACCACCTAAGAAGCCTATCCCTCCTCCGTGGGACCCGAACTTCATCCTGGGAAAACTAACCCAGCCCCCCTTCAAACCAGCTAATACTGCCTCTCTACAGTTTTGTACTTGGGAAAACAGTACTGTTAGTGGCTATTACCTCTGCCAGAAGGGTTTCCGAGCTACAAGCCTTAATGGCATGAGCTCACCTTACACCACTTCTTGCCCATGGTAGTCAATGACTTATCTCTAAATCAAGCCATTCACCTACCCAGTTTTTTCCCCTCTCCCACTAACCAAGGAGAGAGGATACTCCACTCCCTAGATATTCAGACAACTGAGATTTTACCTGGACAAGACTAAAGACATTAGGAAATCCAAACAACTCTTTGTATCTTTCTCCCCAGGGCATTGGGCAAGGCAGTCACCAAACAGACCATTGCTTCCTGGATTAGAAAGGCAATCAGTTTCTGCTACACACACCATGGAAAAAAACCTCCAGTTGGGGTTAAGGCACACTGTGGCCACTTCTAAGGCCTTCCAAAAAGGCATGGACACAGCTTCCATTATGGAAGCAGTTACATGGTCCACTGTACACACTTTCACCAAACATTACAAACTGGACCAAATCTCCAAAGTACACGCAGGATTTGCCAAGACAATTCTACAAGGCTTTGTGGAATCAGCTTCTGCATCTGCCACCCTTTCATCAAGCTAAGCTGTGGTACTCTCCCACACCAAGAATACTGCAACATAGGAGTAGAAGGACATAGAATAGTTGTATAAAATCTTACCATAACCATAGATGTCCTCCTCTTCCATGTTGCAGTATTCCTTACCACCCACCATTCCCCTTCACAGACTCTACTAGTCTAACTGCTCCCTGATGCCTCTCTCCATTACAGAAGAGACCCAGAGCATTATACATGTCACCTTTGGCAGCCTATCATGTTGGGCCATCTACTTTACCTGCTTAGCTTCAAGTTCTGAGGATTGTGCGTGCAGTCGTCACACACAGGATCCCTGGTTTATGGCCCTACGTGTGATGTCCCAAGCAGCTGCAACAGCCAAGCTGAAGCTTTTGTATAGGAGCCGACGTATGGGTTGCCTGAAGAAAGGAAATACCAAACCAAGAATACTGCGACATGGAAGAGGAGGACATCTGTGGTTATGGTAAGATTTTTACACAACTATTCTTTCTTGGGGTTCATTCCATTTACTTTGTTTTGTGCGCCTCCCAGTTTCACTTTCCCTAATGGCTCCCTTTCTTTTGCCCATTCCGTCCCTTTGTTTCAGGAGAACAGGAGTAAGTATTCTTGGGTGTGAGTCCCTGCAGCCCATTTGTTGCTACCTGAGAACCTCCATCCATGCTCTGTACTTTGGTACTAGTTAAGTTGTGGGGTGTGGACTAACTTGCTTGTCATGGGGCTGGCCTATCCTCTCCCTGTGAGAGCACCCCCCCCATGAGATCCTCCTGGCAAACCGTTTCTACCTCCTGAGGGGAAAGTGTGCTTCAGCATCCTGGTTGACCTTTGGTTGTGTAGTGTGGCTACTCTGTTGTAGTGCATGCCTAGCTGGCTCAGAGCCTCACTGGATTGAATACAGTGTGCTCCTGCTCAATTTTTCTCCTGTGGTGAGCCACAGCCTCCTCCCTCCCCAGGATGGGTGAGCTGGCAGCAGACCTTCCCCCCTCTCCTGTCCTCTCCTCTCAGCTCCTGAAGGCGCTAAAGTCTGTGGTGTGGTCTGCACTTTATTCCTGTATAACATGGAGCTGGCTGCTTTCCATTTAAGCTTGATATATGAATGCTTTGTCTGAACCAGAAAGAGCATGGCTGCATAAAGTACAGCATTCAGATCCATGTTTTTAAGATGGATATATGCAAGTTTTACTTGAAGGCCCTTTTTAAGACCACTTGAAAATGACAATACACTTGCATACATGTTATTTCCTTAACATTATTAATTTGATAGTCCATTTAACTTGGGTGTCTCTGAATACTTTATCAGCTGCTTTTGCCACAGTTTGTCATATAGAGATGATTTTGTAGTTAGGCTGTGTTAAGACGGAAATTTGGACTCTTAGGCAACCTGTGAACCTATATGATTGAATGGGAGATAGGAAATTCACCCCGGGGATCATGTCAGTCGCCCTGCTAGACAGGGGCCCAGAGAGGTAAATATTGTGGGGAAAAAAATTTTCCAGGGAATTATTATGGCTAGGCTTGCATAGGCCTTAGGGCTAATAGCCTAGTACCAACCTATGAACCTATTTGTGTTGACAGGCATGGAAGAACTTCCCTTAATTACTACACTTTCAAGTTGAATTGAGTAGTTTGAACTGTTTTTGGTAGATGGGGAAGGTGGCTGTTGGCCCCTTCTCTCTCTCTCTCTCTCTCTTTTTTTTTTTTTTTTTTCCCCCAAGTTCCTTCACCATTTGCTGCTGATGGCTGCCAGTAAGGTAGCCCATGTTCTCCTCTCACCACTTTAATCAAGGAGTGTGTCTGAAGCCTGTTGTGACCCTGCATGTAATCTACTACCACTAAAACCTATGGATGCTTTCTGTCTGAGCAGGGGTGGAATCTTGCAGTGCCCTGCAGTTGGGTGCACACCCTCATTGTCTCCCTTTCTTAAACAAAACTTGGTGCGTCTGTCTAATTTCTGAAGGTTTAACTATGTAGCTTTATTTGTTTTAGTAAACAAGCCAAGTATCTGGTATAATTGCATGTTTTGCTCATTCATATGTGCATTTTTTTCTTATCCTTTTTCTAGACTGCAGTTATTAAAACAGAACCTGGAGAGCCCACTGAGTTCAAACCACACAATCTTAGACGTAGAATGGGCTGTGCAACTATAAAATGTGAATCTGGTAAGTGTGAAAGTAATCATTGGGTGTTTGTCTTAAAAGTTATGTAAGCTTGAAGGATGTGTATTTTTCTGTGCTCTGATTTAGTATTTTACTCTGAAGTTGGGGGATATGGCTGTTGAATGTAAGTGAATGCATAAGGAGCAAGCTTTTATTTGGTGGGAATTATTTGCTTTGGAGATGATTGTAATTTTCTCATGATAGTAACTGCTTTTTTTTTCTTGGACAGGATTCTGTAATTTGTTTCCTTTTGGAGGAATGAGAGTAGTGGTATGTGTCTTGAAACTGGTTGTGCAATCACAAATGCAGAATATCTGAGAGCTTTTTTATTTTTTGTAGGTGGAACATGTCACAGTTGTATTTTTAAGTTGACAACAGGATGTTGGTGAAAAGAGAAATCTTTAGAAATGCCACAAATTCACATGTGTCTTGGTGTTACCTTGAATACGAGTTATGGATGTCCCTGGCTAGTGAGTGGCTGGTCAGGCTGCATTGAAATACTTCTCTATTCCTAGAAAGTGTGTGTGAGAGTAGTATACACTAAGAACAAATTATATTTTGGCTTCTCTGCTGCAGGAAAAACTTCCTTAAAACAAATGCTGCTTTAAAAATCCTAAACAAAAGGGTGAAACAGGCAGAGGGAGGTAACTGAAGGTTTAATCTCTCACTCTGTGTAACCAAACAATAAATGTTTTGCTACTAGGACTCCGTCTGTATGCCTTGTTTCTCTAGGTGCTTATGGATGCTACAATTTTTGTAGGGGAGTCTGCCAGCTGCTTTTTTGTAGCTGACCTAATGATACTCTGAATTTTTGGGGTTTGAATGAGTCTTTCTTTCATCGATCTCCAGTAAAGGCTTTTTTGTGACTAGATTCATAGCATTAATTGCATCAACCAGAGAGTAGCAGTTTATTATAAAAGATGTCGCTCTTTTGGCTGCCAGTTTTGAAGTCAGAATAGAGTGTAAGTAGAGTATATTGCTGAGGCTATATGATCTGACTAGTGTATCAGTATGAACATTTTTTTGACTTCCAGCAAAGGGGTGAGAACTTTCCTTTTTCATCGAAACAGAAAAATGATCCGATGTTTCTCTCCCATCCTCAACTGATGGGGTATTGGATCTGACATTGGCAGTTCTCAGATTTTGGACCCAAGGCTATGGCACCCCCCCCCTTACCCATAAACCCATCCACTGCTAGAATACTTCAACTCTCGTTTGCAGCTTGAACACTACAGATGCAAATCTCCGGGGCTGAGTGCTTTTACAGGTAAGTGCTGACTTTGAGAAGTTTCTCAAGTATTTTTTCAGCTAAGGTTTTTGTTTTCTTTACTGCCTCCTTCAAGGTTTTATGTCATCCTCCCCTGAAAAAGGGGCCTTTGAATGATTTAATATTTCTGTCCCTTTTCCCAACTGTTTCTTGTCAAGGTTGGAGTTTATCTCTACAGTTTTTGCCTTAATCTGTGTGTGTAGGTAGGTACTCATTTAGCATTTAGTGCTTTTTGATATTCTTTAGTGTAGAGGTTTTCAGTGTTTAAGGATTGTTCCCTTGGTGGTTTGGTGATGCTGTTTAACTTTTACTTTTCAGGCTGGCAGACAAGGCATCTGGTTTTAAAGTCTCTCCTGTGACCATAAACTCACCCCCCCCCCAAATGCACACTTTTTGTGTGTGTATACTATTTGAGGACTGCATACCTGGAAGAGGTTTGCTTCACTTTTGAGCCACAGCACTTGTCTGACCAGTGTTTGAAGTTCATCTTGAAGGGGATTCCCCCTGCCTCTACAGGAGAAGGTAATCCCTCCCAGTCATCATCTTTTACTTCAACAAGATGCCTTCAGATAGGAGCAAAGGGGGATAAATCTATAGAGAGAAAAGTTCAGATAAGCACAGCCAGGGAGAAGCCTTGATCTTTCACCAGATCTGACAGGGCCATTTGGCCCAACTCCAAAGGAGTCAGTCTTCAGACCCATCTTCTGTCTCAGAACCTGTTAGGTTTAGATCTCCAATCCCTCTTTTTTCCAGACCCAGGTTCTCCTCAGAACTGGTTAGTCCATGGGTACATTTTTACCTTCTACAAGAGAGAGAATTTCAAAGGATTTCCAGGCAAACATCTCCTGCCTATTCTAGAAGATTAGTAAGGTCAACCCGAAGCCTGTCCACAGCAGTCATAAACAGAATGATGAGGAAGTACCTCAAGATCCAGATCCATCTGGGGTTCCTCCATGCACCAACCACTGTCAAAGGTTTGTAAGCCCCTCCAATGACCGAGACACCTCATCCTGTCAGACCTTCAGGAACAGTGCCTGTGTCTGATCCGAAAGACTGGAATTGTTACTTCAATTTTTCTCATTATTGTACTTTTGACTGCTTTGGTTGTTGATGGGTCCTGGAGCAGAGGGGCCAGTGCGAGTCCCAGGGGGTCAGGATCAACTCTGACATTTTCAGATTTACTTTGCTCAACATTTCAGCTTTCAACTCTCATCTGGCATCTGGAGCAGAGGGGCCAGTGCGAGTCCCAGGGGGGTCAGGATCAACTCTGACATTTTCAGATTTACTTTGCTCAACATTTCAGCTCTCCGCTCTCAACTCTCATCTGGCATCTGCTTTGGAACTGAACCAATTGGTCCATGGAGCATGCCATTGTCGTGTTCCTTGCAACCGACAGGGGAATTTTTTGGGACCTGTTTCAGCTTTGGCCTTTGAGAGAGCTCTGTCTCCATCAAGAGACCAGACATCTCTCCCACTCGGAGGTGTCCCTTGTCCCACTGGCTTCTTCAGGTCCTCTGCCTTTTCTCCCTGTCTGTTGCCCCATGAGGCCTTGAGACAGTCCATGCCATGGACTTCTGTGGTGGGAGGCTCTAGGAAGATTCCAAAGGAGGTAGGAAGTACATCAGAAGCATGCCTACAAAAGGAGGCACTTGGACTGCCCTCAGGAATCTATCACTGAGGATACTGATTTTGAAGAGGGGGAGGGTTCCCCTATATCCCTCCCAGAAGAAGCCATCTTTGCTGATATATTAGAATTTAGACAGAAGGGGGATGGGCCACTGAGGTCCCCCCTTGGGAGGAATCTGTATTCCTTGATGCTTTTGGGGCTGACGCATCTACTTTGTAGGTTGTCCATCCCACGTATAGACTTGAAGACTTGGTTTCAAGGTGCTTTTGAAAGGAACCAGACATTCTTGAACCAATTGCCCATAAGCCCGATGAACTTTTGTCTCCCTGAAGGACAGTACTTTTCTGGAGCAAGAGTCCTATGGTAGATTCTGTTGTGGTAGCAGTGGCAACCAAGAAAGAGCTTGTAGAGGAGAGCTCTTAATGTCCATCCCTGTAGCAGGGAGTTCAGGGTGTTGGACAAATTTGCAAAGCTGGTGTACACTTCAGCTACCTTTGCTGCAAGGACGTTGAACTTACCTGGCTCATTTAAAAAGTTTTAAGAGGATCTTGACAGAGTAGCTCTTAGTCCCTCTTAGGGTCCTTACCTGTGGAAGCCTGAAAATCAATGGATAGTGCAGCTGGTTATTCTCGACTCCCTCTCAAGTGTCCATGCACTTAATATTTCTAAAGCGCCTGAGTAGAGCAGTGGACACTGGCATTACTGTTTGCTGGCACACCAGGATGCGTATCTGACTTTGTGGAACTTTGCCCATCAGTACTCCCTATGACAGGTCCACTGATGTTCATCGTGCATACAGCTGCAGTAATCACAGATGGGTTTTCAGCCATCAGGCGGTCCCTCGGTCGGCCGAATTCCAAAGTCTTGGTCCGGCTTCGGTTGTCGTCGCTTACTCTTCTGACGTCAGGAAGGCCAGAGTATATAAGACACAGCCGACGCCATGTTCTTCAGTCTTTTTTGCCGCGCGGTGCCCGAAGCAGAAGCAGTTCGCAAGTGCCGGTCGGCCAGCTCCTGATTTACGAATATATTTGGAACCGAAGTCTTCATTAAAGCTAAGTACCCCGTTGGGGAATCTTTTCTTGCCTCAGACCGATGTCAGATAAAGTTAATAATTGTATTTCTTGTGGGAAGCAAATACCGCATAAGGATTTCCATTCCCTTTGCATACCTTGTTTGGGCCCAGACCACGACGTCTCGGCCTGTCGCTTTTGCGCTAACTTCAATAAACGCACTATCAAGCGTCTGGCGGAGTTCGCCCAACACTTTTTTGGTAGAGCTTTTGACTATAAAATGTCGTCTGACACCCCGACTACCGTTTTATCCAAAAAACGCAAGGAAAAGGACCGACACGCGATGCCCGCGGTCTCCACCGACACCACGCCGAAACAGGCTACACGTGGTCCGGTTCTCAGCGAGACGCCTTTGCAGTCCCTGACTACCGACGACACTCCTTTGGCGGTGTCTTCTGTACCCGAGACCGCTGGGTCATCGGCCCTTTCCCAGACTACAACCGAAGCCCCGGCTTATGTCGAGCCTACTAATGTGGACAGATCCACCTCCACCCATGGTGTATTTAGGCCTTCATCTTTTTCTATTTAGGCCTTTACTAAATCCAAAGCAGCCAGGCATCACACTAGGCCTGCTGCTCAAGGCCCATCTCCTGGACCCATGCCTAAGAAACAGATGCTTAAAATGGCTGAGGATCTAATAACTCTCATCAGAGGTTCTCAGCCCCCTCCTGACAAGAGACCCAGAGTGGAGGAAGAAATCCCCCTCTTCTGATCAGGGATCCATTTTATCAGAGCATTCTGATGCAGAGGAACACTCTTACTCCCCATGTTCTTCGTCTTCCCTTGCTGCAGTCCTGACAATTGGGTATAGTCCGCGTCCCAGTCGGCCCGAATACCAGAGTATAAGGCTGACGTCGGTCATGGCGCCTTAGACTGACGTCAGAACGTCAGGGTACTAATGCGCATGACCGACGTCATTTCCTCAGTCTTTTTTGCCGCATGGTCCGATGCAGAAGCAGTTTTGCGAGTGCAGGTTGGCGTTCTGAGATTTTCCGAAACCGGAGTTTCAGACCGAATACAGAGTTGGCTAAGTAACCCCGTTAGAACATTTCGGTTTTTCTTGCCTCAGTATTTAAACGGATGTCAGAAAAAGTGAATAACTGTATTTCTTGTGGGAAGCAGATACCGCATAGGGATTATCATACATTGTGTATACCTTGTTTAGGGCCTGAGCACGACGTTGTTGGTTGCCGCTCTTGTGCTAGATTTAACAAGCGCACTATTAAGAGGAGGCTTGATTGTGCTAGGTTAGTGTTTGGGAAGCGTTGCAATTATAATATGCCGTCGGATGCTCCGACGCCTGCTTCATCCAAGAAGCGCAAAGATAAAACAGTGAAGCCTAGGGGTGAGGAACCGGCAGTCCCGGACGTCAGTCCTTTGGAAGGCTCAGGGGAGCCAGAGGTTTTGCCAGGAGTTTCTATGGAGTCCAGGCAGATACTTTACTGTTACAGGATGTGCCCTCTCAGGAGGTAGGCCAGGCTGAGGGGGCTTCTCAGGTAACTGTTCTTCCCTCTCTTCCCAAGGTAGTTAGGGCCTCTCCTTCTGTTGCCAAAGCTTCTTTTAGAGGTAGGCCAAGTTCAGTTTCTGTGGGGGCTTCTCCTAGCATTTCGGGCTCTGTGCCTAAGAAACATATGCTCAAAATGGCAGAAGATTTGATTACTCTGATTAGAGGTTCTATGCCCCCACCTGATAAGAGGCCTAGGGTGGAACAGGAGTTTGATAGTTTTGAACAGTGTTCACAGGCTTGAGTCTTCTGTGGAAGACTTGCAAGAGTTTCCTACTTATTCTGATTCTGATGTGGATGATTCCACCCTTCAGCTTCTCCTCCTGAGGATTTTTCATTTTCAGAGACTCTTCACTCCATGAGGGAGCACTTTAAATGGGAAGGCCAAGATTACTCTGACTCTAGAAAAAGGCTTAGGGAATTCTTGTTTTGGCCTCAGCATAGGCCCTTAGCTATTCCTCCTGTGTTGAATGTGGTGGAGGATGTTTTGCAGAGGCTTCTCTGAACCCTGACTCCTTGCCTCCTGCTCCTGTTAAGCCTGATAGGTATTATAGGGTGCCCGAAGCTCATAAGTATTTGTTTAAGAGTCCCAGGGCGGACCCAGAAACTGTTTCTCAGGGGCCTAAAGGTGTTAAAGCTTCTGTGGTTAAAAATCCTGTACCCTCTGATAAAGAGGCAAGGGCTTTGGATAGGTGGGGTAAGAAAGTATATACTTCTTCCACTCTAGCCATGAGGGCGTTGAATTGTCAGTTTCATATGCTGAAATATCAGAATTATCTCCTTTCACAATTGAAATCTAAGGTGGATGCTTTGGCGGAAGGTATTGAGTGTAAAGAATTGCTGGATTTGGTTCATGTGTCTGAACAAGTGGGTAAGCATTCTTTGCAGTGTGGTTTTGATGCTGTTCAGGCCTCCTCGAGGGTGGCTGCTACTAGTTCTGTTCTTCGCAGACATGCCTGGTTGAAGGATCAGAATTTAGCTGAGCATGTTAAAACCAGGATTTTGGATGCTCCTTTACAGTCTGATGTGTTGTTTGGACCGCCTGTGGAAGCAGTTTTAAAGAAAATGGAGGACAAAGCTAAGTCTATGCAGACTGTTAAAGATTTTTTGCAGGTGCAGCCTCCGAAGTTTAGTAGAAATTGGCCTGCTAAGGGGTGGACATATCCTGCTTATGGTTCCCAGTCTAGGGTTAGGTCTAGACGTGGTAGGGGCAGGGCTCAAGGTTCGTTTAGGCCTCGATCAGACAGTTCACCTGCTCAGACTTCTGGTGAGGGCAGGGGTCAGTCCTTTCGTAAGCAGAACCAATGACCTGCCTTTTCAGCTGCCAGTGGACTCTCGTCTGGCAGCTCCTTTGGGAGGAAGATTGTCTCTCTTCAAAGAAAATTGGGATTTAATCACTCAAGACAGATGGGTGCTGGATATCATTCATCACGGTTACAGATTTTATTTCCACACAATGCCCCCTTTCAGAGGCATGCCAGATGTTCCTCCTCCACAAAGAAAAGAGGCTCACATGCAAATTTCTCAGTTACTCCAGATAGGGGCCATTCAGCCAGTCCCTGTATCAGAAAGGGGCTTCGGATTTTATTCTCGCCTGTTCCTAGTGCCAAAGAAGGGGAACACGTGGAGACCAATTTTGGATTTATCTATCCTCAACACTTATCTGGACATTCCCAAGTTCAAGATGTTGACGTTACAGCAACTGTTACCTCTGCTGGGCAAGGATCACTGGATGGTAACTTTGGATCTCAAGGAAGCTTACCTTCATGTGCCTATACGGCTAAGTTGCAGAAAGTATCTGCGGTTTCGAACTGGAGATTTTCATTATCAGTTCTCTGCATTGCCCTTTGGCTTATCTACTGCCCAGAGTATTCACAAAGGTTCTGGCTCCAGTGATAGCTTACTTCAGGCTTCAAGGCATTCAAATCTATCCTTACTTGGACGACTGCCTGATTCTGGCTCAAGAAAAGGAACACCTTCTACAGCATCTGGAATATGTCATAGCAGTGCTAAGATGCCTAGGGTATTCTGTGAACGAAATAAAGTCCAGTCTAGTACCCTCTCAAGACATGTGCTTTCTGGGTGTGAGACTGAATACAGCAGCCCAGATGGCCTTTTAACCCCGGACAAACAAAAGAGTCTGTCACTTTACTTCCATCAACTATCTCATCAGTCCGTGCTGACTGCAAGGACAGTCCTTCAAGCATTAGGGTTCATGGCATCTTGTATTCTGGTGCTTCCCAATGCCAAACTGCATATGAGGAAGCTGCAATGGTATCTCAAAATGTATGGACACAGCACTGCCAAGATTTGGACACTGTCATTCAAATAATACCTTGCCTTCAAAAGGAATTCTTGTGGTGGGCTCAGGAATGTCACCTAAACAAGGGACTCTCTGTGACCCGGCCAGAGGCGAGTCAGATTTTAACGACAGATGCCTCGGACACTGCTTGGGGAGCTCATCTAAATGGAAAGTGGATACAAGACAAGTGGCCTGCCAGACTACAGCATCTACATATCAACATGAAGGAGATGTTAGCAGTCCAGTTTGCATTGATGGCGTTCAAGGAGTTACTTCTTCCAGGGCAGGTGTTGATTCTGACAGACAACACAACTGTCATGTGGTACATCAACAAGCAAGGGGAACACATTCTTATCCTCTATGCAGGCAAGCAATGATTTTATGGGAGACTGCGTTAAGCCTGCAACTGACTCTTCAGGCAAGGTTTCTGCCAGGAGCACAGAACTCCTAGCAGATGTATTAAGCAGACAAATCATGGATCCCCACGAGTGGAAACTGGATCTTCATGTATTTCAGAAATTGACAGTGTCCTGGGGAACTCCAGACATAGATCTGTTCGCTTCTCCACTAAACCACCAGCTGCCAAAGTATTGCACAAAGGGGTTTCATCACACAGCTTGGAAAGTGGATGCTCTGTCTTTCAGTTGGAAAAACCTTCATGTCTATGCCTTTCCACCTCTACCTCTTCTTCCAAAGGTATTACTAAAGGTCAGACAAGACAGGCCAAGGATGATTTTGATAGCTCCAGATTGGCCTCCGCAACACTGGTACCCACTTCTAAGGAGTCTTGTAAAGAAGCCTCCATGGCCTTTACCTCTGATTCCTCATCTGTTATCTCAGAAGGATGGTCATCTGCTCAATGTCAAGCTTCAATCTCTTCATCTCACAGCTTGGCATATTCTGTGTTGAAGCACGGTAGGTCTCAGCTTCCTCAACAAGTTTTAAATGTGATTATGGAAGCTAGAAGGCCTAGTACTAGGAGAGTGTACGCAGAAAAATGGAAGAGATTTTTATTTTGGAGTACAGCAAAGAAGTTGGAGATTTCAGAGCCTAATTTGAGTGTGGCTCTTCAATATCTTACTGAATTATTGGACAAAGGTTTGTCCTTCTCTTCCATAAAGATTCATGCTGCAGCAATTTCAGCTCACTATGATTGTGACCCACCTTTGTTTTCGCATCCTTTGTTCAAGCAGTTTCTTAGAGGGCAAAGAATATAAGACCCCCACGTAGAGCTCCTACTCCTGCTTGGGATCTCAATTTTGTGTTGGAAAACTTACTCTACAACCTTTTGAGCCTGCAGCTACTGCTGAATTGAAATATTTGTCATGGAAGACTGCTTTTCTGTTGGCTATTACTTCTGCAAGAAGGGTGTCTGAGTTGCAGGCCCTTATGGCAGTAGAGCCCTTTTTGATTTTCCATAAGGACAGGGTATCATTACGTACTAATCCTTCCTTTATGCCTAAGGTGGTTTCTAGTGTGGCTTTAAACCAAACTATTCATTTGCCTACGTTTTTTGCAGATCCTCAAAATAAAGGGGAAAAGATTTTGCACACTTTAGATGTACACAGGCAATTGCGTTATTATTTGAGCAGGACTAAAGATTTTAGGCAGTCTCAGCAGTTACTTGTTTCTTTTGCCTTGAATTCACAGGGCAAGCCTGTGTCAAAACAAACTATTTCTAGGTGGATTGGCTTTTGCATTGCATTTTGTTATTCCCATCATGGCAGAGGTTCCAGCTGGGATTAGGCCTCATTCCACTAGGGCTACTGCCACTTCAACAGCATTTCTAAGGGGGGTGGCAACTAAGGATATTCTGGAAGCAGCTACTTGGAGTTCAGTGCATACTTTCTCTAGGCATTATCACCTGCCTATATACTCTAAGACTAGAGCTGGTTTTGCCACAGCTGTTTTACAAGGCATGTTGTCAGCTCCTGCTACTTTATAATTTGCCAGCCTCCCTTACCTCTGCTTTGGGATTCTACCCAATTGTCAGGACTGCAGCAAGGGAAGACGAAGAACATAGTACAGTTTTGTACCTACCATAAATGTAGATGTTCGAGGATTCCCTTGCTGCAGTCCAATTTACCCTCCCTCCTTCCCCTCTGTGTTTCAGGGTGGTTGTGTAGGTGAGTTTACATGCTTATATTTTTTGTATATATTACTGTATATATTGTACATGTTTTTTGGTGCAGGTTGTTTTTGGGACTTGTCTTTTTCGGTCTTCTGACATCTGGGGCAAGAAAAGACTGAGGAAATGACGTCAGTCATGCGCATTAGTACCCTGACGTTCTGACGTCAGTCTAAGGCGCCATGACCGACGTCAGCCTTATACTCTGGTATTCGGGCCGACTGGGACGCGGACTATACCCAATTGTCAGGACTGCAGCAAGGGAATCCTCGAACATCTACATTTATGGTAGGTACAAAACTGTACTTTTTGAGGATTCGGATGCAGAACAGTCCATTCCTTCTGTATCCCCCCCTGAGGATTTTTCTTTTGGGGAAACCTTGCACACCTTGAGGGAACACTTCCATTGGGAAGGCCAAGACTTTTCAGATTCCATGAAAAGACTTAGGGAATTTCTTTGGTTACCTCAGCACAGACCTCTGGCTATACCCCCTGTTATGGAGGTACTGGATGATGTCTATTCGGAGGTTTGTCTTAATCCTGATTCTCTGCCTACTGCACCAGTAAAGCCTGATAGATATTACAGAGTACCCAGTTCTCACCAATTTCTTTACAAAGGCCATAATGCTGACCCTGAAACCATTTCGCAAGGCCCTAAGGGATTAAAGGCCTCCACTGCCAAGAATCCACTTCCTGCAGAGAGGGAATCTAGATCTCTAGAAAGGTGGGGTAAGAAGGTATATACCTCGGCCACCCTAACCATGAGGGCCTTAAACTGCCAGTTTCATATGATTAAATATCAACAGTTCCTGTTATCACAATTAAAAAACAAAATGTCTCAACCTGAACAATCAGATTTAAAAGAGTTACAGGATATGATGCATAGTGCGGAACAAGTGGGTAAACACACCTTACAATGTGGTTATGATGCACTAGAGGCCTCCAGTAGAGCGGCTGCTACAGGATCAGTCATTCGCAGACATGCCTAGCTTAGGGAACAAAATTTGCCTGATCATGTGAAAGCTAAACTTCTTGATGCTCCTTTACAAAAGGATGTACTTTTTCGTACTAATGCTGAGGATATACTACGAAAAATGGAAGAAAAAGCCAAATCTATGCAAACTGTCAAAGCTTTCTTACAGGTCCAGCCACCACGATTTAGCAGGAATTGGCCTTCAAAAAACTGGTCTTTTCCAGCCTCTGACAAGCCCCAAAGAGGTAGATACAGACGCACAAGGGGCAGAGGGCAGTCACAAGGATCATATAGAGGCAGACAATGGCAATCTCCAGCACCAAGAGGTGGTGAAGACAGTGCACAACAATACAGGAAGCAAACCCAATGACTCCCTCATTTCCATGCCAAGCAAGTCTCAGCTGGCAGCACCTTTGGGAGGGAAACTAGCATTATTTGCAAACAATTGGCATATTGTCACAACAGACAAATGGATTCTGGACATTATAAACAGAGGCTAGAAATTTCAATTTCACACTCTTCCAAAAATGAGAGGCATGCCAAACCTACCACAAAATCAAAGGGTAGAGGCACAACTGCAAATTTCAAAGCTCCTAAACATGAGAGCTATACAAAAGGTACCTACGCACCAACAAGGTCAAGGTTTTTATTCAAGACTCTTCCTGGTACCAAGAAAAGGAACCGACTGGAGACCCATTCTGGACTTATCCATCCTAAACACATTTCTACTTGTACCAAAATTCAAGATGCTCACATTACAACAACTTCTTCCCATGCTGGGCAAGGAGCTTTGGCTGGTAACATTGGACCTCAAGGAGGCATACCTGCATGTCCCAATCAGACAAAGCTACAGAAGATACGTTAGATTTCTTGCAGGTTCAATCCACTATCAATTCTCTGCATTGCCCTTTGTGAATACTCTGGGCGCAGTAGATAAGCCAAAGTGCCTGGCATCAGTGATTGCCTATTGCAGACTTCAAGGGATACAAATTTACCCTTATCTGGACGACTGCCTGATCCAAGCGGACAGCAAACAAATACTACTGGAGCATCTGGCATATGTGACACGGTTACTGCTTTCTCTGGGATACACCATCAACAAGGAGAAATCAAGGCTAACACCATCTCAGAAAATAACCTTCCTGGGTGCCAGCTTGGACACAAACACCCAGATGGCATACCTTACGTCGGAAAAACAAGGGCAATTATCTCAGTACTTCAAAACACTAGCAAAAAGTACCAGGCTTACTGCAGGGAAAATCCTGCAGGCTCTGGGATTCATGGCATCTTGCATTCTTCTAATCCCATGTGCAAAGCTGCATATGAGGAAACTTCAATGGTACCTAAAAAATCTATGGTCTCAACACAGTCATAGTTTGGAAGCAATTATCCCAGTAATTCCATGTCTGCAAAAGGAATTTCTATGGTGGGCCCAAGCATGTCAAGTAAACACAGGCCTTCCATTCTGCAAGCCTCAAGCAAAACAAGTCATAACCACAGACGCCTCAGATTACACCTGGGGGGCGCACATGACGGACAGGTGCATTCAGGGCAGATGGTCCCAAAAGGAAAAGCACCTTCACATCAATCAAAAAGAAATGCTAGCAGTAATAAATGCAATTACAGCTTTCAAGGACTTCCTGCATCCAGGACAATTACTGATAAGAACAGACAACACCACAGT
This sequence comes from Protopterus annectens, assembly GCF_019279795.1. Classification (NCBI taxonomy): domain Eukaryota; kingdom Metazoa; phylum Chordata; order Ceratodontiformes; family Protopteridae; genus Protopterus; species Protopterus annectens. The sequence goes on along the minus strand of NC_056739.1, from coordinate 190,353,454 downwards.
AATGTGGTACATAAACAAACAAGGAGGAACACACTCATACCCCTTGTGCAGACTAGCCATGACTCTTTGGAACTTGGCTCTGGAAAGACAAATCGAACTTAAAGCAAAGTACTTGCCAGGACTGGAAAACACACTGGCAGACACTCTGAGCAGGAATATGACAGATCCACACGAATGGAAGCTGCATCCACAGGTGTTTACGGAGATAATCCAAGCGTGGGGGAGGCCAGACATAGATCTTTTTGCCTCCCACAGGAACCATCAATTGAAAAAGTTTTGTTCAAGGACCTTCCATCCAAAGGCCTGGAAAGTGGACGCCCTTTCATTCAGTTGGGCAACATGGACAGTTTATGCATTCCCACCTCTGCCTCTTCTGCCCAAGGTGCTTTTGAAAGCAAGAACAGACAAACCGAGGATGATGCTGATTGCTCCAGACTGGCCAAGGCAACACTGGTATCCACTCCTGAGGAGCCTAACACATACTCCTCCCTGGTCCCTGCCTCTAATACCTCTTCTGCTGACGCAGAACAGCTACAAAACCCTTCACAGTCAGCTGAAAACACTCAACCTCACTGCGTGGAAAATTCCTTAACACCACATCAGACTCTACTCTCCCAAGGAGGTGCAGGATGTCATTTTGGAGGCCAGAAGACCATCTACAAGAAAAGCTTACTTTGCAAAATGGAAGCGGTTTTGCTGCTGGAATGAGAAAAGAAGACAGGACCCTAGAAAATTGAACTTGCCTCAGGTTTTACAGTACCTAGCTGAACTGCTGAACAGTGGACTGTCATTTTCTTCCATTAAAATACACGCCTCAGCCATTTCTGCAGAATTCAACACGGATCCTCCTTTATTCTCTCACCCTCTCTTACGGCAGTTCCTCAGAGGGGCTAAGAATATAAGACCTCCAAGGAAGCAACCAATACCAGCCTGGGACCTTAATTACATACTAGAAAAATTAACATTGCCTCCCTTTGAACCTGCTGCCTTAACAGATCTGCAATATTTGTCCTGGAAAACAGCTTTCCTTCTGGCCATCACTTCAGCTCGTAGGGTTTCTGAACTACAGGCCCTCATGGCGGTGCAGCCCTTCCTCATCTTCCATCAGGATAGGGTTTCCCTTCATACTAATCCATCTTTTATGCCAAAAGTGGTATCCAGGGTAGCCTTAAACCAAGCCATACACCTACCTACCTTTTATCCTAACCCTCAAAACAAAGGGGAAAGGCTGCTTCACTCTTTAGACATCCATAGGCAGCTACGTTACTATTTGGACAGAACAAAGTCCTTCAGGAAATCAGAACAACTTTTTGTGTCCTATGCTGTAGGGGCTCAAGGGAAACCAGTTACCAAACAGACCATTTCCAAGTGGATTGGCCACTGCATACGATTTTGTTACTCCTATCATGGGAAATCTGTCCCTACTGGTATCAGATCTCACTCCACCAGGGCCACAGCCACCTCTACAGCCTTCCTCAGAGGTGTGCCTAATAAGGATATTTTGGAGGCAGCCACTTGGAGTTCTGTACATACCTTCACAAAACACTACCACCTGCCCTTATACTCCAGAACAAGAGCAGGCTTCGCCACTGCTGTTTTGCAGGGCATTCTGGCTCAACCCAGTTCCTCATAGTACCTACCACCCTATGCATAGCTTTGGGACTCTACCCATCTGTGATTACTGCAGCTGTATGCATGATGAACATAGTACAGTTTTGTACCTACCATAAATGTAGATGTTCGAGTGCTAATACAGCTGCAGTGCAGGTTTCCTCCTCCTTCCCCTCTTGGTTAGGCATGGGGCCTAACAACCTCTTCATACCTCCTGACTGGGTTATCCTGTTATGTTTTATTTGCTTGCTTACACTGATTTTGCATTACATTGCATTGCTTGCATATGTGGATAAGCTTTACTTATGTATTGCCTTCCTTTTGGGGGCACCTGACATCTGGGGCAAGAAAGACTGAAGAACATGGCGTCGGCTGTGTCTTATATACTCTGGCCTTCCTGACGTCAGAAGAGTAAGCGACGACAACCGACGCCGGACCAAGACTTTGGAATTCGGCCGACCGAGGGACCGCCTGACGGCTGAAAACCCATCTGTGATTACTGCAGCTGTATTAGCACTCGAACATCTACATTTATGGTAGGTACAAAACTGTACTTTCTGCAGGTCCTCATAGCCGCTCCTAATGCTGTTTAGCTCCAGCCTCCCAACCATAGATTTGGGACTCTACCCAAATGTAATGACTGCAACAGTGAAACACTAAGAACATAGTACAGTTGTGTACACTTAACCATAAATGTAGATGTTAGAGTGTATTCACTGTTGCAGTCCAGGTTACCCACCCGCCATCCCCCTTTTCTCTATGGATCTTATCTTTCCTTCTCTGATTTATGCAACCTATGTGGTGTATTTGCTTATAGATGAAGGTAAAATTTATTTTGGTGCATTTATTGATATATATATATATATATATATATATATATATATATATATATATATATATTTGGCTACCCTTTTAGGGGGCACCTGACATCTGGGGCAAGAAAAACTGAAGAAAATGGTATCGGCTGCTTCTTTTATATCCCTGACAACCTGACGTCAGAGAAGGGGTGACAGCAGCCGGCGCAGGACCCAAGACTTTGGAATTCAGGCCGCCTGAGGGCAACCTTGCCAGCAGGATTACCCAAATGTAATGATTGCAACAGTGAATACACTCGAACATCTACATTTATGGTAAGTGTACACAACTGTACTTTCTCTGCACTTCCCTTTGGCTTATCTACTGCGGCCAGGGTATTTACAAAGTGCCTGGCTCCACCAATTGCATACTGCAGGCAAAGAAATATTCAAATTTATCCATACTTGGACGATTGTCTAATTCAGGCGGACAGTCTGGAATTGCTACTTCAGCAACTGACATTTGTAAAGAGACTTCTAAATTCTCTGGGGTTGCACCATCAACGAAAATAAATCACAACTGGTGCCCAACCAAAAGATTGTATTCCTGAGAGCAAGCTTGAACACAACTTCCGAGATGGCATTCCTCACTCCAGAAAAACAGACTTGACAAACTACTACAAACTAATGGCCACCAAAACCCAGCTATCTGCAAGCAAAATACTGCAAGCCCTAGGGTTCATGCCCTCATGCATTCCACTAATTCCACATGCAAGACTGCATATGAGGAAACTTCCGTGGTACTTAAGTCTCTGGTGTCAACATTCTCAGGACCTGGAAACACTGATTCCTATCATTCCTTGTCTAAGGGCAGAGTTTCTTTGGTTGGCAGAGGCTTGCAACCACAACAAAGGACTTCCTTTCACTCTACCCCTCGCCTCCCAAACCCTGACAACAGACTCATCAGACTACGCGGGGAGGGCTCACATGGCAGGCAAATGCATTCAAGGCAAATGGAGCTCAGAACAAATTCCCCTGCATAACAATCAAAAAGAAATGTTGGCTGTATAGAATGCTCTGACATCCTTCAAATACCTTATCCTTCCAGGACAACAACTGATAAAGACGGACAACACCACAGTTATGTGGTATATAAACAAGCGGGGGGAACTCATTCCTACCCTCTCTGCATGTTAGCCATGGCCCTGTGGAACACAGCCCTGAGTAGCCAAGTGCACCTGGAAGCTCAGTTCCTGCCAGGCAAACAAAATTCACTGGCAGACTAAGCAGAAATCTGCTGGACCCATGCAAGTGGAAGCTGGAACCCAGCTCATTCAAACTTATAATCTGCAGGTGGGGGACTCCAGAGGTGTACATCTTTGCCTCCCCTCATAACCATCAATTGAGCAAATTTTGCACCAGAAATTCCCACAGCCAAGTGTGGAAAGTGGATGCCCTGTCCTTTACATTGGAAAACCTCTCAATTTATGCCTTTCCCCCTCTGCCCCTCCTCTTAAAAGTACTACTCAGGATCAAACAGGACAGGCCAAGGACATTCCTTATTACCCCAGACTGGCCATCCCTGCACTGGTACCCACTCCTCCGCAGTCTGACAGCAGTGCCACCAGCAGGAGGGACAGATTTTACATTCACAGCTGCAAACCCTGAACCTTGCAGGCTGGCTTATCCCCTGAATACACCACCAGCAGCCCTCAGCAAACAGGTGCTGGACGTCATCCTTGAGGCCAGAAGGCCTAGTACTAGGAAATCCTATTCTGAAAAGTGGAAAAGATATTTGCTCTTGGGAGCTAGTCTCAAGGAAAGGACACGGGTGTGCCCTCCTTACCTGAAATCGTAGATTACCTAGCAGAGCTACTCCACAAAGGCCTATCCTTCTCAGCAATTAAAATTCAATCCTCTCCCATCTCAGCTCACTACAGTACTGAGCCACCTCTGTTTTCTCACCCTCTCATCAAACAGTTCTTGAGAGGAGCTAACAATTTAAGGCCTTCGAGGAGAGCTCCCACCCCTGTCTGGGACCTTAACTTTGTACTAGAGAAGCTCACGCTCCCCCCTTTTGAGCCTGCTGCTGTAGCAGAGTTAAAATTTCTCTCTTGGAAAACAGCCTTGCTCTCGACCATCACTTCAGCAAGAAGAGTGTCTGAGTTAAGGCATTAATGGCTGTGGAACCCTTCATTGTTTTCCGTGCGGACAGGGTTTCCCTCAGAACTAACCCATCATTTATGCCCAAGGTGGTGTCCAGTCTGGCTTTAAACAAATCCATCCATTTACCAACCTTTTTTTTCCTAATCCTCAGAATAAAGGGGAAAGGATGTTGCACTCCTTGGACGTGCATAGACACCTCAGGTTCTACCTTGACAGAACTAAACCTTTCAGAAAATCTGACCAGCTGCTAGTCAGCTTTGCTACAGGGGCAGAGGGCAAAGCCATTTCAAAACAAACCATTTCCAAATGGCTAGCACACTGCATCCATTTCTGCTACAAATACCATGGAAAACCTATCCCACAGGGTATCAGAAGTCTTTCCACTAGGGGTACCTCAACCTCTACAGCATTCCTCAGGGGAGTCCCTACCAGGGACATCCTGGAAGCTGCAACCTGGAGGTTTGTACACACCTTCTCCAAGCATTACCACTTACCTATTTTTTCTAAATCCAGAGCTGGATTTGCCACAGCAGTCTTACAGGGTCTGCTAGCCAGCTCCAATACTTGTTGACTGCCTCCACCCTTCCTCAGCTTTGGGAATCAACCCAAGTGGTGATGACTGCAACAGTGAAACACAAAGAACATAGTACAGTTGTGTACACTTACCATAAATGTAGATGTTCGAGTGTATTCATTGTTGCAGTCCTGGTTACCCTCCCTCCAGCCTCCTGTCTTTTCTATTCTTTTCACCTATCCTCGTTTTGGCCATATCTCATGGAAGTGGTATTTACTTTTTACTGAAGGTGGTTCCACACCATGTAATTGCTTCCTATTTTGGGGGCTCCTGACATCTGGGGCAAGAAAACTGATGTAATGGCATTGGCTGCATGTTTTATACCCCTTTACGACCTGACTTCATGGAAGAGGCGACATCATCCGACGCAGCAATCCCAAGACTCTGGTATTCGGGCTGACTGAGGGCTACCTGCAGGCAGATAACCCAGGTGTGATGACTGCAACAGTGAATACACTCGAACAGCTACATTTATGGTAAGTGTACACAACTGTACTTTTTTGTAACTGGTTCCTCATATTTCCAAAGGCATTTCCACTAGATCTAAAGAAGTCTTGATTTTCCCATTTACTTGCATCTCATCAGAACCATTAATTTGAGTGCAATACCCCTTTTGTCATGCATTTGCCTAAACATTACTTGAGACCTCAAATTCCTAACTAAAAGGACCAGCGACCTCAAGAACCTCGGTTATCCAGACAGACTTGCAGCACTGTCCCTATACTCTGTTTTGTATGGACTTCTCCATGTGGATCCATGTCTACCCTGATGAGTGATCTGATCCTTTTTGATAACTTATTCCTTCACAGAACAAATTGTCATTCGAATACCCATTTACAGGAAGTAATCCTTCATCAACAAATGAGAAGTAGTGGCATGATAAATTTATATCCCAGTGTATCCCCCAGCTCTGGAATAAACCTCCACTGCTTGTTAAGCAGAGTAACACATTTGCCACCTTCAAGGTAAGCCTTTCATAAAGGCCTCAAATTCACCCCGGTCCATCTTGTTAGCCTACTTGAGGAAACTTTTGACTTTTGCTTATTGGCCAGGCCCATTATTATCTTTTGACTGATTGCCTGGTACTTACCTATGAACTGCTGACAAGAAAAGTAATAGCTTGAGATTAAAGAAGTTGTGTGTGATGATTAGGTGATATCTTTTTGTAATGGGTAGATAAATGGTCAGTAGGATGTCCTGGGAAGTATATCCTTTTGTTATACTGATGGTGAAAGCACTGGAGGGGCAAAATGAATGTTATCAAGAGAATCTAAACTGTTAACTATTGTATGTATGTTTGGGTTAATAACAGCAATATGTTTTATTCATTTAGCTGGAAAAAAAAATCTGTGGGAGGATGTCATGCTGGGAGGTTGAGTGCAATGGATAGAACTCTAGACACCAGGATGGAGAGGGAGGAGGTTCAGAGGAAGCTGGCTCTAGTTGGGGAGAGTTAACTATGAAATTCTAATGGGCTGGCATATCCAGTGATGGAGATATTTAGCAGACCAATGGTCAGTGTAGAAGTGTATTAGGACCAGAGGATAGTAAGTGTTGTACATGTTTTACAAAGAAGAAAGCGGGAAGAAGCTTGGTAAGCTAATGGCTTGTTAGCTGTGGTAGAGTCCATGAGAGACTCCTGAGTTTAAGACCAGTAACATTCCTAAAGGGTGACCATTGTGAAAGACCACCACAGTTTGTTTCATTGCCAGAAGCAACTGTTGCTCAAATCCTGGTCCAGTTTTATGAGTGGGTTAACACTAAAATTGATGGGGAATTTTATCAATAAATGTGGTCTGCTTGGATTTCAGTATTGGTCCCACTCATGTGACTTAAAAATGAGTTTGGGAGCAGGACCAATGCAGAGGAATTGGATTCACATGTGGTTGAATTGTAGGCCAAAGAGGGATGTGGTGATAGGGACAGTGTCTGGTATAAGGAAGGTGATTAGTGTTTTGCCCTACTAATAATCAGCACTCCTGGTCATTAAACCCATTTATTTCCCATCAACACAGTGATGGTCAGCTGGGAAGAACTGCCAATTAGGCATCCATCTGGAGTGGTTTGGGTCTTTCCTGAGTTCTCTTCCCTGTGCATGCTGGATTTTGCAAGTGAAGGGGGGTATACATTGAGCTAACAGCACTGGTTGCCCCCTGCTTTTCACAAGAGGCATGGTTAGTAAGCAGTTCTACCCTTCTGGCCTAAGCATCTGTGTAGGCTTCCTCAGTCTACCAGAGAAATTACACCACCCTATGTAGCTGAGTGCACACACTCATCCCTTACCCTCTGGAATAGTTAAGTGGGCTGTGCTTATTTCACTCCTCCCTTTTCCGACCAGCTTTTCCAATGCTGGCTCCATTAATTTAACCCTGGGCTCCATTCCTCTGTGCTAAGGATCCAAATGTTAGGAATAAGAGAAATAACTAATGCAGTAACTTGGTGGTCAGTTGTGGGTTCATTTTTCAGTTTTTGTCCCATGTACATCTAAGGGGAGTAGGACAGAATCCACCTATTCACTAATCATTAAGATACCAGAGGATGATAGCTTTTTCCAGATTTTTCCTTGAGTTCCTAACTGGGTGAGAGAGAGGTGGCAATACCAGAGGATTATAGCTTTTTCCATATTTTTCCTTGAATTGCTAACTGGTTGAAAGAGAGGTGGCAGCTGTTGATCATTGCAGATAATAACAAAGTACTGTATTTGGGCTGTAAAAACCCTTGATGAGAAGTGTCAGTAGGAGAGAATGGAATTAATGGCAACAGAGCAGGAAAACTATCTGTGAATAATCACACGTTTGAGTGGATCACCAGGGGCACTGGCAGCAATAGAATGCTAAAGTGAGTCTTCAAGGGGATTCTTTCCAAACCAAAGAGATGATGTTTCCAGTTGACAGGTCTTTGGTCAAACCACACCTGGAATATTTTGTGCGTTTCTGGGAACCATACACAGTGTTCTTGTTTATATACTAATACAAATTTCCCAGATTGCAAAATCAGTACAAGGAATTAATCAAAACTTACTTCAAGCAGCCCTTAGAAGAAGTCTTGTTTTGCAGTGGGGCAACCTGCTGCACAACCCTTGGTTGTGGAGGGGGTCAAGACCTCATACCCCCTGAACTTAAATATGCTAACTCTGGGTTCACAAAACACTTGGACATAGGTGAACACTGTCACTAAAGTAGTTTAGGCAAATTTACTTCAGAATATTTCACCTTTACTGTAATTCCTGTCAAAAGTTTGAAAACATTCACAGTAAGTAAATGGACATCAGGGTGCTAGAAGAATCTGAGAAAAGCCAGCAGAAAAGTGCATGGATTGGAGGGGAAAAGGCTATGACACAGAGAATGAATGATCTGTGGAGTTTTTCAAACAGAGGGCCAGAAATTGGGAATTTGATAAACAGCACAAAAGGTCATGTCAGCAGATGTAAAGGGGTTGTCCTGAGGGGTGTAGGACATGGGGGGGGGGCACACAGAGGATTGTAGGGATTACGTACTCCTCGGATCCCTGGAATTGCTTCATAGAGTTGCTGACCCTTGCAAATGACTACTTAAATGGGTGGTGGAAGAGGTAAACTAGAAACCCATTTAACAGGGCACAAGACACATGGAAAAAGGTGGCAGAGTTTGGGATTGGAGGAACTGTAGAATGTTAAATGCAGTTATTAGCTTAAGAGCAGATATGTTCTGCAGATGTAAAGTTTATGGAGCCCAGCTTACATTGAACTTTGCATTTTTCTTTTTCCAGTGCATATAGTAATAGTGAAAAGCACAGTGTAAAAGGGCATTTTATGTTAGTGAATGATTTTTCCTCCATTGCGCTAGACCTTATTTTTGTGTCTCTAGTTTTGTGCCTTCCTTATGAGTTTTATCTGGAGAGAGGATAGCTTGAGAAATGTTTTATTTACTTTGCTCCTTGCTATCCTTTTATTTTTATTTGTATTTTAGTGTATTCCATGATGTCCTTCTATTCTCATGTTGCAGTATTCTTACTGTGGGATCCTCCACCTCCAACGACCCGAACGTCGGCTCCTATACAAAAGCTTTCACCCTGGTTGCTGTTTGTGCGTGGGACGTCACATGTAGGGCCATAAACCAGTGACCTTAAATGTGACGTCCGCACGCACAGACCTCAGAACTTTTCTGCCTCAGTCGAACGTCGGATCAATTGCATCTCTCCTCTCTATCAAGACGTCTAAAGCTAAGTACCCCGTTGGAGTATTCTTACTTATGTCAGTTGCTTAAGCTTGGTTTGCTGGTTTTACATTAGCCAGTGTCCACTAAGAAGGGTAAATGCTGATGCAGGCGTCAAATTTCCGCATAAAGACATCCATGACCGTTGCATCTTTTGTCTAGGCCGGAAACACGGCCATACCCTCCTGCTCCATCTGCCAATCTTTCATCCCTAAAATTCTTAGAAGCCATTTGGCTGCCCTTAACCTGTACTTAGAAAATCAAAGGCTTAAGAAGCTAGCCCTTAGGATGGAGCTGGAATTGGCTGACCCAATGGAACCACCAAAGGAAAGACCAAAGTTTTGCGGACTATTACCACTGCCTCTCTGTCTTCGGATGCCCCTCCAGCCACCGATATAGGGGTTGAGGGACATCCACTAGAGCCCATCTGCTTCTGCGGCTCCCTTTGGGGTAGCTGTTGCTGAAGCATGCAGGCTGGCATGTCGGTGGAGATGTCTCCGGTATCTTATTTCCAATGTCGAGGGGGAACCAGGTTCCACTGGATGCCCTTCTGGATCTTAGGAATCGGTCTCCTTCCTTTGGTAAGGCCCCATAGTCAAGGTCTACAGTGTCTCCCAAAACTACTCCTTTAAAAAGAAGACAAAAAACTAAACGTGTATCTACCCCTCCTGAAAGACAACCAGACTGGCAGCCTTTTACTCCGTCCCTGATGCAGGCCTTCATGGCCCTTAGGCCTACATCCTCCTCAGCCCCCTCTATTCCACTGCTTAGCCCAAGACCTAATTCTGCTACCCTCATGCCTTTCCTCTCTTCCACAAGAAGAAGAGGCCCCCTCCTCCTGCTGTGAGGAGTCTTGTCACCTACTCATCCCAAATATCCTCCCCCCTGGTATATTATTCTCCAGATGAAGATTCTGTTGAAGGAGATTCCCCTCCAGTGAACATAACATTTGGTGAAACTATCACTAAGATGAAAGAATGCTTCAAGTGGATACTTCCCAAATGACAGAAACTCAAAAGATAGTTTGAGTTGTTGCAGGTTGAATCACCCTCCCTGTCAGCCATTCCTCCAGTGAACCCTGCATACTTTGATGCATTTGCTTCTTGCTCTAAGAACCCTGACTCTCCGCCACCTGCCCCAAAGAGACCAGACCATTTCTATAAGGTGCTTGATGACCACAAATTCCTAGTAACCCCCCCCCTTTTGTGGACCCTGCTGTTACAGCTGTGGCCCCAGAGAGACGATCTAGACTGCTCCCTTGTTCGTCTATTTTACCTTCAGTTAAAGACAGTACAATTTATGGATAGGCTGGGCAAGAAGACTTGCACCTATTCCACACTGGCCTTCAAAGCAATTAACTACCAAACGCATATGGTGAAATATACCTTGGACTTGGTATCCCAAGCCTGTACATTTCTGAACTCCCTGCCTGACTCTCCTAACAAAACTGAAGTAGCATCTAAGCTATCCCTGACATCCCAGGTGGCCAGGCACCCCATTAGATGCAGTTATGACCCAGCAGAGGCCTCTGCTAGATCAGCTGCAACTGTATCAGTTCTGCGTAGATACTCCTGGCTTAGGCTCCAACCACTGCCAGAAGATTTTAAGTCCAAAATCCTATATGCTCTTCTTGATCATAACCTTCTGTTTGGTAAGAAGTCTGCAGAACTTTTTAAAAATCTACAGGAGAAGAGCAAAGAGCAACACCTGCTGATATCTCCTATACCCAAGTACTATAGAAATAATCCTGTCAAAACATCCTCTGTCAGAAGGGCCCCCTCCACGACCACCCCTTCTTCTACCAGACATAGGAAAGGGACTAGGAGGCAACCCCCTTCAAGGACTACCTCTTCTCAGCCATGCCAAAGACAGCCCTTTCAGGACAGAAGTAATGGCAACAATGCATGACTGACTTGCCCATCTCCCCCTGTCTTCCCATCTCTTTCACTGTCTACCCCTTTGGAAAGCAATCACCACATACTGCTTGGTGCTAGCAATAGTGGAAAAAAATACTTCCGTTCCTGGCAGGAAAGACCCACCCCATTGGGCATTCCTTTTCCACACAAAAATCAGCTTCACCTAATTCCCTACATTATCCAGTATCCAAGGGGCACAAGGCACCATAGAGCCCATCCCATCAGGACAAGAAGAAAAAGGTTTTTACTCCAGACTTTTCCTAATTCCAGAAAAGGATGGTGGACTGTGGAGACTTAGCCAGGACTTATCCATTCTAAATCTTTTTCTAAAAGTCTTTTTCATAATGTTGACCCTAGAAACCCTGCTTCCACAAGCATTCATGGCCACTTTGGACCTGAAGAAAGCTTTACCTCCACATCCCCATACACCCAAACCACAAGAAGTACTTGCGCTGTTCTGGGCCTTGCTCTCATTTTCAATTTACTGCCTTGCCCTTTGGTTTGTCCACTGCACCAAGGGTTTTCACCAAATGCTTAGCTCCCACCATAGCCTTTTGCAGGACCAAGGGCATACAGATCTGTCCTTACCTAGACGATATTCTAATTCTTGCAGAAAAAGAAGAAACCCTCAAATCATTTCCAGTTTTCTATGTCTGCTTCAGAGAATAGGTTTCACACTGAACCTCTCCAAGTCATCCCTATCCCCAGAACAAGACAAGGTCTTCCTGAGTTGCAGGATTTGGACAGACCTAATGAAAGCACTTTTACCCCAAGACAAAGTAATCTCCTTCACAAACCATTTCCAGGACCTCCTCCAGATAGACCAGCTGTCAGCAAGACAGTTTATGCGCCTTCTGGGTTTTGTGGCAGCCACCATCCCTATGTTTCCTTTAGCCAGGATGCACATGAGGAAGCTACAGTGGTGTTTAAAGAACATATGATCCCAGCACAGCCATCTAGACTTCCAAATAGCCTTCCTACCTTATCTACAAACAGAACTAAGGTGGTGGATACAACCGGATCAAAGGAATCCAGGACTACCCTCCTACCCCCCACAACAGCTCAACATATGCACACAGATGCCTCTGATCTGGGCTGGGGGGGCTACCATGAATGGACTCAAGGTACAAGCACCTTGGCGCAGGTATCCCTCTTGAGGAAACATGTAAATGTCAGGGAAATGGCGGTGGTTCATTTAGCCCACATGGCTTTTCTCCCTATCCTTCAGCCAGGCCCCCTGCTTATCTTCATAAACACCACTACTGTCATGTAGTACATCAGCAAACCGGGGGGGGGCAGGTCCTACCTTCTGTGCAGGCTGGCAGTGCAAGTTTGGGAATTAGCCTAACAGAACACCTTATCTCTACAGGCAACATACATCCCTTCGCAGGACAACCTTCAGGCAGATGCTCTAAGCAGATCATTCTCTCTACATCACAAGTAGATGTTACACAGGGAAGTTTTCCTAGACATAGTCCACCAGTGGGGTACACCACATATAGATCTGTTTGCCTCCCCCCAAAACAGACAACTGAGAAAATTCTGTACCAAACACCACTCTCCTCTAGCTTGGAGAGTGGATGCCTTCACCATGTCATGGAAGGGATGGTTTCTATATGCCTTTCCCACCTTCCCTTTCATTTAGAAAGTCCTCCTGAAGATCAGGAGAGCCATGCCAAAAATCTTGCAGGTGACTCCCTACTGGCCAAGGCAGCATTGGTTCCCCCTTCTACAATCCCTTGCCAAGGGCAGTCACCACAGGTTACCTCGCAAGGTAGACCTACTTACACAACAGAAGGGAACTCTCCTCCATCCACACCTAGAAATGCTGAGTCTTACTCTCTGGGTGATAAACTTCTAGTACCCTTCAGACACTGCTACATAGAGGATGTGATTTCTGTCCTGCAGGAGGCCAAGAAACCCAATACAAGGAGATCCTACATTTCTAAATGGGAGAGATTTTCCAGATGGTGTCTCCAAAGGCATAAAGACCCCCTTCTAGCAGATATCGCTTTAGTCTTGGCTTGTGTGTGAGCTGATTAAAGCAGATCTTTCATACTCTTCAGTGAAAGTGCACCTCTCTGCTATTTCTGCCTCCCAACCCCTGGAACTGCATTTGCTCTCCAGGTTGGTTGTTAAATTGTTCTTAAAAGGGGTCTTATACATAAGACCACCCAGAAAGCCTACTCCACCACCCTGGGACCTAAATTATATCCTGGAGAAATTTACGCTGACTCCATTTGAACCAGCCACTTCTGCATCCCTGCAGATGTGCACATGAAAAACTGTTTTGCTGGTAGCCCTCACTTCAGCAAGAAGGGTTTCAGAGTTGCAGGCACTCATAGCATGCCCTCCTTACACTATCTTCTATAAAAATAGGATGACCCTGCGCACCAACCTCTCTTTCATGCCCAAAGTGGTCAACGAGCTGTCACTAAATCAGGCCATTCACTTGCCAACCTTCTCCCCAGAATGACAGTGAGACAATACTACACTCCCTGGATGTTCACAGACAACTAAGATTTTATCTGGACAAAACCAAGTACATCAGAAAATCAAACCTTGTTTCCTTCCATCCCAGAGCCCAGGGAAAGACTGTCTCCAAACAAACTATTTCCTAATGGCACTAGTTTCATTTTTGGAGAGTCTTTGGCATTTCACCAGTCTAAAGGACATCTTTTGGCATCTTCTAGGCTACTGTCCGACTGGGCAGTTAGATGTTCTTCGTGTTTCACTGTTGCAGTCATCACATTTGGGTTATCCTGCCAGGGGTAGCCCTCAGTTGGCCTGAATACCAGAGGCTTAGTATTTCTGCGTCGGTTGTTGTCACTCCAGGATTGACATCAGGTAGTCAGTGGTATAAAATCAGACAGCCGACACCATTACATCTGCTTTTCTTGCCAAGCGGAGCCCAAAGCAGAAGCAGTTTGCAAGTGCCAGTTGGCCGCTACCTGAAATTTTAGTTATTCGAGTTTTAGACCTGAAGTCTTCTAAAGCGAAGTACCCCATTGGGGATCGTTTTTTCTTGCTCTAACCGATGTCAGAAAAAGTTAACAATTGTCTTGCCTGTGGAAAGCAAATACCTCATAGAGATTTTTATTCTTACTGCGTCACCTGTTTAGGCCCAGACCACGACGTTCCTCGCTGTCTGTTTTGTGCCTTGTTCAATGCCCGAACTGTTCGTCATTGGCTATCTTTGTTGCTAAATTCTTTTGCTCTCGTTCTCCGTATTCCGAAATAGCTTCGATAAGCCATCCCAACTACCGATCTTCCGAAAAAACTTAAGAATAAAGACAGACCGCATAGGTCCAAAACTGCCGACGAAGCTTCCATTAAGCTAGTCACCAGTTCTCCGGTCCTCAGTGAGGAGTTTTCGCAGCCCCTGATGCTTGCTTCTGTGGATTTGCAGGCTGCTTCCGAGACCCTTTCGGAGTCTAGTATGCCGCGAGACTCTTCTTCGACTAAGGATCCTGCGGATGTCTCTACTTTGGATGGGTCCGGAGCCACTGAGCAGGCACCGGCTTTCGAGGAAATACTTTGCACTACTGATTCTCGACACAGACAGACTTCTTTCGCATCTTCGGTTCTTTTTAAAACTACAGAGTTTCTAAGACCCAGGGTACAGACCACACCCAAAAAACTGACAACCCAAGCTTGGGCACCTGCTTCTTGCCTCGATCTCAAATGCTTAAAATGTCAGAAGACCTTATTATGCTTATTAGGGGAAGTCAGGTTACCCCTTCCAAAAGAAAGAGACTTGTCCCCAGTAGATGTTCTTCGTGTTTCAGTGTTGCAGTCATTACATTTGGGTAATCCTACTGGCGGGTTGCCCTCAGCCGGCCTGAATTCCAAAATCTTGGGTCCTGCGTCGGCTGCTGTCGCCCCTTCCCTGACGTCAGGTCATCAGGGGTATAAAAGAAGCAGCCAACACCATTTTCTTCAGTCTTTCTTGCCATGCGGTGCCAGAAGCAGTTTGCAAGTGCCGGTTGGCCGACTCCTGAGATTTTCGTGTTTTGAGTTTTAGATCCGGTCTTCAATAAAGCGAAGTACCACGTTGGGGAAACATTTTTCTTGCTCCAGACCGATGTCAGAAAAAGTTAATTATTGTATTTCTTGTGGAAAGCAAATACCTCATAAGGATTTTCATTCTTACTGTATTCCTTGCCTGGGCCCTGATCACAACGTTACTGGTTGTCGGTTTTGTGCTGCGTTTAACCAATGCACTTTTAAGCATCGGTATGATTTTGCTTTAAACTTTTTTGGACACCGGTTTAATTATCCTGAAATGTCGTCAGATAGCCATCCGACTACCGGAGTTTACAAAAAACGCAAAGAAAAGGATAGAGAAAAACAACAGAGGCCCAAAACCGACAACAAAGCTTCTCCTAAGCCAGTCGCCGATTCGCTGGTTCTCAGTGAGGCACTTTCGCAGCCCCTGACGCCTGCTACTTTAGAGTCACAGGCCACTACCAACTCCCACGTAGAGTTGGCCATGCTGCTGGATACTCAAGGTATTGGAGCCTCAGATGCTAATCCCTCAGATGGGTCCAGAGCCGCTGAGCAGGTACCTGCTTCTGAGGTTGTATTCAGACCTAAACATCTTTACATTAAAACGACTTCAGCTTCAAAGACAGACTAAAGCACCTTCTAATGCAAGGAAACAAACTCAAGAGCCATGTGGACAGGCCTCTCTGCCCAAAAAACAGATGCTCAAAATGGCCGAAGACTTGATTACCTTGATCAGGGGTTCCCATCCCCCTCTTGATAAGAGGCGTAAGCAAGACACTGACTATGAATCTTCAGATCAGGTTTCTATTTCTTCTGATTCCTCTTCTGATCAGGAATATTCTCTTCCCCCCATGAGGATTCTGATGCTGAATAATCTATACCTTCAGCATCTCCTCCTGAGGACTATTCCTTTGGGGAAACCTTGCATACCATGAGGGAGCATTTCTACTGGGAGAGCCAAGATTTTTCAGAATCTAAAAAGAGGCTCAGGGATTTCCTTTTATTACCTCAGCACAGGCTTCTAGCCATTCCACCTGTGTTAGACATTGTAGATGATGTGTTTTCGGAGTCTAGTCTGACCCCTGACTCCTTACCCCCAGCTCCTGTTAAGCCTGACCGATTTTACAGGGTTCCTGACTCTCACAAATTTCTTTTTAAAAACCCTGCTGCTGACCCAGAAACTATATCTCAAGGTCCAAAAGGAGTTAAGGCTTCCACTGCAAAAAACCCAACCCCCTCTGACAGTTTCAAGGGCACTGGATAGATGGGGAAAAAAGGTTTACACATCTGCAACTTTGGCTATAAGGGCCTTAAACTGTCAATTTCATATGCTTAAGTATCAGCAACATGTCATGGGATTGCTTAAACAGAACATGTTAAACTCCGAATGTGCAGAAAACAAGGAAATGCAGGATTTATTGTATGCAGCAGAACAAGTTGGAAAATATACTTTGCAATGTGGTTTTGATTCTTTGGAGGCCTCCTGCAGGGCCGCAGTTACGGGTTCTGTAATTAGGAGGCATGCTTGGTTAAAGGAACAAACTCTGCCTGATCATGTTAAAGTTAAATTACTAGATGCACCTTTACAGCATGATACTTTTAGTGTTAAGACAGAAGAGGTGTTAAAGAAAATGGAGGGCAAAGCTAAATCTATGCAAACTGTCAAAGATTTTTTACAAGTACAGCCACCTAGGTTTAGTAGACACTGGCCTACAAAAAATGGGTCCTTTCTTGTGTCACAGACCTCAAAGGGGCAGATCCAGATGCCCTAGGGGACCGATCCCAGGCGCAAGGTTCTTATAGGCCCAAACAATGGGGTGCTTCTGTCTCCAAAGCTGGAGAAGATGGATCACAAACAAACATACAGAAAACAGTCCCAATGACTTCCCCCTGCCTGCACCAAGCAGTTATCTTCTGGCAGCACCCTTACGGGGAAAATTAGCACTTTTTGCTCAAAATTGGCACATCATAACCCAGGACAAGTGGGTTCTAAACATAGTGTCACAAGGCTACAAGTTCCATTTCCATACTCTACCAAAGGCAAACGGCTGGCCAGATATGCCAAAAAATCAATGAGCAGAGGCACAAAAACAAGTCTCATCCCTCATGGACATGGGGGCCATTCACCAAGTACCAGAGCAAGAGCAGGGACAAGGATTTTACTCAACTGTTCTTGGTACCCAGAAAGGACAAGGCCTGGAGGCCGATACTGGACCTATCTATTCTGACACTTTCCTGGATATTCCATAATTCAAAATGTTGACTTTGCAGCAGCTTCTGCCCATGCTGGGCAAGAATGCTTGGCTTGTGACTTTAGACCTAAAAGAGGCATACCTGCATGTTCCAATCAGACAATCATGCAGAAGATACCTCAGATTCAGGGCTGGTTCATTGCATTACCAATTCGCTGCACTGCCCTTTGGCTTATCTACTGCACCCAGGGTCTTTGCAAAGTGCCCGGCACCAGTAATTGGATTCTGCAGACAAAGAGGAATATAAATATATCCCTACTTGGATGACTGTCTCATTCAAGCAGAGAACAAGGACATTCTTCGACATCTGGCGTTTGTGGAAAGATTTCTAACATGCCTAGGGTACACAGTCAGCAAAAAGAAATCAAAACTAGTACACTCTCAAGAGATAATATTCCTGGGTGCAAGCTTGAATACAACTGCCCAGATGGCTTCTCACACCAGACAAACAAAGGCCACAGCCTGGAAACAATCATTACTCTCATTCCCTGCCTCCAACAGGAATTTTGATAGTGGGCAAAGGCTTGCCACCAGAACAAAGGACAGCCATTCACATTACCCCCAACCAGGCAGACTCTAGCAACGGATGCATCAGATTATGCCTGGGGGCCCCACATGGCAGGAAGATGCATTCAGGGCACATGGTCCTCAAGCCAAATGCATCTACATTTCAATCAAAAAGAGATGCTAGCTGATAAAGACAGACAGCACCACAGTCATGTGGTATATAAACAAGCAGGGGGGCACACATTCTTACCCACTTTGCAGACTATCCATGACCTTGTGGGACACAGCTTTGACTTACCAAGTACATCTGCAGGCACAATTCCTGCCAGGAAAGGAAAATACTCTGGCAGACGAACTAAGCAGAAACCTCATGGATCCCCACGAGTGGAAACTGGATCCACAAGTCTTCAGCATGATAACAAGGAAATGGGGATGCCCGGACATAGATCTGTTTGCCTCCCCTCACAATTGCCAACTAAAAAGATTCTGCACAAGGACTTATCACAGACAAACATGGAAAGTGGATACCCTATCTTTCAGCTGTGGAAAACCTGTCAGTATATGCCTTTCCCCCACTGCCTCTCCTCCCCAAGGTACTCCTAAAGGTCAGACAGGAAAAGCCAAAGATGATACTGATTGCCTCAGACTGGCCACGCCAGTACTGGTATCCAATCCTAAGAAACTTGTCTCTATACCCAGCTTGGACCTTACCTCAAATACCTCGTCTACTGTCCCAGCAAAACAATCAGGTCCTGCACAGCCAACTCAGGACATTAAACTTGGCAACATGGCGGATAATGTAGTCGTACAAAAACCACCTCTCAGTAAAGTTGTGATGTATGTCATTCTGGAAGCAAGAAGGCCTAGTACTAGAAAGTCCTGTGCTGGAGAATGGAAGAGATTCTGTGCTTGGAACCAGGCACAAGGAACTGATGCAACTGTACCATATATTCCTCAGATTTTGCAATACTTAACTGAGATGCTGGACAAAGGCCTATCTTTTTCATCAATTAAAATTCATGCCTCTGCCATTTCAGCTCATTACAATACAGAGCCACCACTTTTATCTCATCCTTTACTAAAGCAGTACCTCAGAGGAGCCATAAATTTAAGGCCTCCAAGGAGATTACCAATACCTGCATTGGGACCTCAACTATGTCTTGGAAAAGCCCACCATGCCTCCTTTTGAGCCAGCTGCTACTGCTGATATAAAGTTTTTATCTTGGAAAATAGCTCTGCTCCTAGCAATTACTTCTGCAAGACGAGTTTCAGAGCTACAGGCACTCATGGCTGTGGAACCTTTCATCATTTTTCATCCAGAGTCTCCCTGAGGACAAACCCAACATTTATGCCTAAAGTGGTGTCCAGTGTGGCTCTTAACCAAACTATTCATCTGCCAACTTTTTATCCAAATCCACAGAACAAGGGGGAGAGAGTTCTGCATTCTTTGGACGTACAGAGACCGCTTAGATTCTACTTGGACAGAACCAAAGCTTTCAGGAAGACAGAGCAATTACTAGTGGCATATGCTGCAGGATCACAGGGAAAGGCTATCTCAAAGCAAACTATTTCTAATTGGTTAGGCCACTGGATTCATTTCTGCTATCTACACCATGGCAAGCCAGTGCCTAAGGGCATTAGGCCACATTCCACCAGAGCTGCAGCCACTTTAGCAGCCTTTCTCAGGGGAGAACCAACCATACCAACCAGGGACATTTTAGAGGCAGCTACTTGGAGTTCAGTGCACACTTTTACAAAGCATTATCATCTGCCACTCTACTCTAAATCCAGAGCAGGCTTTGCCAATGCAGTTCTGCAGGGCCTCATAGCTGCTCCTATTGCTGTCTAGCTCTAGCCTCCCAGCCATAGCTTTGGGACTCTACCCAAACGTAATGACTGCAACAGTGAAACACGAAGAGCATAGTACAGTTGTGTACACTTAACATAAATGTAGATGTTCGAGTGTATTCACTGTTGCAGTCCAGGTTATCCACCCGCCTTCCCCCCTTTTTACACATATATATATACACACATATATATATATATAAAGTTTGGCTACCCTTTTTGAGGGCACCTGACATCTGGGGCAAGAAAAACTGAAGAAAATGGCATCTGCTGCTTCTTTTATACCCCTGATGACCTGACGTCAGGGAAGGGGAGATAGCAGCCGACGCAGGACCCAAGACTTTGGAATTCAGGCTGGCTGAGGGCAACTTGCCAGCAGGATTACCCAAATGTAATGACTGCAACAGTGACTACACTTGAACATCTACGTTTATGGTAAGTGTACACAACTGTACTTTTTATCTGAGCTGGAGTTCTATAACTCTGATGCTTCTGAATATGAAGACATGCAACCCCTCTCTGCTTATGAGGATTCTGATGTAGAGGAATCCATTCCTTCTCCCTCTCCACCCGAGGATTTTTCATTTGGGAAAACCTTTCATACTTTAAGCGAGCATTTCCAGTGGGAATGTCAGGGCTATCCTCAGTCAAAAAAAGAGACTCCGGGAATTCTTAGATTTACCACAGCACAGACCTTTGGCCATTCCTCCTGTCCTGGATGTTGTGGATGATAGTTTTTATGGAATCCAGTTGGACTCCTGATACCCTTCCTCCTGCTCCCAGGAAACCTGATAGGTATTAGAGACCCTGACGGTCACAAATTTATTTTCCAAAAATCCTACTGCTGACTCAGAGGTCATAAGTCAAGTACCTAAAGGAATTAAAGCAACTTCAGCTAAGAATCCCACCCCCTCAGATAGGGATTCCCGAGCTTTAGACAGATGGGGTAAAAAAGTATACACCTCTGCTACTCTTGCTATTACAGCATTAAAGTGCCAGTTCTACATGCTGAAATAGCAGTATACCATGGAACTCCTCAAACAAAAAATATTTTCCTTTCCTGCTTGTGCAGAAAATAAAGAATTACAAGAGCTAATGCATTCTGCAAGTCAAGTAACTAAGCACACCTTGCAGTGTGGCTTTGACACCCTAGAAACATATTGCAGGGCAACAGTCACTGGTTCTGTCCTTAGAAATCATGCTTGGCTTAAGGAATAGAACTTGCCAGACCATGTCAAATCCAAATTATTGGACGCACCATTGAATAAAGCAACTTATTTGGCACCAAGGCAGAAGAGGTCTTAAAGATGGAAGAAAAATCTAAATCTATGCAGACAGACTTCTTACAGGTCCAGCCTCCGAGGTTCAGTAGGCATTGCACGTCCAAGCACTGGTCCTTTCCTGCCCCCTCCAGGCATGCTCAGCCCAGACCCAGGAGAAGCAGACCCCCCCAGACAGTAGCCCGAGGGAATGCAGAGATCTAAGCAATGGAGTTCCTCCTCTTCAAAAACAGGGAGTGCAAAACTGCCCCCTTATGGTAAGAACTCCTAATGACTTTACATCTCCACCCCTTACGTCTGCCCACCTGCTTGTGCCCCTAGGAGGAAAGCTCTCCTTCCACGCAAGCAACTTGGGCCACTATTACCAACCAATGAGTCCTCAACATAGTGTCCCAGGAATACAGATTTTATTTCCACACTCTGCCAACCCTAAAAGGGCTCCCAGATCTTCCTCCAGACCAGTGGGCAGAGGCCAAAAAGCAAGTCCTTTCCCTGCACTCCATGAGGACAATACAGCATGTTCCTGCAGAACAGCTAGGCCAAGGTTTCTACTCCAGACTCTTCCTGGTACCCAGAAAAAAGGGCACATTGCACCCCATCCTGTATCTATCCATTCTAAACACCTTTCTGGTGATACCAAAATTCAAAATGCTCACCCTCCAGCAACTCTACCACTGTTTTCCAAGGATGCTTGGTTAGCTACCCTAGACCTAAAGGAGGCCTACCTGCACATCCCAGTCAGGGAATCATGCAGGAAATACCTTCATTTCAAGGCAGGATCTATGCACTTTCAGTTCTCTGCGCTTCCCTTTGGCTTATCCACTGCTCCTATAGTTTTCACAAAATGCCTGGCTCCTGCCATTGCTTTTTGCAGACAAAGAAATATTCAAATTTACCCATACTTAGACGATTGCCTGATTCAGGTCCACAGTCAGGAAAAGCTGTTGTAGCACCTGACTTTTGTAAAGAGCCTTCTGACCTCCCTGGGGTATACTATCAACGAAAAGAAATCAAAACTAGTCCCCACACAAAAAATTGTATTCCTGGGAGCAAGCCTGGACACAGCATTCCAGATGGCATTCCTTACTCCAGAAAAACAAGCCTGACAAGCTACTTCTCTCATCTAGCCACCAGAACCCAGTTAACCGCAAGGAAAATCCTGCAAGCTCTAGGGTTCATGGCTTCCTGCATCCTACTCATTCCATGTGCCAGACTGCATATAAGGAAACTAGAGTGGTACCTAAAAAGCCTTTTGGTGTCAACACTCTCAAGACCTGGAAACTCTCATACCAATAATACCTTGTCTAAGGAAAGATTTTCTTTGGTGGGTAACAGCTTGCAACCATAAGAAGAGGCTTCCCTTCTCACAACACCATGCCGTGCCCAGACCTTCACCACAGATGCATCAGACTATGCCTGGGGTACACGCCTAGATGGCAGGTGCATTCAGGACATCTGCACTGCACATCAACCAAAAAGAGATGTTAGCTGTTGAGCACGCCCTGACAGCCTTCAGACCCCTACTCTCCCCAGGGACTCTACTGATCAAAACAGACAACACCCCAGTGATGTGGTATGTCAACAAGCAGGGAGGGACTCGTTCTTATCCTCTCTGCAGGCTCGCCATGACCCTTTGGCACATGGCCTCAGCCTACACCTGCTAGCAAAATTCCTGCCAGGCTGTCTAAACTCTGTCAGACAACTTCTGAAGAAACCTGCTAGACCCACACAAGTGACAGCTAGACCACAGAACCTTCACCCTTGTGACCCAGAAATGGGGCACCCGAAGGTCTACCTCTTTGCCTCCCAGTCCAATCGTCAACTCAGCAAATTCTGCAACAGGGAACCTCACAGCAAGCCCTGGAAAGTGGATGCTCTGTCCTTCCAGTGGGTAAACCTCTCGGTCTATGCATTTCCCCCTCTACCACTCAAATCAAGGGTACTGTTCAAAATAAGGGAGGAAAAACCGAGGGTAATCCTGATTGCCCCAGACTGACCACGCCAGCGCTCGTACCCACTGCTGGCGCAGCCTGTCATTCCTGCCACCATGGCACCTACCACAGATTCCAACACTTCTGACCCAGGGGAATGGAGAATTCATGCATCCCCAATTGCAGACCCTCAACCTGGCAGCTTGGCTTATTCCCTGACCACCACGCAAGCTGCCAGCCTAAGCAAACAAGTCCTAGATGTTATACGTGAGGCCAGACGCCCCAGCACTAGGAAATCCTATGCTGACAAGTGGAAAAGGTTTTGCATCTGGATCCAGGCTAAGGGAGCAGAAACGGCTCAGCCCTCCCTACCTCTCATCTTGGATTACCTGGCAGACCTACTACACAGGGGTCTATCCTTCTCTTCTGTTAAAATTCATGCCTCTGCCATCTCTGCTCATTACAGTACAGAGCCTTCTCCCACCCCCTCTCATCAAACAGTTCCTAAGAGGGGCTAACAATTTAAGGCCACTCAGACGAGCTCCTGCCCCATCTTGGGATCTTAACTTTGTGATGGAAAAGCTCACCCTACCCCCCTTTGATCCTGCAGCTTCAGCAGAGTTAAAATTTCTCTCTTGGAAAACAGCCTTGCTTCTGGCCATCACTTCAGCTAGAAGAGTATCAGAGCTACAAGCACGCATGACTGTAGAGCCCTTCATCATTTTCCATGCCAAGTGTCTCGCTCTGGACTAACCCATCTTTCATGCCTAAAGTGGTGTCTAGTGTGGCTCTCAACCAATCCATACATTTGCCCACCTTTTTAATTCCTAACCCACAAAACAAGGGGAAAAGGATTCTGCACTCTCTAGATGTGCACAGACAGCTCAGATTCTATCTGGACAGGACTAAATCTTTCAGAAAAACTGATCAATTTCTAGTCAGCTTCGCAGCAGGAACAGAGGGTAAGGCCATATCTGAACAAACAATCTCCAAATGGATAGCACACTGCATCCATTTCTGCTACAGACATCACGGGAAACCACCCCCAAAGGGGGTCAGGACACATTCCACCAGAGCAACCTCCACGTCTGCAGCCTTCTGTGAGGGTCCCCACCAGGGACATCTTGGAGGCTGAAACATGGACATCTGTTTATACTTTCACCAAGCATTACCCACCTGCCTATCCTCTCCAAATCCAGGACAGGCCTTGCCACCGCATTCTTCCAGGGTATCCTAGCCAGCCCACAGTTATCTTGACTGCCTCCACCCTTTTCTTCAGCTGTGGGAATCAACCCAAATGTGATGACTGCAACAGTAAAACACGAAGAACATAGTACAGTTGTGTACACTTACCATAAATGTAGATGTTCGAGTGTATTCACTGTTGAAGTCCTGGTTTCCCTCCCTCTGTCCCCCTTGTCTCTCTCTCTCTCTCTCTCTCTCTCCCTCTCTCCTTACAGGGATTTTTTTTGGTATTTACTTTCTACTGGTGGTGGTGTTCCACCGTAACCTAGCTCCCTGTTTGGGGGTCTCCTGACTGGGCAAGAAAAACAGATGTAATGGTATCATCTGCCTGATTTTATACCACTGACAGCCTGACGTCACTCTTGGAGCAACATCAACCTATGCAGAAATGCTAAGCCTCTGGTATTCAGGCCTACTGAGGGCTACCCCTGGCAGGATAACCAAAATGTGATGACTGCAACAGTGAATACACTCTAACATCTACATTTATGGTAAGTATACAAACTGTACTTTCTGAGGTTTGTGTGTGCGGACGTCACATTTAAGGTCCCTGGTTTATGGCCCTATATGTGACGTCCCACGCACCAACAGCAACCAGGCTGAAAGCTTTTGTATAGGAGCCTTAGTTCCTGTTGCCTGAGGAGGAGGATCCCACAGCAAGAATACTCCAACATGGAAGAGAAGGGCATCTATGGTTATGGTAAGATTTTATACAACTATTTTTTATGTACAGAACAGTACGTATTGTACACTGAATTTCTATCACAAGAATTATGATAAAATTACAGGTGATGGTAAAAGACAGTATAAAATTAAAATGTTGGATATGGTGAATGATCTTTATATTGATCACTGCTGCAGTCCCCTAAGCTATATGGGTTATATCCTTTATAGGATGCAACAATAGGCCAGCTTTCAAAGATTCATCACCTTCCACATACCAAAGAAGTTAATCAGCTTGAAGTGAGCTGACTAAAAAGACAGATTTGGGTGCCAGGTCATATATAGACTTCCTACTCCTGAGAAGAATGCATGGCTTGTGGATATTTGAAGATCAAAGTTTGGTTGATGCTGTTCCATTGCTGGATAGAAATTCCGTTTGGGTGAAAATAAAAACTTCCACATGATTTTTAAAGTTATTTAATTTGTTTTGTGAAATACTGCTAATTCTAAGCTAGGAAAAAGTGTTTTCCTTGACTGTCTCATGATTTTTAAGTACTTTTACACAGGATCATTTTTTTTCCTTTTACAGGGAAAAATTTGTTAAACGGTGTTTAAAACTGCCTTTTCTATGAAGAAAATGAGTTTTTCCCTTTTTGGGGATGTGAAATTGTTTAAAGTGCCTTCTACTTCCTTTTTTTTTTTGTGGGGGGGGGGGGTAGGTTACTTTTGTTTCTTTTCTAATTTACTGAGTGCTGCTAAGCTTCTAGGGGAAATGAGCACCGTTTTGGGTTTGGCCATGGACCAGATTTCCAGTCCTTCAGTCGGACCTTCTTCCAGTCACAAAAAGGAAAGCTTAATTAAGCCAGCCATTGACATCACAGCAGGCTGGTTTTTTGCCATAAGTTCAGGTGGGTGGCTCTGCTGTGGCCATAGCTGATTCCTCAAACCATTCATCGTTTTCTTAGGAGTCCTCTGTTGCTGTCCATACAGCCACCATGGTCCAGAGGTTAGCCATGTCCTCTGTGAGTGTTTGTCCCTTCAGTAGTCAAGGGAGAGTTACTCCTGTCTGTCATGGCAGAATGGGCAGGGAATGTGCTCCTGCTTGACCAGAATGCTGTGCTCATCCCTGGGGAGCTGTTTATGGCAGTACTCATAAGTTCATAGGTGTGTATAAGCTAATGGCCCTGGAGCCTTTACAAGCCTAGCCCATAGTACTGCCCTGGCATCGTGCCGTCTGACGTTAGTTACCAGTGCCTCTATCAAGTAGAGCCACTGGAGTGATCCCCGAGGTGAACTTTCTGTTTCCCATCCACTCATCAAGATTTCTCCTGAAGAGGGCCAGTGAGGTGCCCTGATTGACATGTATGTGAAGTCTGTTCCAGAACAGTGATTTTTTTTCCATAATTTTCCTGTCAAAAAGACAGAAAACTAATCATTTGACCTCTTGTATGACAGTTTTTCTGGACAGTAGTAATTTCTTGGGTTTGGCTTATGGTTTTGGGCTGTTGACCCTTCTTGTAAGGTGGTCTCTGGTGAAAGAAGAATGGATTCTTCTTTTCCTGAAGTTGTTGAAGTAATGGAATCTATAAGGAAATTTTAAGGGACCGATACAGATTTTTCTCCTCAGGATTCTGATTCTGATTCTGAGGAGAGTGAACGGTCTGTGGCTCCCTGTGATTGGATTTTTTTCTCTGGTCTTGTTTCCAGGATTAGGAAGAACACTAAAGTTTCTTACTCCCTTAGAAAATACTATGATTCCCCCCTCCCAGGTCTGTGAGCATTGCAGGATGAGTTTGTCACAGTTTTGGTTTCCTTGACAGCCAACCTGCTGTCCATAAGAAAGCAGGTAGAATGTGGAAACCAAGTCTTTCAAGTTTTTATACACTAATCCCAGACCTGACTCATCAGCTATAGTTTTAGTAAATCCAACTGCTGCCAAACATTTTGTTAATCCTAATCCTCCTGATAAGGATAGTAAAGCTGTTGATAATTTTGTGTGTGTGCGTGGGGTGGGGGGGTGGGGATGGGGGGGTGCTTCTGCAACTTCGATTTTTAGAATTCTGAACACTCAGTCTCATAAATTTAGGTTTATACTGACTAATTGTGAAAGTATGAAAAATGTTTTTGATGCAATTTCCTTTGAAAAAGTCTCTTGTGTACTTTCGTTTCTTCCATTTCACTTTACTTCTAGTTTGAAATGCGTGTATCACTGTAGATACATCTTCCAGATGGCTGTTGCCTCAGGTACTGTTTTGAGGAGTTTTGCCTAACTGCGTTCTCCAAGCCTCCCAGAAGATGTAAAAAATGAAGTTTTGAATTATCTTTTAGACAGAGATTTGTTTTTTTTTGGACCCCTTGATGCATATGTTATTAGAAAATGTGTGAGAGGTAAGCTGATTCAGGGTATCAGATTTTTCGGTCGTACTGTAAATTCTTAAAGGGTTTTTTGCTTTCTTGTCGAGTTTTGATAAGAAGTAAAATACAGTCACAGCAGAATGCTAGTAAGCAGACATTTAAAAATCAATGGCAGGTTCCAAAAAATAAATCAGGAACCCCCCCCCCCCAAAACAAAGGGACAGTCAAACATGACAGAATGGCTGTATAAAGGGGCCTTGTCCTCTCTTCCCTGTCTGCACTCCTTTACCCCTTCCAGAAAGTCTAAATGTCCATTTCTCTGTTTGGCAGCAGATTGTTTCGGACAAATGAATCCTGAGTGTAATCCATGTAGTTTACAAATGCTAGGGGGAAGACATTCCTCCTTTACAGGGGGATTCCTCCTCATCTGCCAGACCAAAACCTTCTCTTTCCTCCTGTCTTGCAACATATGCTGTCTCAGGACATGATGGAAGCTTCCACATTTGGAGAAAGGATTTTGCTAACAAATGTCTTTAGTGTTAAAGAAAACTCCTGCAGACCAGTTCTGGATGTGTCATTTCTGAATTTGTTTCTGATAGTGCTCAGGTTCAGAAGCTTTCACTTCACAGTATGTTACCCCTTTTCCTTGTTTGAGTTTTCTAGTAACCTTATATTTAAAAGATGCACCCTATTGCTTACATATACATCCAGATTCCAGATGTTTAAGGTTGTGTGTGACTGGATCTCATTATCAGTTCTCTGTCCTACCCTTCTGATGTCCACAGCTGTAAGTGTATTTACAAAGTGTCTAGCTCCTGTTGTAGCCCATAACAGATTGTAGAATATCCATATTTTTCCATATTAGATTTGCTTGTCTTTTTTTTTTTTTTTTAAAGTGTCTGTAATATCTTACCTGGGCAAGAGATCTTCACAGGCTTGGATTCCAAAATAACAGTTAAGTCTGATTGCAGCATGCAGGATTATGTTTCTGGGGTGCCTGTTAGTGCAAAAAGTGTTTCTTCCACAGGAAAAAAAAGATTTAGATGTGGATCTGTTTCAGGGTTTTTTCCAATCAGGATTCATTCTCATTGAGGGAATACATCAGGATCTGCATCTCATGGCGTACATGGTTCTCATGATACCTCTTGCAAGACACCACATGAGAAAGATTCAGTGCTGTCTGACATTTCTTTGGTCCCAGCATCAATGGCCATTTTTTCTTCAAATCCCAGTTCTGGGATTTGTGAGAACTATATTCACTTTGTGTAGACATCAAATTTCTGAGTCCAGGTCTCCCTTTTTCCCTTCCTGATCCAAGGCAGTCAGTCACAATAGATGCCACAGACTTTTCCCTTTTACACTACTCCCCAAGCAAAATGCAAGGTCTGTGTGACAGCAAAGATAGACAAATCATTCAAGCATAAAAGAAATGAGACTGAATCTCCTGTAGTCCCCAGGACCACTTCACATCATTACAAACAATACCACACTAATGTGGTACATGAACAAACAAGGGGGATCTAGATCTTACCCTTTTGCAGACTAGCAGTGTTTGCATGAGATGTAGCCTTACAGCATAGTCTCACTCTACAGGTTTCTTTCATTTCATCAGAGTAGAATGGTTTGGAAGACCAGCTGAGCAGGACCATAGCTGACCCTCACAAATGGTAGCTGAATCTGGGAGTCTTCCAAGATCTGATCATCTGTGAGGAATTCCTTAGGTAGACCTTTTTGCCTCTTCACTAAACAGTCATCTGGCAAAATTCTGTTCCAGGGCTCCATGCACGCAGGCGTGGAAGAAAAATGTGTTTTATTTTCACTGGACAGGAATGTTCCTGCATACTTTTCCTCTGTTTCCACTGATATATCCAAGGTACTTTTGGAGATTTAGAAGGACTCTCCAAAGTTCATTGTGGTGATTTCCCTGCTGGCTCAGGCAACAGTTCTCCCTTTTGTAATTGACCAGTGATAGTTACCACAAGCTTCCACACACAAAATCAGGTGTGTCTGATGTATCCTGACCCCAAATTACAACTAATTGCCTGGATAATAGGATCCTAATACCTTTTAGGCGCCTGTTTCTTGAGGACGTGCAGCAGGTACTAATGGAAACAAGAAAACCTGCTACTAGAAAATCCTGTACATAAGCAAATGGAGAAGGTTTTATAGTTGGTGCCCAGAAATCAACCAGCACCCATTTGGTGCTAGTGTTTCTCTGATTTTACTGTATTGTTGTAGTTACTATCCCATGGCTTGCCTTAATACTCTATCATTTCCACATGCCTGCCCATGGATTCACCTATTTCAGTGCAATCTCGTGAGTTTTTTTTTCAGACAGGTGCTACGTATGAAGCCTCAGAGTACCGGTTGCATCTCTTTTGAGATCTAAATTTTGTGTTAGGGAAGCTATCACTTCTTCTGTTTGAACCAGCTCATCTGACTAACTTGAGATTTTTAACGTGGAAAACTGTTTTACTGATTTTATCAGACTTCTGCCAGAGGAATACCCGAGTTGCAAGTTCTTGTGGTGTGTCAGTCTTACCTTTCACAGAGAGAGAGAGAGAGTTTTATTTTTTGAGAACTAATCCTCCTTTTAGGCCTAAGGTGGTGGTAATTGAGTTTACTTTAAAGCAATCTATACAACTCTCAGTTCTTTTCTAAACCCAGAAATGAGAGTGAGAGGATCTTTCATGACTTCAATGTCCACAGACAACTGAGGAACTGTCTTGACAGAAATAAATATTTCAGATAATCTTTTAAAACTCGTGAACAGTTAATTTCTTGTTAAGGTAAGAGAAAGCCACAGCCTGTGTCTGACTGTTTCCAAATGTTTGTCTTAGGCTATTACCTTTTTTGTTCCCACCGTAACAAAGCTGTCCCAGGCAGGGTCAGTGCTCATTTGGTCAGGGTTTGGCTTCATCGTTTGATTTTTTGGAGAGGGTTAGATTGAAGTATTCAAGAAGCAGGAAGTTGGTTCTCTGTACATAATTTTACAATGCGCTACAAACTAGGTTCCTTTCCCACATTTGGTCCTAGCCTTGCCTGTCCTATTCTCCAGGGTCCCTGGACCCTTCTAACTCCCACTCCTCCTAAGCTGTGGTAATCTTACCCCTATAGCTTAGGCTGCTACAACAGTGATCAGTATGAAGAATGTACTACAGTTATGTAAAGAAACAGTAGCCACTTCCTCCTTCCATACCCCTTGTTTTTTGTGCATTTTTTATGCCCATGTGTGAAATTTTTTTTTTTTTTTTTTTATTTTCCTAGCAATGTCTTCTCAGGACTTAGCCTCCCTCTCATAGTTGGCATGAAAGCTCTGAAGGGCTTTGCACTTAAATGGGTCTTTTTAGTCAGCTGAGCTCCATGCTGACTAACGGTATAAGCACTTGGAACGTGCCCTGAAGCTTTGGAGGCTAGTTAGCTGTTACCCTATGCAGGATATAACCACATAGCATAAGCTACTGCTGCATTTTAACAACTACTGTTATGGTTAGTTTACTTACACAGCTAGACTTTCCAGATGTGACTGTTTTGTTCTGTCAGAGGTTTTAATGATAGGTAGTTTAAAACAGTTATGGCAGAATGCCTGTCCACGTTGTTGTTGATACCAATATCTGATTATAACTTTTGTTACCATCCAGGTTTCCTGCCACAGCTGCTTACCCTTTCAGTCAGCTTGGTCTAGTAGTTGGTAAAACTGAGATATTGGTCTCCCATCCCCCCACCCCAAACCTTTTGCCGTTTGCAGAGGAGAAGAATTAATAAAGTGAAGTCCTTTTCTCCAAAAGATGATTTGTTTCCTTTTATGCAGACACCTTCTACTTATTGTCCTGCACAAATTTACTGCTTTTGTTGCCTCATAGTTAATGTTCAACAAATGGTTCTGTAAAGATAATCAATAATAATCAATATTGCATTTTTTTTCTAGTTCCAGAGAAGAATGCTGTCAGCCTGAAACAGGAACCTTTGGAAAAAAAGGAGCATTATTTCATACAGGAGAAACCAAAATCTCGGAACAGGAAGAGTACCTCAGTAGTGAGTGTAGTGCTATATGAATTTCTCCACAGTGAATGGTTGGGTAATGTTTTAATTTAAACCAGAATATATAGGAAAAATCTCTGAAGAACTATGCAGGGTCAAGGCAGTAAGTGTAATAATTTGCTTTGTGTGTGTTGATCTTTCTTTGTCTGAGTTGATAGCTGGACTGCCATGCATACTCTGTTCTTTTTGTTTTTCCCCCATGGAGGTACCAAGTGTACACATTGCTCTGAACTTGCCTTTTGAGGAAAAGCATTGCTGGTCTGTGGCTCATCAGTTTCCCATCTCCATCTGATTAGCCGTCCAGGACCTGTATGAACCTTCATTGTTGCTGCTGTCACACATGAATACTCTTTGTATATATCATTGGACAAGCTGTTTGTAGTTTTGATCTCTTGATGTTCATCATAAGATTACTGTTGCAGTAGTCTAAGTTATACGGGTTATATCCTACCCAGGATATGACAGTATGCCAGCTTTTGGGCGCATTCCATATGCCCTAACTGCTGAACAGCGCAAAGAGTGAGTGGTATAAAGTTAGGGCATCAAATCTTGAGAACTTTCTTGCCAATGAAGTGCGCCCTTCCCTGTAGACTTGGAGTGATTGGTTTGCTACTGCTTCACCAAGCCTGGGCAAATAAGCACCCTGTTGGGGAATACCTTCCACTTGGGTGTTTTGAGAAGATAAGTTTAACTTTAATATCAGAAATTATTGCTGGACACTAGCACTGGTGTTTTTAGTGGTGGTTGCTAAAAATGTTAAAAGTTGTATTTTTAGTCAGAATTCCCTGTTGGGAAATTTTAAATTAGTATTTTTTTTTTGTCAGATTTTTTTTTTTTCAAAATCTACAGCTAGGGATTAGGACTAGTGATTTTAGGGGTTGTCGCACAATTTTACCCAAAAACTTTTTTCCAGTCGTGTTTTCATTTATATTAATGCATGTTTGTTTGTGTAGTAAGTGATGGCTTATTAAAGATGTTTCTTACTTAAAAAGCAGAAATTGAATAGTTTATGCAATGTTGTTTAGGTTATATGATATATAGCAGTATATGTGAAGTATAATGTTTGATCTGAAGTTGTTAATCTTCCTATTCATCACTGATGTGTTTGGTTCCAAGCCCTTGGAACAAAGTCGGCCTTATACCAAGCTTGTGTGCACTAGAAGCTCTCAAGCTAAGCTGCTGCTCACAATGCCCTTTGCTCAGTTACCTCAGATCTTGTTTGCCGAGCAGCATATAGCAGCATTTCACCGAGCTCTCCAGCGAAGTGCTTTTTTCAGATATATTTACTAGTTTGAAAAAAGTTTTTTTCTCCTTTTATAACTTGTTCTTGTTCTATATTGTTTTAGCTCTACCCACAGGTATTTCTCTTACCATTGTTGTTAATTTCTTGGTATTTCTAATTTTCTACCTTTACGGTATCTTGTTACCATTGTTGGTATTTGCTTTCTCTCTCCTTCATTTCCTCTCTTTCCTCTCTTTTCCCTTGTGTGCAAGTGTGTGATGTTCTTCGTGTTTCACTGTTGCAGTCATAACTGTAGGGTGCTCCTGCCGGCAGGCAGCCCAAGGTCGGCCAGAATCCCAAAGTCTGGGTCCGGCGTCGGCTGTATAGGCTAGTACCCTGGCGTCAGTACGCTTTGGTACATAGCCCTCAGCCGACGCCATCTTCTCCAGTCTTTCTTGCCGTGCGGTGGAAAGCAGCTCGCAAGTCGTTGGTTGGCGATTTTCGAACAGCGTATTTGGTTGTTGTCGGTCCGAAGTTCTTACTTCTCTTCTCAAAGCTAAGTACCCTGTTGGGGAATCTTTTTCTTGTTCCTCCGATGTCAGAAAAAGTTAATAATTGTATAGCGTGTGGGAAACAAATACCTCATAAAGATTTCCACTCTTACTGTCTACCTTGCTTAGGCCCTGACCACGACGTTTCTTGTTGTCGGTTCTGTGCCAGGTTCAACTCTCGTACTATCAAGCGCAGCGATTGGGCTTTAAATTATTTTGGCAGACGCTTCAATTATAGAATGTCGCCGGACACTACCGGAGTCAAAAGAAGCGCAAAGACAAAGACAGGCCGAGGTCCAAACAGGACTCGTTGCAGCTGGAGCCAGCGTCCGGTTCGGCTGTCGTCAGTGAGGCGCTTTTGCAGCCCCTGTCATCCGCCACTTCTGAACCGATGGCCGATACGGACTCCCATGGGGAGCCATCAAGGCCCACTATTTTAACTGCTGCAGGACCTTCGGAGGTCGCTCCTTCAGATGGGTCCGGAACCGCTGTGCAGGTACCGGCTTCTGAGGGGGTTTTCAGGCCTACTCACATTACTATTTCAAAGGCAAAGGCAAAGACAAAGACTCCTGTTAAGTCTAAAGTTCCAGCTCAAGCTGCTTCTGAATCCACTCCCAAGACACAAAAACAATTATTGAGGATGGCTGAAGATTTGCTTACAATGATTAGGGGTTCTCACCCCCCTCCTGAGAAAAGGCCTCGACAGGATGTTACTCTGGATTCCTCTGACCAGGCTTCTGTATCTTCTGTTTCTTCCTCAGATCAGGACTATTCCTTTCCCCCTTATGAGGATTAGGATGCTGAGGACTCTTTACCCTCGGCCTCTCCGCCTGAGGATTTTTCTTTTGGGGAAACCCTGCATGAGATGAGGGAACATTTTCATTGGGAAGGACAGGAATATTCTGCTTCCAAGAAGAGGCTAGGAGAATTTCTTCTTCTTCCTCAGCATAGGCCTTTAGCTATCCCTCCTGTTTTGGACATTGTAGATGATGCTTTTTCTGAGGCTAATTTGAATCCTGATTCCATGCCTCCTGCTCCTTCTAAGCCTGATAGATTTTATAGGGTTCCTGACTCTCATTTATTTTTATTTAAAAACCCTTCTGCGGATCCTGAAACTATTTCTCAGGGCTCTAAGGCTGCTAAGGTTGCTACTTCTAAAAATCCTATTCCCTCTGAGAAGGATTCTCGTGCTTTAGACAGGTGGGGAAAAAAGGTATATACTTCTGCTACCCTGTCTGTAAGGGCTTTAAATTGCCAGTTTCATATGTTTAAATATCAGCAATTTCTTTTGTCTGTTTTAAAGCAAAAGCTTGCTTCCCTTCCTGCTTGTGCAGAGGATAAGGAACTTCAGGATGATGTCCTTCATGGATGCATCTGCAGTCATAACAAGTGGGTTGTCCTGTCGTCAGGCAGCCCTGCAGTCGGCCGGATTCCAAAGTCCGGGTCCGGCTTCGGCTGATGTCGCACTCCACCCGACGTCATCTCTGTTGGTCTTCGGGTATAAAAGCATCAGCCGACGCCATTTTCCCCAGTCTTTCTTGCCGCGTGGCGCCCGAAGCAGAAGCTGTTCGCAAGTGCCGGTCGGTCGGATCCAGAGATTACTTCTACCGAATACTACTTCGAAGACTTCTAAAGCTAAGTACCCCGTTGGGGACTCTTTCTTGCCTCAGCCGATGTCAGAAAAAGTTAACAATTGTTTAACCTGTGGGAAACAAATACCTCATAAAGATTTCCACTCTTACTGTCTGCCTTGTTTAGGCCCAGCCCACGACGTAGCAGCCTGTTCGGCCTGTGCCCCTTTCAACCGGCGAGCGCTTAGGCGTCGGTCGGAGTTTGCAGAACAGTTTTTCGGTTCTGATTTTGCGTACATTATGCCGTCGGATCCTCCGACTACCCCCAAAAAATGCAAAGATAAAGACCGACACTTTCGCGGTCCGGTTTCGGCCGAAACCACGGTAAAGCAAACCGCGAGTGTCTCGGTTTCGGCCGAAACCGAGAAAACTGCTCAAAGTACAGCTGAACCTTTTCTTACAACTGAGGCCCCTGCTACAACTCTTGAATCGACCTCAGAAATTTTACCCACTACGGTGGTTGACTTATCAGACACCATCCCCTTGGATGTCTCTACCCCAGCACGTGGTGCTGCTAGGCCTCCAGCTGCCATGTCCATTAAGGCCTTCGCCAGGGCTAAAGCAGCCAAGACTACTAAAACAGTGCCTGTTAAACCCCCCACATCCAGGCCCTCTTCTAGTTCTCAAATGCTTTCTTTGGCAGAAGATTTAATTTCTTTAATTAGAGGATCTCAATCTCACCCAGACAGGGCCTCTCAGCCCCAGAGAAGAGACCTAGGGCAGAGCCCCTGAGCCAGTGTCTTCTGATGATTCTGCTGATGAATCAGACATAACTGACCAGCCTGAGGCTCCCTTCTCCAATTTTGAAGATTCTGATGCTGAAGAATCCATTCCAGCTGCTTCCCCACCAGAAGAATTCTCCTTTGGGAAACCTTGCATGCCATGCGAGAACAGTTCCAATGGCAGCAACAGGATTTTTCAGACTCCAGAAAAGACTTAGGACCTTTCTGCACCTCCCACAGCACAGGCCCTTAGCTATACCTCCTGTTCTCTCTGTGGTGGATGATGCTTTCAATGATGTTTGCTCCGCTCCAGATTCTTTACCCCCAGCCCCTGCCAAACCAGACAGATTTTACAGGGTGCCAGATACTCATCACCACCTTTACAAGGCCCCACTTGCAGACCCAGAAACTATATCCCAGGGTCCCAAGGCAGTAGCATGACCACAGCTAAAACCCTATTCCTTCTGAAAGGGAAGCAAGGTCACTAGACAGATGGGGTAAAAAGGTCTACACTTCAGCTACTCTCTCAGCTAGAGCTTTAAACTGTCAGTTTCACATGATACAATACCAAGAGTTTATGCTTGATCAGTTAACTAAAAAACTAACCACTGATGAATCTCTTGATAAGAAATATGTATTAGAGATGGTAAATAACATACAACAGGTTAGCAACCATTCCTTAAAATGTGGCTATGATGCACTGGAGGCTTCATTTAGATCAGCCATGACAGGCACAGTGATAAGAAGGCATGCATGGCTAAAGGAACAAGCTTAACGGATCATGTTAAAGCTAAGTTGCTAGATGCTCCTATGGACAAGACAAGTTTGTTTGGTACACCTGCCCAGCAGGTTATGAAGAAAATGGAAGAAAAGGCAAAATCTGTTCAAACTGTTAAAGATTTCTTGCAGGTTCAACCCCCAAGGTTTAGCAGGAACTGGCCTGCCAAAATTGGTCCTTTCCTGACTCCACAAAATTTCAAAGGGGCAGGAATAGGCGTTCCAGAGGCAGAAACCAATCCAGAGGAGGTGCCTACAGAGGCGACAGTGGCAAGGTAACAACAGAGGCACAGACACAGCCACTGCCACTACATCAGCACAACCACAGTGACTTAATCCTAAATCCGCCTACCAGGGAACAAATAGCAGCTCCTCTAGGCGGAAAGTTAACCTTATTTTCAAAGAACTGGCACTACATAACAAAAGACAAGTGGATTTTACAAACCATAGATCAAGGTTACGGTTTCACTTCCACACTTTACCAGTCAAAGAGGAATGCCAAATCTACCTCCAAATCAAAAACAGAGGCTCTACCAGATAATGGAGTTAGCAAACATGAGAGCTGTGGAAAGAGTGCCAACAGCAGAACAAGGAAAGGGTTCTACTCCAGACCTATTCCTAGTTCCAAGAAAGGAAAAAGTTGGAGACCAATTCTCGACCTGTCCACCTTAAATACATACATCATTGTCCCAAAATTCAAAATGCTGACCCTACAGCAACTTCTTCCCATGCTGGGCAAGGAGTCTTGGCTGGTAACTCTAGATCTCAAGGAGGCATACCTGCACGTCCCCATTCGACCAATCTGCAGAAGATACCTCAGATTTCTTGCAGGATCAGAGCACTATCAATTCTCAGCATTGCCCTTTGGCTTATCTACTGCGCCCAGAGTATTCACAAAATGCCTGGCATCAGTAATCGCCCATTGCAGACTACAGGGAATTCAAATTTACCCATACCTGGACGACTGCCTGCTACAAGGGGACAACAAAAGCAAGCTGACAACAGATTTACAAAGGGTCATTTACTTGCTACAAGGACTGGGATACACAGTCAATTTACAAAAGTCAAGGCTGATACCATCCCAAACAAGGACATTCTTGGGCGGAATTGGACACAGTACAACAAATGGCATTCCTGACTACAGAAAAACAAAAGAACTTCCTCTTTACTTCTTGGCACTAACAAAACTGAACAAGTTAACAGCAAGAAAAGTTCTGCAGGCCTTGGGCTTCATGGCATCATGCATAATCTTGGTCCCATTTGCCAGACTACATATGAGGAAACTACAGTGGTACCTAAAGAATTTATGGTCCCAACACAGACACAGTCTAGAAACAGAAATCCCACTAATTCCATGCTTAAAACAGGAGTTCCTATGGTGGGCTCAGGCATGCCAGTCAAACCCAGGCCTACCCTTTCGCAGATGTCAACCAAGCCAGACCATCACAACAGCCGCTTCAGACCTAGGATGGGGGGCCCACATGCTGGACAAATGCGTGCAAGGATTGTGGACACAGGATCAACTTCACCTGCACATCAATCTAAAAGAAATGCTGGCAGTAAAACTGGCAATCCAAAAGTTCAAACCATTTCTCAAAGAGGGCCAGTTGATGATAAGGACAGACAACACCACAGTCATGTGGTACATCAACAAACAGGGAGGCACTCACTCATACCCCTATGCAGAATGACCTTGGAGCTGTGGACCCTGGCACTCAGCTACAACATTCAGTTACAGGCAATATTTGTACCGGGGAAAGACAATACTCTAGCAGACATATTAAGCAGAACCACTTCGGATGCCCACGAATGGAAGCTGCACCCGGACATCTTCAAGACCATCTCAAGAAATGGGGAATGCCACAGATAGACCTATTCACATCACCACTCAATCACCAGCTCAAAAAGTTCTGCACAAGGACATTCCACCCACTAGCATGGAAAGTGGACTCACTCTCCTTCAACTGGAAAGGCCTAACAGCATATGCATTCCCACCTCTTCCTTTGATACACAAGGTACTACTAAAAATCAAGGAAGAACGTCCAAGGATAATCCTGATAGCTCCAAACTGGCCAAGACAACACTGGTACCCACTACTGAAGAGCATGTCTCGAACAATATGTGGCCAATACCCTGATGCCTTTGATGTTAACTCAGAACTACTACAGCATCATACATCCAAACCTAAAACGCTGCAACTGACTGCATGGAACATCACATAGCAGCAGCTAATCCAGAACTTTCCCAAAGAGTTAAAGACATTATTCTTGAAGCACGCAGACCTTCAACAAGAAGGAACTATGCTGGAAAATGGAAAAGGTTTGTCATTTGGAGTACGGAAAGAGGAAAAGATGTGTCAAACATAGATATGCCTAACATTCTGGAGTATCTGGCGAACTTCTTCATTCAGGCCTGTCCTACTCCTCCATCAAGATACATGCATCAGCTATTTCAGCAGAATACAGCTTTGATCCACCTGTTTTTTCACCCTTTGCTCAGGCAGTTCCTCAGAGGAATCAAGAATGTAAAACCTCCAAGGAAACCACCATTACCAGCTTGGGATTTAAACTTTGTGCTAGAAAAGTTGACACTCTCACCCTTTGAACCAGCAGCAACAGCAGACCTACAACACCTGTCATGGAAAACTGCTTTCCTACTGGCAATTACTTCAGCAAGGAGGGTTTCAGAACTACAGGCCTTAATGGCAGTGCAACCCTTCCTAATCTTCCACCAAGATAGAGTGTCCATGAGGACTAATCCTACATTTATGCCTAAGGTGGTATCCAGAGTGTCTTTAAACCAGACAATCCACCTACCTACCTTCTTTCCCAACCCACAAAACAGAGGGGAAAGAATACTGCATACCTTGGATGTACATAGACAGCTACGCTACTACTTGGACAGAACAAAAATAGCAGAAAGACTGACCAACTTTTGTAGCCTATGCAACAGGAAGGGAAGGAAAAGCTATTTCCAAACAGACAATCTCCAAATGGATAGGAAATTGCATACGATTCTGTTACTCCTTCCATGGAAAACCAATCCCACAGAACATAAGACCTCATTCTACAAGGGCAACAGCCACTACCACAGCCTTCTTACGAGGAGTGGCAACCAAAGACATTATTGAGGCGGCTACTTGGACCTCCGTGCATACATTTGCCAAGCATTATAATTTGCCTCTATATTCCAGATCCCGAGCAGGGTTTGCCACTGCTGTACTGCAAGGGATCCTAAACACACCATAATCTACTTTTATCCTCCTCCCCTAGTTGGCTATGGTATTCTACCCACTTGCTATGACTGCAGATGCATCCATGAAGGACATAGTACAGTTTTGTACCTACCATAAATGTAGATGTCCGAACTGGATAGCATCTGCAGTCAGGATTACCCTCTCTCCATCCCTCTGTGGTACTCCTAGGGTGTTTACCCTTCTAATAGCTAGCTGTTGGGGGGGAGTCTTTTATGGTGTATTTGTTTGTGTATATGTACATACATGCTTATTGTTGTGTTTACCTCTATCTATTTGGAAACATTGGCATCTATCCAAATTTTAGCCTGCAAGAGGGCTACTGGCATCTGGGGCAAGAAACACTGAGGAAAATGGCGTCGGCTGATGCCTTTATACCCGAAGTCCAACAGAGATGACGTCGGGTGGAGTGCGACATCAGCCGAAGCCGGACCCGGACTTTGGAATCCGGCCGACTGAAGGGCTGCCTGACGACAGGACAACCCACTTGTTATGACTGCAGATGCTATCCAGTTCGGACATCTACATTTATGGTAGGTACAAAACTGTACTTTATGACTGCAGATGCTATCCAGTTCGGACATCTACATTTATGGTAGGTACAAAACTGTACTTTTTGCATGCTACTGAACAGGTTAACAAGCATAGCTTACATTGTGGTTTTGATGCTTTGGATGCTTCTTGCAGGGCTGCTGCCTCTGGTACTGTTATTAGGAGACATGCCTGGCTTCGTGAACAATGTTTGCCTGAACAGGTTAAGGCTAAGTTATTAGATGCCCCTGTTCAACAAGATGTTCTTTTTGGATCTAAGGCTGAGGAAGTTATTAAAAAGATGGAGGAAAAGGCAAAGTCTATGCAGACTGTAAAAGATTTCTTGCAAGTTCAGCCTCCTAGATTTTCCAGGAATTGGCCCTCTAAAAATTGGTCCTTTCCCACGTCTGACAGGCCTCAAAGGGGAAGATATAGGCGCTCCAGAGGTCGTGGTCAAGGCCAGGCCTCTTACAGATCTAGACAATGGACTGCTTCTTCACCTAGAAGGGGAGAAGACAGATCCCAATCTCAAAGAAAGCAAACTCAATGACTCTCTCGGTTGGGCTTCAGGACCCCTTCACCTGGACGCCCCTCTCAGAGGAAAACTGTCTCCTTTTTACAGAAATTGGACTCATATTACCCAGGACAGATGGGTATTGGACGTGATTTTAAAATGTTACAAATTCCACTTTCATACTTTGCCAAGAACTCACGGTTGCCAGATCTGCCCAAACTTCAATGGTCAGAGGCCTTAACTCAAGTGGATGCTCTTCTGGCCATGAGAGCCATAGAGCCTGTTCCACTCTCGGAAATGGGAAAAGGGTTTTATTCAAGACTGTTTCTGGTTCCCAGAAAACAAAACTCTTGGAGACCTATTCTGGACCTTTCTGTGTTAAACACCTTTTTGGAAATTCCAAAGTTCAAGATGCTTACTCTGCAACAGCTAATTCCAATGCTCTCTCAGGACGCCTGGATGGTGACATTGGACTTAAAGGAAGCCTATTTACATATTCCCATCAGACAAGAACGCAGGAAATTCCTCAGGTTCAAGGCAGGTTCGAGACACTTTCAATTCTCTGTTCTGCCCTTTGGTTTATCTACTGCGCCCAGAGTCTTCACCAAGTGCCTGGCACCAGTAGTGGCTTACTGCAGACTTCAGGGCATCCAGATTTACCCCTATTTGGATGACTGCCTTATTCAGGCAGACAGCAAAGATCTTCTGCTTCAACATCTGGACTTTGTTCAACGTCTTCTCCTCGTACTGGGATTCTCAGTGAACATAAAAAAGTCACATTTGATCCCTTCTCAACAAATGGTATTCTTGGGAGCCCTCTTAAATACAACCTTACAAAGGGCCTTCCTCACTCCAGAAAAACAAATTCAGCTGGCTTCTACTTTCCACACCTTGGCAACTCTATCTCAGCTCACTGCAAGGAAATTCCTGCAGGCTCTGGGCTACATGGCTTCCTGCATTCTGTTGATTCCAAACGCAAGGCTTCACATGAGAAAGCTTCAGTGGTATCTGAAAAGTGTATGGTCACAGCATTACCACGATCTGGATATTCTGATTCCTCTGATCCCCTGCCTTCAGAAGGAGTTCCTCTGGTGGTCCAGGGCATGCACTTCAAGCGAAGGAAAACCTTTTCGTCTTCCTCAACCTACTCAAATCCTAACCACGGACGCCTCGGATTATGCTTGAGGAGCACACTTTCTAGACAATTGCCAGCAGGGAACCTGGACAAAGGACCATCTTCACTGGCACATCAATCTGAAGGAAATGTTGGCAGTTCAAAACGCCTTCTAGCCTTCAAGAATCTTCTACAACCAGGCCCTCTGCTAATTCGCACAGACAACACCACGGTCATGTGGTACATCAACAAGCAGGGGGGTTCTCATTCATACCCCCTTTGCAGACTAGCTATGGGTTTATGGGACACAGCTCTAAATTTGAATCTACATCTCCAGGCTCAATTCATTCCAGGGAAACAGAATCTCTTAGCAGACAGCCTGAGCAGAAACATTTCAGATCCTCACGAATGGATGCTAGACACCAACTTGTTCAACAGGATTACTGCAGTTTGGGGATGTCCCCAGATAGATCTGTTTGCATCCCATCTCAATCATCAGCTGCCTCGCTTTTGCACCAGGTCCTTCCACAAAGCAGCTTGGAGAGTGGATTGCCTGTCCTTCAGCTGGAGAAGCCTTTCAGCATATGCCTTCCCTCCTCTTCCTCTTCTACCTCGGGTATTACTGAAAATAAAACAGGACAAGCCCAAGTTCCTCATCTTGATTGCTCCAAATTGGCCTCGACAGTTTTGGTATCCAACTTTAAAGCTCCTGTTCTCGGGGCCTCCTTGGATTCTCCCACTGAACCCTTCGCTTCTGTCCCAGCATCAGGGTCAGTTACTACATTCCAATCTCAAGACCCTTTGCCTGGCAGCTTGGCTCTTCAAAGGAATTTGATTCCCTGTAGTCTTCCCAAACAAGTTTTGGATGTTCTTTTGGAAGCTAGACGGCCTAGCACTAGGAAATCCTATGCCTCTAAATGGAAGAGGTTTTCTATTTGGATGCAGGACCGAGGTTCTGATCCTCAGGTACCTGATCTCTCTTCTATTTTGCTTTACCTTTCGGAACTTTTATCTAAAGGACTTTCCTTTTCTTCCATTAAGATTCATGCTTCTGCTATCTCTGCGCATTTCAGTTCTTATCCTCCTGTTTTTCCTCATCCTTTGGTGAAGCAGTTCTTGAGAGGGGCTAAAAATTTGCGGCCTCCAAGGACCCCTCCTGTCCCTGCCTGGGATCTTAATTATGTTTTAGAAAAACTTACTTTGCCTCCTTTTGAGCCTGCTGCATCTTCAGATATTAAGTTTCTATCCTGGAAGACTGTTCTTTTGTTAGCATTGACCTCTGCCAGAAGGGTCTCAGAGTTGCAAGCTCTCATGGCTGTGGAACCATACCTTATTTTCCATCAGGACAGAGTATCCTTGAGGACCAATCCTACTTTCATGCCTAAAGTGATTTCGAAAGTGGCTTTAAATCAGACAATTCACCTTCCTACTTTCTTTCCAAATCCTCAAAACAAAGGGGAAAGGATTTTGCATTCATTAGATGTGCACAGACAGTTACGATTTTACCTGGACAAGACTAAAGATTTCAGAAAGTCTAACCAATTGTTTGTTTCCTTTGCCTCCAGTTCTCTTGGAAAACCTATTTCAAACAAACTATTTCCAAATGGATTGCTTATGGAATCAGATTTTGTTACACTCATCATGGGAAACAGTTTCCAGGTACCATTAGAAGTCACTCTACTAGAGCAGCTGCCACTTCTACAGCTTTCCTCAGAGGAGTCCCTACCAAGGATATCTTGGAAGCTGCCACTTGGAGTTCTGTGCATACTTTTTCCAAGCACTGCAATCTCCCCTTGTTTTCTAAGTCCAGGGCAGGCTTTGCCTCTGCTGTCTTGCAGGGTATTCTTGCCTCCCCTTCTTCTATCTAAAGCCTCCTCCTTTTACACTGCTTTGGGATTCCACCCTACAGTTATGACTGCAACAGTGAAACACGAAGAACATAGTACAGTTGTGTACACCTACCATAAATGTAGATGTTCGAGTGTCTTCACTGTTGCAGTCGGGGTTTCCCTCCCTCCTATCCCTTCTTTTCCTTTTTTGTGGTGTATTTGTGTTTCCTTGTTGGATTCATTTTTGGTTTGTTGGGAACTTCTGACATCTAGGGCAAGAAAGGCTGGAGAAGATGGCGTCGGCTGAGGGCTATGTACCAAAGCGTACTGACGTCAGGGTACTAGCCTATACAGCCGACGCCGGACCCAGACTTTGGGATTCTGGCCGACCTCGGGCTGCCTGCCGGCAGGAGCACCCTACAGTTATGACTGCAACAGTGAAGACACTCGAACATCTACATTTATGGTAGGTGTACACAACTGTACTTTCTGGGATGTCTGAAAAGAAGGGAACTACGGGGTTTAAACACTGCTTTTCTTACAGTGATAAAGTGCCGAATAGTGACCTCCATGAATGTGTATAGTGTTTGGGGGTTCCGGATTTATCTGCGAAACCCCCGTGTGATATCTGCGCTAGTTTCAGTCAGCGGACGCTGAATGAATGCCTTAAACTTATTTTAAAGGGCCTGCTTGCTTTGCTTTTTTTCAGAGGCCATTTCTGTGACTGAGGTCTCACCCCCTCCTTCGGACAAGAAATGTCCTCGATCGGACCTCTCTTCACTTGCCGGTGACAGACGTCACAAGCACAAGGCCCATAAGTCCTCGTCTGAACACCGTTCTGCCTCCTCAGTGCCGATTTACCACATCGGGTCCGAGCTCGGCTCCA
Source organism: Protopterus annectens (assembly GCF_019279795.1). NCBI lineage: Eukaryota > Metazoa > Chordata > Ceratodontiformes > Protopteridae > Protopterus > Protopterus annectens. Next base: position 190,309,042 of record NC_056739.1, on the reverse strand, counting down.
ATGCAGTTTACTGAGGTAGCCTCGTCGATGCCCACCCCGGCACTGCCTACAGCCTCGATACCGACCAGTGTATCGATTTATTTATTGGCACTGACCTTGCCCGTTTTGACTCTGATATCTGTTCCAACAACTACATCGGAACCGTTCCTGTCATCCACCCCTATAGTGACCTTTGCTCCGAGCCAATTCATGGCTCCGACCATACCTTTATTACCTGTTGCAAAACTAGAATTGTCGGTGCCATTCTGCGACACACCATGGACCCGATACTCATCCAGTGTGGACCCATTTACCGGACAAGCCTGCAGCCCTTTTTTGGACTGGCCTGATTCCCCCTCACCGGCTTCAGTGAGATCCACCAGGAGCCTTTTCGAATTGTATATGGTGTGCCTTTTTGATCAGCTGCGGACTGCTAGGGGAATCTCAAATCTGCCTAGACCCTATCCCATTCCTGGCTTTGGGTCTATTTTTCCAGCAACCCCTACTTACTCTCCTCCCTTGGATCCCTCAGTTCCAAGGCTCCTCTATCCAACTTTTACTAGAGGAATTCCTTCCTCGGCGCCAACAACAACTCCGTCTGAGACTCCGAGATGCCTTTGGGTGCCAGTTCCATCGGAACGTACCCTTCCTCAATCTCATGCTTGGGAGGTGGAACCCCCCCCCCCATTCCGGTGTCGGTTCAGACGGTTGTGTCTGCTCCAACTTCAGATCAGAGAGTCGCTACCACTCTGAGCTTGATTGAGGCTCTGTCCCCGGGGGCGGACCGTCTGGAGCAGGGTGTGTCCCCGGTTCTGATTGTCTTCAGTTCTGGGCTCCCATTCCTCTTCGGGCGGACCCGCTTTCTGGGTGATGGAGAGGGTGCTTGCTGCTAGCAGTCCTCCACAGCTGGTTATTCCCCCAGTTCCCTTTGACCCACAGCTGTCAAAGGCCACCCCCCAGGACTCCAAGAGCGCAAGTCCCAGGAGACCCCTGTCCAGGGCATTTCACTTTCCGAGTCTTCTTTGGATGTTCCCACTGAAGATCCCCCTCGGAAACGGGTGTGTAAGAGGAAACAGACTTCCCAGAGGAGTCCCTCCGAGAGGATACAGACTACGATGATGGGAAAGGGTCCCCACGATCACCCCCTGACAATGTGTCCGTCGGGGACATTATGGAAATCTTGAAACAGAGGGTTGACTGGAAGTCCTCAACCCCTTCCTCAGAGGAATCTGTATTCCTGCAGGCCTTTTGCTCTTGGCTCTGTACTTCTTGGGTGACCCCCCCCCCCTCCCCTGCCGATTTAGTTGGTTAAACTCATCGTGCAACGTGCTTGGATGAACCCTGACTCCGTTGAGGCCATCCCCAGGAGATCTCTCCTTTAGAGGATCAACCCCATTGGTCCAGAGGCTTGCCAGTGGACGCTATGGTGGTGGCGACTGCCACGAGAAAGGACCTTGCACAAGAGAGTTCTGCTGTTCACCCACCCAGCAGAGAGTCCCGGGCAGTGGACAGGTTAGGGAAGCGAGTCTTTGCGTCAGTAACCTTCGTAGTTAGGTCTCTGAACTTTATGGCACATTTTATGAGGCACCAGAGATATCTTATTTCCAAACTGTCCGGAACCCTCGCAGGTGAAGTATCGGATGGAGCATGGGATAAAGTTGCTTCCCAACTTGCCACCCTAGAATCCATATCTAATTCATCCATGAGGTTGCTGTCACATGCAATTGAAGGAGTAGCTAGAGCTGTGGGTGCAGGCGTAGTCATGAGACGTCACACCTGGATAAGCATCTGTGACCTTGTGGACTCAGTCTTCCTTTCTAAATGCCCCTATTGAGCCTTCGGCTCTGTTTGGCGCTAAGGTAAAGGATACACTAGGCAGGTACGAGCAAGATGGGAAGACCTTGTCTGCCGTTGACCTACGCTTTTCCAAACCTCAGCATTCCTTCTCCAGGAATCAGAGGAGCGGAAAGATGTGGCACAAGTCTCAAGGTCCTTTCCGAGATGCATGTGGTGAGGACTCCTCCAGAGGGAGTTTCAGTAATGAAAGGATGTCCCTTTCGGGGCAGATGGGGTCCCTGGAACCAGGGCTTCAGAGATTCCTTCTCAGGTAGACCAAATTAGCACTCCTGAGGTGCTGCCCAATTGCTTTCCTCTGGAAGCAGTCTGGGCGCATTTTTCTCTGCACCAAGCTGCCTGGCTATCCATTACAAACGATCAGTGGGTGCAGAGAGTCATTACAAGAGGCTAGCATATTCCACTGTTGTCCTATCCAAGACCTCTGAAATCCCTTCCTGATGTTCCACCCAGTTAAAGGGAGGAGGCAGCTTCCGAAATACGAAAGCTACTTCAAAAACGAGCCATTCAACAGGTCCCCTCAGATCAGTGTGGATCAGGGTTCTACTTGAAATTCTTTTTGGTGCCAAAGAAAACAGGGGACTGGAGGTCCATTCTGGATCTGTCAACTGAACAAATCAGTAGTTCAGACCAAGATGTTTTTCGTGTTTCACTGTTGCAGTCATTACATTTGGGGTAATCTGCTGGCAGGTTGCCCTCAGTCGGCCTGAATAACAAAGTCTTAGGTCCTGCGTTGGTTGCTGTCTCCTCTTCCATGACGTCAGGTCGTCAGGGGTATAAAACATGCAGCTGTCTCCTTTTCCATGACGTCAGGTCAATAGGGGTATAAAACATGCAGCTGACGCCATTTTATTCAGTCTTTCTTGCCGCGCGTTGCCAGAAGCAGTTTGCAAGTGCCGGTTGGCCAACTCCTGAAATTTACGTATTCGAGTTTCAGAACCGAAGTCTTCAAACTAAAGCTAAGTACCCCGTTGGGGAAACTTTTTCTTGCTCCTTACCGATGTCAGTAAAAGTTAATAATTGCATTACTTGTGGGAAGCAAATACCTCATAAGGATTTTCATTTGTATTGTATTCCTTGCCTAGGCCCTGATCACAACGTGCTTTGCTGTCGGTTTTGTGCTAAATTTAACCAACGCACTATTAAGCGTTTGTATATTTTTGCTTCTAAATATTTTGGTTCAAGATTTAACTATCCTGAAATGTCATCGGTTAGCAACCTGACTACCAGAGTTCACAAAAAATGCAAAGAAAAAGACAGAGAGACCGTCGAGGTTCAAAACCGATGAAGCTTCTTCTAAGCCAGTTGCCGGTACTCAGAGGCGCTTTCACAACCCCTGATACCCACTACTTTTGAGTCGCAGGCCTCTACCGAGACCCATTCAGAGTCTGGTATGCCGCGAGATTCTCTAAGAGTATTGAACCCGCGGATGTCTCTTCCTTAGATGGGTCCATAGCCGCTGAGCAGACACTGGCTTCTGAGGGAGGTTTCAGAGCTCAACATTTTTATATTAAACCAACGCCAGCAACAAAAACATCAAAAACAACTTGTGTCTAAAAAACTGACGCACGAGCCACGCGTTCGGGTCCCTATGCCTCAAAAAACAGATGATCAAAATGGCTGATGATTTAATTACCTTGATCAGGGGTTCCCACCCCCACCCCCACCCCACCCCGCTAAGAGGCCTAGGCAAGGCACTGATTATGAATCTTCAGATCAGGTTTCCATTTATTCTGATTCCTCTTCTGATCAGAAATTTTCTATTTCACTCCATGAGGATTTTGATGCAGAGGATTTTGATGCAGAGGATTTTGATGCAGAGGAATCCATCCCATCTGCATCTCCTCCTGAGGATTATTCTTTTGGAGAGACTTTGCATACTTTAAGGGAACATTTTCACTGGGAGAGTCAGGACTTCTCTGAATCAAAAAAGAGGCTTAGGGATTTCCTTCTTCCTCAGCATAGACCTTTGGCAATATCTCCTGTATTAGACATTGTTGATTGTGTTCTCGGAATCAAGCATGGCTCCTGATTCCCTGCCTCCAGCTCCTAGTAAGCCAGACAGATATTACAGGATTCCTGACTCCCACAAATTTCTTTTCAAAAATCCTGCTGCTGATCCTGAGACTATCTCTCGGGGTCCCAAGGGTGTAAAGGCTTCTACAGCCAAAAATCCTACCCCTTCTGATAGATTCCAGGGCGCTAGGATAAATTGGGTAAGAAGGTTTATACGTCTGCAACCTTGGCAATCGGGGCTTTAAACTGCCAGTTTCATATGCTTACATATCAACAGCATGTTATGGGCTTACTGAAACAGAAAATGATGTTGATTTCCGATTGTGTGGAAAATAGAGTTACAGGATTTAATGCATTCAGCAGAACAGGTTGGAAAGTATACTTTGCAATGTGGTTTTGATTCCTTGGAGGCCTCTTGTAGGACCGCTGTTACTGGATCTGTGATTAGAAGGTATGCCTGGCTCAAGGAGCAAAATCTGCCTGATCATGTTAAAGCTAAATTGTTGGATGCCCCTTTGCGGCATGATACTCTGGTAATAAGGCAGAAGAGGTGTTAAAGAAAATGGAAGACAAAGCTAAATATATGCAAACTATAAAAGATTTCTTGCAAATGCAGCCACCCAGGTTCATTAGGCACTGGCCTACTAAAAATTGGTCCTTCCCTGTGTCCAACAGAGCCACTCAGGGCAAATCAGGCACTCAAAAGGCTCCAGATATCTATCACGGGGTTCTTACAGGTCAAAGCAATGGGGTGCCTCCACCTCCAAATCTGGAGGAAACAAAGCACAACCCCTACAGTAAGCAGTCTCAATGACTTTCCTCTACCATCACCAAGCACTTAACTTTTGGCAGCCCCCATGGGGGGAAAACTAGCACTTCATGCTCAAAATTGGCAGTTAATTACCCAGGACAAGTGGGTATTAAACATAGTATCACAGGGGTACAGATTTCATTTCCATACTTTGCCAATTCCAAACGGATGGCCGGATCTGCCACAAAATCAGTGGGCAGAGGCCCAGAAACAAGTCATGTCCCTCATGGATATGAGGGCTATTCAACTGGTACCAAAAAAGAAAAAAGGACAAGGTTTTTATTCAGGACTTTTCCTGGTACCCGGAAAAGACATTTCATGATGTCCAATACTGGACTTAACGATTCTGAACACGTTCCTGGACATTTCAAAATTCAAAATGCTGACTTTACAACAGCTACTGCCAATGCTAGGCAAGAATGCTTGGTTAGTAACTCTAGACTTAAGAGGCATACCTGCATATCCCGTAAGGGAATCATGCAGAAGATACCTCCGCTTCAAAGCAGGTTTTTTTGCATTACCAATTCTCTGCACTGCCCTTTTGCTTATCTACTGCACTCAGGGTCTTTACAAAGTGCCTGGCACCAGTAATTGCATTCTGCAGACAAAGAAGCATTCAGATTTATCCTTATCTGGACGATGGTCTCATTCAAGCAGAGGACAAGGACACTCTTCTTCAACATCTGGTGTTTGTAAAAAGGCTTCTAGCATGTCTAGGGTACACCATAAACGAAAATAAATCACAACTGGTACCCTCTCAAATAATTACATTCTTGGGTGCAAGCTTGAATACAACTGCCCAGATGGCTTATCTCATGCCAGACAAACAAAGGCAACTGACAGCATACTTCAAACAAATGACAACAAAAACCCAATTATCTCCAAGACAAATTCTGCAGGCCTTGGGGTTCATGGCATCCTGCATTCTACTAACTCCATATCCGAGACTGCATAAGAGGAAACTTCAATGGTACCTAAAAAGTTTATGGAGTCAACATTGTCACAGCCTAGAAACAATGATTCCTCTCATTCCCTGCCTACAACAGGAGTTTCTTTGGTGGGCAGAGACATGTCACCAAAACAAGGGACTGTCATTCACTCTACCCCCTGCCACCCAAACCCTAACTACAGACGCATCAGACTATGCTTGGGTGGCCAACGTGGCAGGGAGATGCATTCAGGGCAAATGGATCCCAAACCAAATGCATCTGCATATCAACCAGAAAGAAATGCTAGCTGTTCGGAATGCTCTGACTGCCTTCAAGAACTTACTTCATCCAGGACAACTACTGATAAAGACTGACAACACCACAGTTATGTGGTACATAAACAACCAGGGGGGTACATATTCCTACCCCCTTTCAGACTAGCCATGGTCTTGTGGAACACAACCTTGACTTACCAAATACATCTCCAAGCTCAATTCCTGCCAGGAAAAAAAAATACTCTGGCAGACGACCTAAGCAGAAATCTTATGGACCCACACGAATGGAAACTGGATCCACAAATCTTCAGCATCTTAACACGGAAATGGGGGAGCCCAGACACAGATCTCTTTGCTTCTCCCCAAAATTATCAGTTGGACAAATTCTGCACAACCGCTCAGCACAAAAAAGCATGGAAAGTAGATGCTCTATCCTTCATCTGGAAAAACCTATCGGTCTATGCCTTTCCCCCTCTGCCTCTTCTCTCCATGGTCTTGCTAAAAGTCAGACAGGAAAATCCAAAAATTATCTTAATTGCTCCAGACTGGCCTCGCCAACACTGGTACCCGCTTCTAAGGAACATGTCATCTTCCTCCATGGTACTTGCCTCAAATACCTCATCTACTGTCTCAGCAGAACTATCAAATTCTGCACACTCCCCTCCAAACTCTGAATCTTGCAGCATGGCTAATCAACTAATTATTCAAACCACAACTCTCAGTAAATCTGTGATGGATGTCATCTTGGAATCCAGAAGGCCTAGTACTAGAAAATCTTAGGCTGATAAATGGAAAAGATTTTGTGCTTGGAACCAAGCACAAGGAATATACGCAGCAAAGCCCAATATTCCTCAGATTTCTCAGTATTTAACAGAGATGCTTGACAAGGGCCTATCTTTTTCTTCAATAAAATTCCATGCCTCTGCCATCTCTGCTCATTACAACACAGAGCCTCCCCTCTTTTTCTTATCCACTGCTTAAACAGTATCTTAGAGGGGACAAAAATTTAAGGCCTCCCAGAAGAGCACCAACTCCTGCATGGGACCTCAATTTTGTGCTGGAAAAACTCCCCCTGTCTCCTTTTGAACCAGCAGTTACTGCGGATATAAAATTTCTATCTTGGAAAACAGCTTTTCTTTTGACAGTCACTTCAGCAAGAAGGGATATTCTTCGTGTTTCACTGTTGCAGTCATTACATTTGGGTAATCTGCTGGTAGGTTGCCCTCATTCGGCCTGAATTCCAAAGTCTTGGGTCCTGCGTCGGTTGCTGTCTCCTCTTCCATGACGTCAGGTCATCAGGGGTATAAAACACGCAGCCGACGCAGTTTTCTTTAGTCTTTCTTGCCGCATGGTGCCCGAAGCAGAAGCATTTCGCAAGTGCCGGTCGGCCGACTACTGAAATATTCAAGTTTGAGTTTCAGAACCGAAGTCTTCACTAAAGCTAAGTACCCCATTGGGGAAACTTTTTTTTCTTGCTCCATACCGATGTTAGAAAGAGTTAATTGTATTACTTGTGGGAAGCAAATACCTCATAAGAATTTCCATTTATACTGTATTCCTTGCCTAGACCTTGATCACAACGTGCCTGGCTGTCGGATTTGTGCTAGATTTAACCAACGCACTATTAAGCATCAGTATATTTTTGCCTCAAAGTATTTTGGAAACAGATTTAACTACCAGAAATGTCTGATAGCAATCCGACTACCAGAGTACATAAACACAAAGAAAAGGACAGAGAGGTAGTCGAGATACAAAACCGACGAAGCTTCTCCTAAGCCAGTTGCCGGTACACAGGTGCTTTCATAGCCCCTGATAACCCGCTACCTTAGAGTCGCAGGCCACTACCGACACCCATGTGGAGTCCGGCATGCTGCAAGATACTCAAGGTATTGGACTGATGGATGTATCTCCCTTGGATGGGTCCAGAGCAGCTGAGCAGGCACCGGCTTCTGAGGGTGTATTCAGACCTCAACATTTGTATATCAAACCGACGACAGCTGCAAAACCAAAGACAAAAGCAACTTCTAAAACTAAAAAATGATGCATGAGCCATGTGCACAGGCCTCTATGCCTAAAAAACAGATGATCAAAATGGCTGAAGACCTTATTACCTTGATCAGGGGCACCCATCCCCCTCCAGATAAGAGGCCTAGGCAAGACACTGACTATGAATCTTCAGATCAGGTTTCTATTTCTTCTGATTCCACTTCTGATCAGGAATTATCTATACCTCCCTATGAGGATTCTGATGCAGAGGAGTCTATACCATCTGCTTCTCCTCCTGAGGATTATTCATTTGGTGAAACCTTGCATTCTTTGAGGGAGCATTTCCACTGGGAGAGTCGAGCCTTCTCAGAATCAAAAAAGAGGCTCATGGATTTCCTTCTCCCTCAGCACAAGCCTTTGGTCATTTCCCGTTTTAGACATTGTGGTTGATGTGTTTTCAGAGTCCAGCTTGACCCCTGACTCCTTACCTCCGGATCCCAGTAAGCCTGACAGATATTACAGGGTCCCTGACTCTCATAAATTTCTGTTTAGAAACCCTGCTGCTGATCCAAAAACTATTTCACAGGGTCCAAAGGGTGTTGAGGCCTCAACAGCAAAAAAATCCAACCCCCTCTGACAGAGATTCAAGGGCTCTGGACAGATTGGGAAAAAGGTTTATACATCTGCAACCTTGGCAATCAGAGCCTTAAACTGTCAATTTCATATGCTTAAGTATCAACAACATGTTATGGGATTGCTAAAACAGAAAATGATGTTGATTTCTGAATGTGCAGGAAATAAAGAATTGCAGGAATTATTGCATGCAGCTGAACAGATTAGAAAGCATACTTTGCAATGTGGTTTTGATTCCTTAAAGGCTTCCAGCAGGACCACAGTTACTGGATCTGTGATTAGGAGGGCATGCCTGGCTAAAGAAACAAAATTTGCCTGATCATGTTAAAGCTAAATTGCTAGATGCACCTTTACAGCATCATACTCTGGTATTAAGGCAGAAGAGGTTTTAAAGAAAATGGAAAACAAAGCTAAGTCTATGCAAACTGTTAGACTTCTTACAAGTGCAGCCACCAAGATTCAGTAGACACTGGCCTACAAAAAATTGGTCCTTTCCTTTGTCAGAGCTCAAAGGGGCAAGGGGCAAATCCAGATGCCCAAAGGGTTCCAGATACCAGGCGCAAGATTCATACAGGCCAAAGCAATGGGGTGCTTCTACCTCCAAATCAGGAGGAGATAAAGTGCAAACCTACAGAAAACAGTCCCAATGACTTCCCTCTGCCTACACCAAGCACTTATCTTTTGGCAGAACCCCTAGGGGGGAAATTGGCACTTTTTGCTCAAAATTGGCAGTTAATAACCCAGGACAACTGGGTGCTAAGCATAGTATCACAGGGATACAGATTCCATTTCCACACTCTGCCAATGGCAAACGGTTGGCCAGATTTGCCCAAAAATCAATGGGCAGAGGCACAGAAACAGGTTACGTCCCTCATGGATATGGAGGGCATTCAACCAGTACCAGAACAGGAAAAAGGAAAAGGCTTTTACTCAAGACTGTTCTTGGTACCCAGAAAGGACACGGCCTGGCGGCCAATACTGGATTTATCAATTTTGAACACATACCTGGACATTCCAAAATTCAGAATGCTGACTTTGCAGCAGCTTCTGCCCATGCTGGGCAAGAATGCTTGGCTGTTGACATTGGACCTAAAAGAGCATACCTGCATGTCCCAATAAGACAATCGTGCAGAAGATACCTCAGATTCAAGGCTGGCTTAATGCATTACCAATTCTCTGCACTGCCCTTTGGCTTATCTACTGCGCCCAGGGTCTTCACAAAGTTTTTGGCACCAGTAATTGCATTTTGCAGACAAAAAAGTATGCAAATATACCTTTACTTGGACGACTGTCTCATTCAAGCAGAGAGCAAGGGCATTCTTCAACACCTGGCATTTGTGAAAAGGCTTCTAATATGCCTAGGGTACACGATAAACGAAAATAAATCACAACTGGTACCCTCTCAAAAGACAACATTCCAGGGTGCAAGCTTGAATACAACTGCCCAGATGGCTTACATCATGCCAGACAACCAAAGGCAACTGACTACTTACTTCAAACTGATGGCAACAAAAACCCAGTTATCTGCAAGACAAATTCTGCAGGCTTTGGGCTTCATGGCATCCTGCATCATACTGATTCCATATGCAAGACTGCATATGAGGAAACTGCAGTGGTACCTAAAAAGTTTATGGAGTCAACATGCTCAGTTTGGAAACAATGATTCCTCTCATACCCTGCCTACAACAGGAATTTCTATGGTGGGCAAAGGCATGTCACCAAAACATGGGACGGGCCTTAACTCTATCCCCTGCCAGCCAGATTTTAACAACAGACTCATCCGATTATGCCTGGGTGGCCCACATGGCAGGAAGATGCATTCAGGGCATATGGACCCCAAAACAAATGCATCTACATATCAACCAGAAAGAGATGCTAGCTGTTCAAAATGCTCAAACAGCCTTCAAGGACTTGCTTCATCCAGGACAACTACTGATAAAGACTGACAACATCACGGTCATGTGGTATATAAACAAGCAAGGGGAGGCACACACACTCTTACCCCCTTTGCAGATTAGCCATGGCACTGTGGAACACAGCTTTGACCTACCAATTACATATTCAAGCTCAATTCCTGCCAGGAAAGCAAAATACTCTGGCAGACGATTTAAGCAGAAAACCTTATGGACCCTCACGAGTGGAAACTAAATCCACATGTTTTCAGCATGATAACAGAGAAATGGGGGAGCCCAGACATAGATCTATTTGCCTCTCCTCAAAATTATCAGTTGAAAAGATCTGCACAAGGACTTATCACAGACAAGCATGGAAAGTGGATGCCCTATCCTTCAGCTGGAAAAACCTATCAGTTTATGCCTTTCCTCCTCCACCTCTTCTTCCCAAGGTCCTCCTGAAAGTCAGACAAGAGAAACCAAAGATGGTACTAATTGCTCCGGAATGGCCCCGCCAATACTGGTACCCAGTTTTAAGGAACTTGTCTCAATACCCAGCTTGGACCTTACCTCAAAGACCTCAACTACTGTCCCAGCAAAACAGTCAGATTCTGCACAATCAACTCCAGACACTGAACCTGGCGGCATGGCTGATCATGTAGTTATACAAACAACTCCTCTCAGTAAAGCTGTGATGGATGTCATTTTGGAAGCCAGAAGGCCTAGTACTAGAAAATCTTATGCTGATAAATGGAAGAGATTCTGTGCTTGGAATTGCGTACAGGGAACTGATGCAGTAGAACCAAATATTCCTCAGATATTACAATACTTAACTGAGATGCTTGACAAAGGCCTATCTTTCTCATCAATTAAAATCTGTGCCTCTGCCATTTCGGCTCATTACAATACAGAGCCACCAATCTTTTCTCATCTTTTACTAAAGCAGTATCTTAGAGGAGCCAAAAATGTAAGGTCTCCTAGAAGATCACCATTACCTGCATGGGAACTCAATTGTGTATTGGAAAAGCTCACCCTGCCTCCATTTGAACCAGTTGCTACCACTGATATAACGTTCTTGTCATGGAAAACAGCTCTACTACTAGCAATTACTTTAGCAAGAAGAGTTTCAGAGCTACAGGCCTTCATGGCTGTAGAGCCTTTTATCATATTTTATCCAGTCAAGGTGTGTCTGAGGTCAAATCCTACATTTATGCCTGACGTGGTTTCCAGTGTGGCTCTTAACCAAACAATTTATCTGCCAACCTTTTATCCAAATCCGCAAAACGAGGAGAGAATTCTGCGTTCCTTGGACGTACACAGACAGCTAAGATTCTACTTGAGAAGGACTAAAGCTCTAAGAAAAACTGAGCAATTACTAGTGACATATGCTGCAGGATCAGAAGGCAAGGCTGTTTCAAAGCAGACAATTTCAAAGTGGATAAGCCACTGCATCCGTTTCTGCTACTTACACCATGGTAAACCTGTACCCAAGGGCATTAGGTCTCATTCCACCAGAGCTGCCTCTACTTCAGCAGCCTTTCTCAGAGGAGAACCAACCAAAGACATTCGAGAGGCTGCTACTTGGAGTTCTAATCACACCTTTACAAAGCATTATCATTTGCCTCTCTACTCCAAGTCCAGGGCAGGTTTTTCCACTACAGTTCTGCAGGGCCTTATAGCCGCACCTAATGCTGTTTAGCTCCAGCCTCCCAACCATAGTTTTGGGATTCTACCCAAATGTAATGACTGCAACAGTGAAACACGAAGAACATAGTACAGTTGTGTACACTTACATAAATGTAGATGTTAGAGTGTATTCACTGTTGCAGTCCAGGTTACCCTCCCACCACCCCCCTTTCATTCTGGAGTTTATATTTCCTTCTCTATCTTCTACAGCCTATGTGGTGTATTTGCTTATAGATGAAAGTAAAGTTTATATTGATGCGTGTGTGTCAGCTGCATGTTTTATACTCCTGACAACCTGACGTCATGGAAGAGGAGACCGCAACCGACACAGGACCCAAGACTTTGGAATTCAGCCCGACTGAGGGCAACCTGCCAGCAGATTACCCCAATGTAATGACTGCAACAGTGAAATACACTCGAGCATCTACATTTATGGTAAGTGTACACAACTGTACTTTTCAGAACTACAGGCTCTCATGGCAGTGAAGCCTTTCATTATATTTTACTCAGACAGGGTGTCCCTCAGGACCAATCCTTCTTTTATGCCTAAGGTGGTATCCAGTGTGGCTCTTAACGAGACCATTCACCTGCCAACATTTTACCCAAATCCACAGAACAAGGGGGAGCGGATTCTGCATTCATTGGATGTACACAGACAACTAAGATTCTACTTAAACAGGACCAAATCTCTAAGAAAGTCTAAGCAACTACTGGTAGCATTTGCTGCAGGATCAGAGGGAAGGCTTATGTCAAAGCAGGCTATTTCTAAATGGATAAGCCACTGCATTCATTTCTGCTATTTACACAATGGTAAACCTATGCCCAAGGGGATCAGATCACATTCCACCAGGGCTGCCTCTACTTCAGCAGTTTTTCTCAGAGGGGTCCCAACCAAAGACATTCTAGAAGCTGCTGCTTGGAGCTCTGTTCATACCTTCACAAAGCATTATAATTTACCTCTCTTTTCCAAATCCAGGGCAGGCTTTGCCACTGCAGTCCTGCAGGGCCTTATAGCTGCTATTAGTGCTGTTTTGTTTCATCCTCCCATCCATAGCTTTGGGATTCTACCCAAATGTAATGACTGCAACAGTGAAACACGAAGAACATAATACAGTTGTATACACTTACCATAAATGTAGATGTTCGAGTGTATTCACTATTGCAGTCCGGGTTACCCACCCACCATCCCCCATTCTGTACCTTTTCTTTCCTTCACTATACTCAAAAGCCTTTGTGGTGTGTATATATATATATATATATATATATATATATATATATATTCTTTTTGCTCCCCATTTGGGGGGCACCTGACATCTGTGGCAAGAAAAACTGAATAAAATGGCGTTGGCTGCATGTTTTATACTCCTGACTACCTGACATCATAGAAGAGGAGACAGCAACCGACCCAGGACCCAAGACTTTCTTATTCAGGCCGACTGAGGGCAACCTGGCAGCAGATTACCCCAAATGTAATGACTGCAACAGTGAATACACTCTAACATCTATATTTATGGTAAGTGTACACAACTGTACTTTCCGCATGGTCACAATTCAAGCCATCTTCCCTTTTCTGCGGGAGGGTGTGTGGGATGTTCTCATTAATTCTCCGGGATGCATATTACCATATCAAGATGGACAAGCGCTCCAGGAGCCTCCTTCGCTTCCGGTTGGGAGCCAATCACTGTCATTTCAGAGCCCTGCCTTTCGTTCTCTCAACTGCCTCCAGAGTGTTCACGAAATGTCTTGCAGTGGTAACAGCTCATCTGAGACTTCAGGGATTCCAGGTGTTTCCATATCTAGATTATTGGCTCCTCCCCGCCCCCACCAAGCGTCTTCTGGTCAGGGCCCTCCGCTACACATTGGCTCTATTGGGAGTCATTAGGCATCAGGGATAAATCCAACCTTCAACCATCACAACAACTAGAAGTCATAGAGGCAGTGTTCAACATGCAGTCTAGCCTAATCTCACTTCCTCTCCACAGGCTTCACAGTCTCTGGGCATTAGTTCAGGTAATACTTTGTCAAAGCAAGGTGTCTGCAAGGGAGATTCTTCAAGCCTTGGGATCTATGTCTGCAGCCATCCCCATAGTCCCCTTAGCCAGACTACACGTGAGATTGGTTGTTACAATAAAACAATTAAAAAAACAATTAATTATAACTGTTTTTACTATAAAAAGAATGAGAAATGGTTCTTGTTATACTCTGTTAAAGGCTTATGCCGAGGCGCTGGAGAAGAGAAGTCTATTACGAAAATAAATTCATTGGATTTACTGGCTGAGTCATTTTTTGGATTATTGCTTCATTGTTTGGTGTCATACACGTGCGATTACTACACTGGCTCCTTCAGGCCCAGTGGAAACCCAACCTCCACCCTCTGAGTTCAAAGATTCTCATCACCAACATTTGCAAACAAGATGATCTCTGGTGGATGAGTACAGACGAAAATCTTTGGTGTCGTCCCTTCCAGGTTCCACAGCCCAGTGCCATGGTGACCACGGATGCTTCCTTGATTAGGTGGGGGGCCACTTCCAGGGAAAGTCAGTCCAAGGCACTTGGGCTGATGTAGAGGTCAATTTGCATATCAATGTCCTGGAGTTAAGAGCGGTGCTGTTAGCGTTCCAAGCTTTTAATCTGCTTCCGTCTGGACTGATTGCTGTCCACTTGGACAACATGTCCGTGGTCTGGTACATAAACAGGGAGGGACCAAGTCTTACCCTCTTTGTCGCGAAGGTATGAGAATCTGGCAGTGGGCAGTAGCTTCCAGCCACTTCCTGATCACAACGCATATCCCGAGGAGCTCCGACGTGATTGTAGACAAACTGAGCAGATGCATCCTTCGTCCTCATGAGTGGTCTCTCAACCCAAGTGCGGCGACGGAAATTTTCAGCCGATGGGGCCAGCTATGCTGCGACCTTTTTGCCTCCCCTTCAAATACAGAATGCAGCAGCTGCTTTGCCCTCTTTCCCCCTCTCTGGGAGTCACCGAGAAATGCTCTGGTCCACGATTGGCTCATGGGTCTTCTTTATGCTTATTCTCTGATTGCCCTTGTTCTACAGAAGGCGATGTTATTCATGTTTCACTGTTGCAGTCATTACATTTGGGTAATCCAGCTGGTAGGTTGCCCTCAGTCAGCCTGAATTCCAAAGTCTTGGGTCCTGCGTCGGCTGTCGTCACCCCTTCCCTGACCTCCGGTCATCAGGGGTATAAAAGAAGCTGCCGACACCATTTTCTTTATTCTTCCTTGCTGCGAGGTGGCCGAAGCAGTTCGCAAGTGCCGGTCGGCTAACTCCTGAGATTTTCGAGTTCGAATTTCAGATCCGAACTCTTCTATAAAGCTGGTACCCGTTGAAACTTTTTGCTCCAGAACCGATGTCAGAAAAAGTTAATAATTGTATTTCTTGTGGGAAGCAAATACCTCATAAGGACTTTCATTCTTACTGTATTCCTTGCCTAGGCCCTGATCATAATTTTCTGGGTTGTCGGTTTTGTGCTAGATTTAACCAACGCACTATTAAGCATTGGTATGATTTTGCTTTAAACTACTTTGGATGCAGATTTAATTATCCAGAAATGTCGTTGGAAAGCCATCCGACTACCGGAGTTCACAAAAAACGCAAAGAAAAAGAAAGACAGCTGAGGCCCAAACCCAACGACCAAGTTTCTCCTAAGCCAGTCGCCGGTTCGCTGGTTCTCAGTGAGGCGCTTTCGCAGCCCCTGATGACCGCTACTTTAGAGTCGCAGGCCGCTACCGACTCCCACGTGGAGTCTGCCCTGCCACTGGAAACTCAAGGTATTTGAGCCTCTGATGGTAATCCTTCAGATGGGTCCGGAGCCGCTGAGCAGGCACCGGCTTCTGAAGGTGTATTCAGACCCAAACATCTATACATTAAACCGACTTCAAAGGCAAAGACTAAAGCATCTTCAAAGAAGCAACCTCAAGAGCCATCTGGACAGGCCTCCATGCCCAAAAAACAGATGCTCAAAATGGCCGAAGACTTGATTACCTTGATCAGGGGTTCCCATCCCCCTCCTGATAAGAGGCCTAGGCAAGAGACTGACTGTGACTCTTCAGATCAGGTTTCCTTTTCTTCTGATTCCTCTACTGATCAGGAATATTCTTTTCCCCCCTATGAGGATTCTGATGCTGAAGAATCCATACCTTCAGCTTCTCCTCCTGAGGACTATTCTTTTGGGGAAACCTTACATACCATGAGGGAGCATTTCCACTGGGAGAGCCAAGATTTTTCAGTGTCTAAAAAGAGGCTCAGGGATTTCCTGTTACTACCTCAGTACAAGCCACTAGCCATCCCTCCTGTGCTAGACATTGTAGATGTGTTTTCAGAGTCTAGCCTTACCCCTGACTCCTTACCTCCAGCTCCTGTTAAGCCTGACTGATATTACAGGGTTCCTGACTCACATAAATTCCTTTTTAAAAACCCTGCTGCAGACCCAGAAACTATTTCTCAGGGTCCCAAGGGAGTTGAGGCTTCTGCTGCAAAAAACCCTACCCCTTCTGACAGGGATTCTAGGGCACTGGATAGATGGGGAAAAAAGGTTTACACATCCACTACCTTGGCTAGAAGGGCCTTAAACTGTCAGTTTCATATGCTGAAATATCAGCAACATGTCTTGGCATTGCTTAAACAGAAAATGTTGTTTAACTCTGAATGTGCAGAAAACAAGGAAATGCAGGATATGTTGCATGCAGCTGAACAAGTTGGAAAGCATACTTTGCAATGTGGTTTTCATTCTTTAGAGGCCTCCTGCAGGGCCGCAGTTACAGGTTCTGTAATTAGAAGGCATGCTTGGTTAAAGGAACATAATCTGCCTGATCATGTTAAAATTAAATTATTAGATGCACCTTTACAGCATGATTCTTTGTTTGGTGTTAAGGCAGAAGAGGTGTTAAAGAAAATGGAGGACAAGGCTAAATCTATGCAAACGGTCAAAGATTTCTTACAAGTACAGCCACCTAGGTTTAGTAGACACTGACCAACAAAGAATTGGTCCTTTCCTGTGTCAGACGGACCTCAAAGGGGCAGACCCAGACGCCCTAGAGGCAGATCCCAAGCGCAAGGTTCATAACAGGTCAAAGCAATGGGGTGCTTCTACCTCCAAAGGTGGAGAAGACAAATCACAACCTGACAGGAAACTGTCCCAGTGACTTCCCCCTGCCTGCACCAAGCACTTATTTCCTGGCAGCACCCTTAGGGGGAAAATTTGCACTTTTTTCTCAAAATTGGCACATTATAACCCAGGACAAGTGGGATGTTCATCATGTTACACTGCTGCAGTCATTACACTTGGGTTATCCTGCGTGAGGCGGTTCCCCAGTCGGCCTGAGTTCCAAAGTCTTGGTCCGGCGTTGGTTGCTGTCACCTCCTTCCTGACGTCAGTGCGACAGGGGTATATAAGATGCAGCCAACGCCATTTTCTTCAGTCTTTCTTGCCGCGTGGTGCCCGAAGCAAAAGCAGATGCTCATCGTGTTACACTGCTGCAATCATCACACTTGGGGTTATCCTGCCGTCAGGCGGTCCCGCAGTCGGCCAGAGTTCCAAAGTCTTGGTCCGGTGTCGGTTCCTGTTGCTTCTTCCCTGACGTCAGTGTGCCAGGGGTATATAAGAGGCATCAGATGCCATTTTCTCCAGTCTTTCTTGCCGCGCGGTGCCCGAAGCAGAAGCAGTTTGCAAGTGCCGGTCGGCAGACTCCTGAGATTTTCAAATCTAATTTCAGACCGAAGTCTTCAATAAAGCTAAGTACCCCGTTGGGGAACGTTTTCTTGCCTCAGTCCGATGTCAGAAAAAGTTAACAATTGCATTTCTTGTGGGAAGCAAATACCTCATAAAGACTTTCATTCTTATGGCATTCCTCGCCTAGGCCCAGACCACGACGCCCGACATTATTTTGGTAGGAAATTTAATTATACCATGCCGTTGGAGTAACCGACAACCGGAATGCATAAAAAATGCAACGATAAAGACAGGCAGCCAAGACCCAAACCAGACTCGGAGGCCTCTGCTAGGCCAGTCGCCGGTTTTCAGTGAGGCGCCTACGCAGCCCCTGACGACCGCTGATTTAGAACCCCAGGCGGCATCCGATTCCCAAGCAGAGATTGCTAGGCCTCCACAAACTTTACATTTAGGCCCTTCCGACTCCATGGCTGAAGGAGATTCCAGTGCAGTTGAAACGCCTTCAGTTGCAGAAGGTGTCTTCAGACCGACTACACTCACTATTAAATCCTATGCAAAGCTGAAAACCACTTTAAAAACAAAGAAGACTGTACCGCAGTCTCCAGTACAAGGCTCCATGCCTAAGAAACAGATGCTTAAGATGGCTGAAGATTTAATTACCCTCATCAGGGGTTCCCATCCCCCTCCTGATAAAAGGCCTAGACAAGAGGAGGAGGACAATGCTTCCTCTGACCAGGTTTCAGTTTCTTCAGATTCTTCTGAGGAACAGCAATATTCTTTTCCACCTTATGAAGACTCTGATGCTGAAGAGTCTATCCCTTCAGCATCTCCCCCAGAAGACTACTCTTTTGGGGAAACTTTACATACCATGAGGGAACATTTCCAGTGGCAAGGCCAGGATTACTCTGATTCTAAGAAAAGGCTCCGAGAGTTCCTTTTACTACCCCAGCACAGACCACTTGCTATTCCACCTGTGTTGGACATTGTGTATGATGTTTATTCAGAATCTAGCCTTAACCCAGATTCACTACCTCCTGCACCAGCCAAACCAGACAGATACTACAGAGTCCCTGACTCACACAAATTCCTATATAAAAGCCTTGTTGTTGACCCAGAAACCATTTCCCAGGGTCCCAAAGGGGTTAAGGCCTCTATTGCTAAAAATCCTGTACCCTCTGAAAGGGATTCTAGAGCACTAGACATATGGGGAAAGAAGGTATATATCTCAGCTACTCTAGCTATGAGGGCCTTAAATTGCCAGTTTCACATGCTGAAATATCAACAATATTTGATGTCTCAATTAAAACAAAAAATGACCACACATACAGAACAGCCTGATTACAAGGACATGCAAGATTTGTTGCATGCAGCTGAACAAGTGGGAAAACATACTTTGCAATGTGGGTTTGATTCATTGGAAGCTTCTTGTAGAGCAGCAGTGACAGGGTCTGTCATACGTAGGCATGCTTGGTTAAAAGAACAAACTTTACCTGATCACGTTAAAGCAAAGTTATTGGATGCACCTTTACAGCAGGATGTTTTATTTGGTGTAAAAGCAGAAGAGATTTTAAAGAAAATGGAGGATAAGGCAAAATCTATGCAGACGGTCAAGGATTTTTTACAGGTTCAACCCCCTCGTTTCAGCAGAAATTGGCCAACCAAAAACTGGTCCTTTCCAGCTTCTGCCAGACCACAGAGGGGCAAATACAGACGCCCAAGGGGCAGAGGTCAGTCACAAGGCTCTTAGCAGCCTCGACAATGGGGTGCCATAACCCAAAAAGGAGGAGAAGACAGGTCTCAAACTATCAGAAGACAAACACAATGACTTGCCCTCAGACTGCCAAGCAAATCCCTCTTGGCAGCTCCCTTGGGAGGAAAACTAGCACTTTTTGCAGACAACTTGGCACAGCATCACAAAAGAAAAATGGGTCCTAAATATTGTATCTCAAGGATACAGATTCCACTTTCACACTTTACCAAGGATAAAAGGAATGCCAAACCTGCCACCAAATCAATGGGCAGAGGCTCAAAAGCAAATTTCAGCTCTCATGGACATGAGAGCCATTCAAAAGGTCCCAACACAGGAGCAAGGACAAGGATTTTACTTAAGACTCTTTCTAGTTCCCCGAAAGGACAAAGCCTGAAGACCCATTCTGGACCTCTCAATTCTAAACACATATCTGGAAGTACCCAAATTCAAGATGCCAACACTACAGCAGCTTCTTCCCATGCTGGGCAAGAAGGCTTGCCTAGTAACGTTGGACCTCAAGGAGGCATACCTGCATGTCCCTATCAGACAAAATTGCAGAAGATACCTCCGATTTATAGCAGGTTCAACCCATTACCAATTCTCTGCACTGCCCTTTGGCTTATCTACTGCGCCCAGGGTCTTCACAAAATGCCTGGCACCAGTAATTGCATACTGCAGACAGAGGGACTCAAATATATCCATACCTGGACGATTGCCTTATTCAAGCAGAAAACAAGGACATTCTTTTAAAGCATCTGGCATTTGTCAAAAACCTATTAAGTTGCCTAGGGTACACAGTAAACGAAAAGAAGTCAAAACTAGTGCCCTCACAAGACATAATATTCCTGGGTGCCAGCTTAAATACAACTGCCCAGATGGCTCATCTCACGCCAGGCAAGCAAGGGCAACTGACTCAATACTTCAAAATGTTGGCAATAAAGACCCAACTCCTGCAAGAAAAATTCTGCAGGCCTTGGGATTCATGGCATCTTGCATACTACTAATACCATTTGCAAAACTGCATATGAGGAAGTTACAATGGTACCTGAAAAGTGTATGGACTCAAGACAGCCACAGCTTGGAAACAATAATTCCACTCATTCCCTGCCTTCAACAGGAGTTTCGATGGTGGGCTCAGGCATGTCACCTCAACAAGGGTCAGCCTTTTGCCTTACCCCCAGCCAGGCAAACTATAACAACAGATGCATCGGATTATGCCTGGGGAGCACACATGGCAGGACAATGTATTCAGGGCAAATGGTCTGCAGATCAAAGGCATCTACATATCAATCAAAAAGTGATGCTAGCTGTACAAAATGCCCTAATAGCTTTCAAGGACCTCCTACATCCAGGACAACTCCTAATAAAGACTGACAACACCACAGTGATGTGGTACATAAGCAAGGGGTCACACATTCCTACCCCCTATGCAGGCAAGCAATGACCTTGTGGAACACAGCACTGACCTACCAAGTTCAACTACAAGCGCAATTCCTGCCAGGAAAGAAAAACACATTGGCAGACTATCTAAGCAGAAACATCATAGATCCTCATGAGTGGAAACTAGATCCACAAGTATTCGCAATGATAACTCGAAAATGGGGCAGCCCAGGCATAGATCCATTTGCTTCACCCCAAAACTAGCAACTATGGAAATTTTGCACAAGGACATACCACACACTAGCTTGGAAAGTGGACGCCCTCTCATTCAGTTGGAAAACATTGACTGTGTATGCCTTTCCTCCACTGCCTCTTCTGGCAAAGGTGCTGCTGAAAGCCAGATTAGAGAGGCCACAAATGATACTCATTGCTCCAGACTGGCCACGCCAACACTGATATCCAATACTAAGGAACATGGCTCAAGGCCCACCATGGATTTTACCTCCAATTCCTCACCTGCTCACTCAGCAAAACAATCAGATTCTACAAAGCCAACTCAAGACTTTAAATCTGGCTGCATGGCAAATTACCTAAACAACCAGTCAACACTTCTCTCTAAAGCTGTGAGGGATGTCATTCTGGAGGCCAGGAGGCCCAGCACCAGGGAAGCCTATTCAGACAAATGGAAAAGATTCTGCGCCTGGAACAAGGCTAAAGGCCAAAATCCCCTTGTCCCAAATATTCCTCAGATTCTTCAATATTTAACTGAGATGTTGCACAAAGGGCTTTCTTTTTCATCTAAGATCCACGCCTCAGCTATTTCAACTCAGAACAACACGGATCCTCCTATATTTTCACATCCATTACTTAGACAGTTTCTCAGAGGGGCTAAGAACGTAAGACCTCCCCGGAGAGCACCAACACCAACTTGGGATCTCAATTTTGTTTTGGAAAAACTTGCACTACTGCCCTTTGAACCAGCTTTTACAGCTGATCTACAGTTTCTATCATGGAAAACTGCCCTGCAGCTAGCAATAACTTCAGCACGAAGAGTCTCAGAGCTACAGGCCCTAATGGCAGTGGAGCCTTTCATCATTTTTCATCAAGACAGAGTCGCTTTATGAACTAACCCTTCCTTTATGCCAAAGGTGGTATCCAGTGTGGCCCTAAACCAAACCATTCATTTGTCCACCTTTTATCCAAACCCCTAGAACAAAGGGGAAAGGCTCCTACACTCTTTGGACATTCACAGACAATTACGTTACTACTTGGATAAAACTAAGGCTTTCAGAAAATCTGACCAGCTCTTTGTATCCTATGCTGTAGGATCACAAGGAAAGGCTATCTCAAAACAGACCACTTCAAAATGGATAGGAATATTGTATCCGTTTCTGCTACACACACCATGGGAAACCTGTACCTGGTAACATTAGGCCCCATTCCACCAGGGCTACAGCAACATCAACAGCCTTCCTCAGAGGGGTACCAACCAAGGATATTTTGGAGGCTGCCACTTGGATTTCAGTGCACACCTTCACCAAGCACTATCACTTACCTCTGTACTCTAAAACCAGAGCTGGCTTTGCCACTGCAGTTCTGCAGGGCCCACTAGCCTCTCCAAACCCTGTTTAGTTCCACCACCCATCCTTAGCTTTGGGATTCAACCCAAGTGTGATGACTGCAGCAGTGTAACACGATGAACATAGTACAGTTTTGTACCTACCATAAATTTAGATGTTCAAGTATTCACACTGCTGCAGTCCAGGTTACCCTCCCTCCATCCCCTCTGACCTAGCTGAACTTTTCTATACCTTTTCTATCCTGTACAACCTTTGTGGTGTATTTGCTTGTAACTGAAGGTATTCCTTTTATTCCTTTTACATGTTTTATTAGCAATATGTATTGCCTACCTACTTGGGGGCACCTGACATCTGGGGCAAGAAAAACTGAAGAAAATGGTGTCTGATGCCTCTTACATACCCCTGGCGCACTGACATCAGGGAAGAAGCGACAGCATCCGACGCCGGACCAAGACTTTGGAACTCTGGCCGACTGTGGGACCGCCTGACGGCAGGATAACCCCAAGTGTGATGACTGCAGCAGTGTGAACACTCAACCATCTACATTTATGGTAGGTACAAAACTGTACTTTCGCAAGTGCCGGTCGGCCATCTCCTGAGATTTTCATTCTGAATCCAGAACCGAAGTCTGCTACAAAGCTAAGTACCCCATTGGGGAAACTTTTTCTTGCCTCAGACCGATGTCAGTAAAAGTTAATAACTGTATTTCTTGTGGGAAGCAAATACCTCATAAGGATTTCCATTCCTATTGTATCCCATGCCTAGGCCCTGAGCACGACGTAACTGGTTGTCAGTTTTGTACTAGGTTTAACAAGCACACTATTAAACGGTTTGATTTTGCCCGACGTTATTTTGGTAGAAAATTCAATTATACCATGCCGTCGGAACTTCCGACGACCGGAATACGCAAAAAGCGCAAAGACAAGGATAGCCATCCGAGGCCCAAAACTGAATAAGCCTCTTCTAGGCCAGTCGCAGGTTCTCCGGTTTTCAGCGAGGCCCCTTCGCAGCCCCTGACCGCTTCTGAAAAACCACAAGCCGCCTCTGACTGCCACGTGGAGACGGCTCAGCCTTCAGACGCACAAGATGTTCATCATGTTAACCTGCTGCAGTCATCACACTTGGGTTATCCTGTCGTCAGGCGGTGCCGCAGTCGGCCGGATTTCCAAAGTCTTGGTCCGACGTCTGTTGCTGTCGCCGCATCCCTGACGTCAGTGCACCAGGGGTACATATATTGCAACCGACGCCATTTTCTTCTCTTTCTTGCCGCGCGGTGCCCGAAGCAGAAGCAGTTCGCAAGTGCCGGTCGGCCGACTCCTGAGATTTTCGAATTCGAATTTCAGACCGAAGTCGTCTTTAAAGCTAAGTACCCCGTTGGGGAAACTTTTCTTGCCTCAGACCGATGTCAGAAAAAGTTAACAATTGTATTTCTTGTGGGAAGCAAATACCTCATGAGGATTTTCATTCTTATTGCATACCTTGCCTAGGCCCTGATCACGACATCACTTGTCGTTTTTGTGCTAGATTTAATAAACGTACTATTAAAAGACGATTTGATTTCGCACAACACTTTTTTGGCAGAAAATTTAATTATAACATGCCGTCGGAGCTACCAGCATGCACAAAAAGCGCAGGGATAAGGATAGACAGCCCAGGCCTAAGCCCGATTCCGAGGCCTCGGTTGATCCGGTCTCCGGTTCTCAGTGAGGTTCCGACGCAGCCTCTGACTACCGCAGTTCAGGAACCCGAGACCGCTACGGATTTTTTGACGGAATGTACTAGGCCGACGCAGCCTTTTACTTCAGGCCCTACCGACGATTTACCTTCCAAGGACGTTGGTGTTTCTGAAACACCATCGCCTTCGGAAGGCGTTTTCAGACCAACGACTCTTACTGTCAAAACGTTTTCCAAGTCAAAGACTCCTTCCAAATCGAAAAAGGCTTCACTTCAGTCTCCTGTTCAAGGCCCTATGCCTAAGAAACAGATGGTCAAGATGGCTGAAGATTTGATTTCTCTTATCAGGGGTTCTCAGCCTCCTCCTGACTAAAGGCCTAGACAAGAGGAAGAATCTGCTTCCTCTGAACAACTGTCTATTTCTTCGGATTCCTCTGAGGACCAAGACTATTCCTTCTCTCCTTATGAAGATTCTGATGCTGAGGACTCTATTCCCTCAGCTTTCCCTCCAGAAAATTACTCTTTTGGGGAAACTTTGCACACTGAGGGAACATTTTCACTGGGAAGTTCAGGATTACTCTGATTCCAAGAAAAGGCTCAGAGAGTTTCTTTTACTCCCCCAACACAGACCTCTAGCCATCCCTCCTGTTTTGGACATTGTGGATGATGTCTATTTAGAATCCAGTTTCAACCCTGACTCTGCCTCCTGCCCTGGCCAAGCCTGACAGATACTACAGAGTTCCTGATTCCCACAAATTTCTTTACAAAAGCCCAGTAGCTGACCCAGAGACCATCTCCCAGAGTCCCAAGGGGGCTAAGGCTTCCATGGCTAAAAATCCAGTACCTTCTGAAAGGGATTCAAGAGCACTAGACAGATGGGGGAAAAAGGTTTACACCTCAGCCACTTTAGCTATGAGAGCTCTAAACTGTCAATTTCATATGCTTAAGTATCAGCAATTTCTGATCTCTCAGTTAAAACAAGAGATAACCACCCTCCCTCAACAATCTGAATTGAAAGAAGTACAGGATTTGTTGCACGCCACCGAGCAGGTGGGCAAACATACCTTACAATGTGGGTTTGATTCTTTAGAGGCCTCCTGCAGAGCAGCTGTCACTGGATCAGTTATACGTAGGTATGCCTGGTTAAAGGAACAAAGTCTGCCTGATCATGTTAAAGCAAAACTACTAGCTGCTCCCTTACAGCAGGATGTTCTTTTTGGTGTTAAAGCAGAAGAAGTTTTAAAGAAAATGGAAGATAAGGCAAAATCAATGCAGACAGTCAAGATTTCCTAAAGGTACAACCCCCTTGCTTCAGCAGAAACTGGCCAACAAAAAATTGGTCCTTTCCAGCCACTGACAGGCCTCAGAAGGGTAAATACAGGTGCCCAAGGGGCAGAGGACAACCACAAGCTCAGTATAAACCTCGCCAATGGGGCACTCCAACCCAGAAGGGAGGAGAAGACAGGTCTCAACCCACCAGAAGGCAAACTCAATGACTTACACCTCAGCTGGCCAAACAAAGCTCTTTTGTCAGCCCCCCTGGGGGGAAAACTAGCACTATTTGCAGACAACTGGCACATGGTCACAAAGGACAAATGAGTCCTAGACATAATTTTACGAGGATACAGATTCCACTTTCACACCTTGCCAATAAAAAGAGGAATGCCAAACCTGCCACAAAATCAAAAGGCAGAGGCTCAAAAACAAATTACAGCTCTCATGGCCATGAGAGCCATTCAAAGGGTACCAACTCAAGAGCAAGGCCAAGGATTTTACTCAAGACTCTTCCTAGTACCCAGAAAAGAAAATGCTTGGAGACCAATTCTGGACCTTTCAATTCTAAACACTTACAAGTTCCCAAATTCAAGATGCTAACACTACAGCAGCTACTTCCCATGTTGGGCAAGGAAGCATGGCTGGTAACGTTGGACCTCAAGGAGGCATACCTGCATGTCCCTATCAGACAAAGTTGCAGAAGATACCTCCGTTTCTTTGTAGGTTCAACCCATTATCAATTCTCTGCACTGCGGCTTATCTACTGCGCCCAGAGTATTCACAAAATGCCTGGCACCAGTAATTGCATACTGCAGACAGAGGAATTCAAATATATCCATACCTGGACGACTGCCTCATCCAAGCAGAAAGAAAAGACATTCTCTTACAACATCTGGCTTTTGTAAAGCATCTACTAAATTGTCTGGGGTACACAGTAAACGAAAAGAAGTCAAAACTAGTACCCTCACAAAAAATGACATTCCTGGGTGCCAGCTTGGACACAACGGCCTAGAAGGTTCATTTTACACCAGACAAGCAATTACAACTGACTCAATATTTCAAGACAGTGGCAACAAAGACCCAATTAACTGCAAGAAAAATTCTGCAGGGTTTGGGCTTCATGGCATCTTGCATTCTGATACCATTTGCAAAACTGCATATGAGGAAATTACAATGGTACCTAAAAAGTGTATGGTCTCAACACAGCCACAACTTGGACACAGTGATATCTCTCATTCCCTGCCTTCAACAGGAATTTCTATGGTGGGCACAGGCATGTCACCTCAACAAGGGTCAGCCTTTCACCTTGCCCCCACCCAGGCAAACTATCACAACAGATGCTTCAGACTATGCCTGGGGGGCACATATGGCAGGTCAATGCATTCAAGGCCTATGGACTGCAGAACAAAGAAAACTGCACATAAACGAAAAAGAGATGCTAGCTGTACAGAAAGCTCTTGACAGCCTTCAAGGATCTACTACAGCCTGGACAACTGGCAATAAAGACGGACAACACCACAGTAATGTGGTACATAACCAAGGGGGCACACATTCCTACCCTCTTTGCAGGCAAGCAATAATCTTATGGAACACAGCTCTGGCCTACCAAGTCCAGTTACAAGCTCACTTCCTGCCAGGACAGAAAAACACATTGGCAGACGACCTAAGCAGAAACATCAAAGATCCCCACGAGTGGAAGCTAGACCCACAAATATTTGCAATGATGACTCAGATGGGGCCTACCAAATATAGACCTGTTTGCCAGTCCTTAAAACTACCAGCTGCCAAAATTTTGTACAAGGACATTCCACCATCAAGCTTGGAAAGTGGACGCTGTCTCCTTCAGTTGGAAAAACCTGACAGCATATGCCTTTCCTCCATTACCTCTTCTCACAAAGGTTCTTTTGAAGGTCAAAAAGGAGAAATCTCGAATGATTCTCATAGCCCCAGACTGGCCACGCCAGCACTGGTACCCGCTGTTGAAGAATATGGCTCACAGCCCACCATGGATATTGCCTCAAATACCTCATTTACTCACACAGCAAGACGAGCAGATTCTACACAGCCAGATCAAAACCTTAAACCTGGCTGCATGGCAAATCAATTAAGCATCCAACCAGCCCCTCTTTCACAAGCAGTACTGGATGTTATTCCTAGAAGCCAGGAGGCCAAGCACCAGGAAGGCTTACTCGGACAAATGGAAAAGGTTTTCTGCTTGGAACCAAGCTAAAGGCCAAGACACAACTCAGCCTCATATGCCTCACATTCTGCAGTATTTAGCTGAGATGTTGCATGAGGGACTTTCCTTCTCCTCAATTAAAATCCATGCTTCAGCTATTTCAGCTCACTACGACACGAATCAACCTTTATTTTCAAATCCACTCCTAAGGCAGTTCCTCAGAAGGGCAAAAAACATTAGACCACCTAGAAGAGCTCCTACACCAACATGGGACCTCAACTTTGTTCTGGAAAAACTAACGCTACCTCCCTTTGAACCAGCTTTTTCTGCAGAGCTTCAGTTCCTATCTTGGAAGACTATCCTGCTCCTGGCATTAACTTCTGCTAGGAGAGTTTCAGAATTACAGGCACTTATGGCAGTGGAACCTTTCCTCATTTTTCATCAAGACAGAGTTTCTCTATGAACTAATCCTTCCTTCATGCCTAAGGTGGTTTCCAGTGTAGCTTTAAATCAAACCATCCATCTACCCACTTTCTTCCCCAATCCACAGAACAAAGGTGAGAGACTCCTGCATTCCTTGGACATTCACAGGCAGCTTCGATACTACTTGGATAAAACTAAGGCTTTCAGAAAAACTGACCAGCTCTTTGTTTCCTATGCTACAGCTTCTCAAGGGAAGGCTATATCCAAGCAAACCATTTCTAAATGGATAGGCCATTGCGTACGATTCTGCTATACCCATCATGGGAAACCAGTTCCTTCTACCATTAGATCCCACTCTACCAGGGCAACAGCTACCTCTACAGCCTTTCTCAGGGCGGTTCCTACCAAGGAAATTTTAGAAGCTGCAACTTGGAGTTCTGTACACACCTTCACCAAACACCATCACTTACCTCTTTATTCTAAGTCTAGGGCAGGCTTCGCCACTGCAGTTCTGCAGGGCTTCATTGCCTCCACTAACCCTCTATGATGCCTCCACCCTACCTTAGCTTTGGGACTCAACCCAAGTGTGATGACTGCAGCAGGGTAACACGATGAACATAGTACAGTTTTGTACCTACCATAAATGTAGATGTTCGAGTGTTCACCCTGCTGCAGTCCAGGTTACCCTCCCTCCAACCCCTCTGATCTACTGGCTAAATCTTTGCTATGCCTTACTGATGTATTTGCTTATAGCTGAAGGGTTTTTGTGTTTGTACAGTGTTCTCACCTTTTGGTACTAATTTGGATCACCTTTTTGGGGGCACCTGACATCTGGGGCAAGAAAAACTGAAGAAAATGGCGTCTGTTGCAATATATGTACCCCTGGTGCACTGACGTTGGGGATGAGGCGACAGCAACCGATGTCGGACCAAGACTTTGGAAATCCGGACAACTGAGGGACCGCCTGACGACAGGATAACCCAAGTGTGATGACTGCAGCAGGGTGAACACTCTAACATCTGCATTTATGGTAGGTACAAAACTGTACTTTCTTCAGCCTACCGAGACTAACCTTTCAGAGGGATCCGGAGTAGATGAGCAACCCACAGCTACAGAGGGTGTCTTCAGACCTACTCAGTTAAGCATTAAATCCTCAGCTAAGTCTAAGCCTCCTCTAAATTCAAAGAAACAAATACAGCATTCTCCAGGACAGGCCTCCATGCCTAAGAAACAAATGCTCAAAATGGCCGAAGACCTAATCACTCTGATCAGGGGGTCCCACCCCCCCTCCTGATAAAAGGCCTAGACAGGATGCAGATTATGACTCATCCGACCAGGTGTCCATCTCTTCTGATTCATCCTCAGACCTAGGATACTCTTTACCCCCTTATGAGTATTCTGATGCTGAGGAATCAGTTCCATCAGCCTCACCGCCTGATGACTACTCCTTTGGGGAAACCCTACATACCATGAGGGAGCATTTCCACTGGGAAGGCCAGGATTACTCAGAATCCAAGAAAAGGCTCAGAGACTTCCTTTTATTACCTCAACACAGACCCCTTGCTATTCCGCCATTGTTAGATATTGTGGATGATGCGTATACTGAGTCCAGCTTAAATCCCGATTCCTTACCTCCAGCCCCTGTTAAACCTGACAGATACTGCAGAGTCCCTGACTCTCATAAATTTCTGTATAAAAGCCCTGTAGCTGACCCTGAAACTATTTCTCAGGGACCCAAAGGAGTTAAGGCCTCATCAGCCACGAATTCAGTTCTCTCTGACAGAGATTCCAGAGCATTAGACAGATGGGGAAAGAAAGTATATACGTCTGTAACTTTAGCAATGAGAGCCTTAAATTGCCAGTTTCACACGCTAAAATATCAGCAATTTTTACTCTCAGTTGAAACAAAAAATGCTTCCAGAATCAGATCCTCCTAATTTTAAAGAAATGCAGGATTTATTGCATGCAGCTGAACAAGTGGGAAAACATACTTTGCAATGTGGTTTTGATTCTCTAGAGGCCTCCTGCAGAGCAGCAGTTACAGGCTCTGTCATTAGAAGACATGCTCGGTTAAAAGAACATATGTTACCAGATCATGTTAAAGCAAAATTATTGGATGCACCTTTGCAGCAGGATGTGTTATTTGGAGTTCAGGCAGAAGAGGTATTAAAGAAAATGGAAGATAAGGCAAAATCTATGCAAACGGTGAAGGATTTCTTACAGGTTCAGCTTCCTAGATTTAGCAGAAACTGACCAACTAAGAATTGGTCTTTTCCAATTACAGACATACCTCAAAGGGGAAGATACAGACTTCCAAGCGGTAGAGGTCACCCACAAGGTCCTTAAGGCCTCGACAGTGGGTTACATCAGGCCAGAAAGAAGGGGAAGACAGGCCCCAACCATATAAAAAGCAGCTCCAATGACTTCCCACTGTAGCTGCCAAACAAATCCTTCTTGGCAGCCCCCTTGGGAGGAAAACTGGCACTCTTCTACCACAATTGGCAAATGATCACCAAAGACAAATGGGTTCTCAACATTGTATTTCAAGGTTACAGGTTCCACTTTCACACTCTGCCAAGGTTAAAAGGAATGCCAAATCTGCCACCAAATCAATGGGCAGAGGCTCAAAAACAAATTACAGCACTCATGGGTATGAGAGCTATTCAGAAGGTACCATCACAGGAGCAAGGACAAGGATTTTACTCGAGACTCTTTCTGGTACCCAGAAAGGACAAAGCCTGGAGGCCCATTCTGGATCTTTCATCTCTAAACACTTATCTGGCTGTTCCGAAATTCAAAATGTTGACATAACAGCAGCTTCTTCCCATGCTGGGCAAGAAAGCTTGGCTCGTGACTTTGGACCTCAGACGCATACCTGCATGTCCCTATCGGACAAAATTGCAGAAGATACCTCAGATTCATAGCAGGTTCAATGCACTACCAATTCTCTGCACTGCCCTTTGGCTTATCTACTGCACCCAGGGTCTTCACAAAGTGCCTGGCACCAGTAATTGCATTTTGCAGACAGAAAGGAATTCAAATTTATCCGTACCTGGACAACTGCCTGATTCAAGCAGAGAGCAAAGATATTCTTCTAAAGCATCTGGCGTTTGTAAAAAAAGTTATTAAGTTGCCTGGGGTACACAGTAAATGAAAAGAATCAAAACTAGTGCCCTCACAAGAGATTATATTCCTGGGTGCCAGCTTGAACACAGCAGCCCAGATGGCTTATCTCACACCAGACAAACAAGGACAACTGACTCAATAGTTTCAATTGATGGCAACAAAGACCCAACTCCCTGCAAGAAAAATTCTCAGGCCTTGGGTTACATGGCATCCTGCATACTACTAATTCCATATGCCAGACTGCATATGAGGAAACTACAAAGGTACCTAAAGAATGTATGGTCTCAACACTGTCAAAGTTTGGAAACTGTTATACCACTAATCCCTTGCCTTCATCAGGAGTTTCAGTGGTGGGCTCAAGCTTGTCACCTCAACAAGGGACAGCCTTTTACACAACCCACAGCCAGGCAAACACTGACAACAGATGCATCGGATTACGCCTGGGGAGCACACGTGGCAGGCAAATGTATTCAGGGCACGTGGCCCGCAGAACAAAGGCATCTTCACATCAATCAAAAAGAGATGGTAACTGTACAAAATGCGCTTATAGCTTTCAAGGACCTGCTACATCCAGGAAATCTACTACTAAAGACAGACATCACCACAGTTATGTGGTACATAAACAAGCAAGGGGGCACTCAATCCTACCCCCTATGCAGACAAGTTGTGACCCTGTGGAACACAGCTATAAACCTTCAAGTTCATCTGCAAACGCAATTCCTGCCAGGAGAGAAAAACACACTGGCAGACGACTTGAGCAGAAACATCATGGATCCCCATGAATGGGAGTTGAATCCACAAATATTCAGAATGATACAGAAATGGTGGAGCCCGGACATAGATCTGTTTGCATCCCCAATAAACTGCCAGCTACAAAAATTCTGCACAAGGAGTTACGATCCACAAGCATGGAAAGTGGATGCCCTCTCATTCAGCTGGGACAACCTACAAGTATACGCTTTCCCACCACTACCTCTCCTGCCAAAGGTACTCATAAAAGCCAGGCAGGAAGAGCCAAAGATAATCCCGATTGCACCAGACTAGCCACGCCAGCACTGGTACCCAATCTTATGGAGCTTAGCACAAGAACCACCCTGGATTTTGCCTCAAATCCCACATCTGCTGACTCAACACAACAAACAAATACTACACAGCCAGCTAAAGACCTTAAACCTAGCTGCATGGAAGATTCCTTAGTCAAGCAAGCAGTGCCTCTCTCCAAAGCTGTTATGGATGTCATTCTGGAGGCCAGAAGGTCTAGTACCAGGAAAGCCTATTCGGATAAATGGAAGAGATTCTGTGCCTGGAACCAAGCTCACGGCCTTGGCCCTCTTGTCCCAAACATTCCTCAGATACTACAGTACTTAACTGAGATGCTGGACAAAGGACTGTCCTTCTCATCCATCAAGATCCACGCCTCTGCCATCTCTGCTCATTGCAACACGGATCCACCAATTTTCTCTAATCCTCTGTTAAAAACAGTACCTCAAAGGGGCTAAAAACACAAGACCACCCCTTAGAGCACCTTCTCACACTTGGGACCTCAACTTTGTTTTGGAGAAGCTAACTTTTTACCTCCTTTTGAGCCAGCCAACACTGCAGCATTAAAATATATCTCATGGAAAACTGCTCTGCTCCTGGCAATAACATCAGCACGAAGAGTTTCAGAATTACAGGCACTAATGGCAGTGGAACCTTTCCTCATTTTCCACCGGGACAGGGTGTCTTTAAGAACTAACACTACTTTTATGCCAAAGGGTGGTATCCAGTGTGGCTCTAAACCAAACTATTCACCTGCCAACTTTTTATCCTAAACCACAGAATAAAGGGGAGAGACTACTGCATTCTCTGGACATTCACAGGCAGTCACGCTTCTACTTGGACAAAACCAAAGCTTTTAGAAAATCTGAGCAATTATTGGTAGCATATGCTGCAGGAGCACAGTGAAAAGCCATTTCAAAACAGACCATTTCAAAATGGATAGGACATTGTATATCTTTCTGCTACACATACCATGGAAAACCTGTACCTAGCAGCATTAGATCTCACTCCACCAGGGCAACAGCCATTTCAACTGCCTACCTCAGGGGAGTACCTACCAAGGATATTTTGGAAGCAGCAACTTGGAGTTCTGTACATACCTTCACCAAGCATTACCATCTGCCTCTATACTCTAAATCCAGTGCTGGCTTCGCCACTGCAGTGCTGTAGGGCCTTATAGCCACCCCCAATGCCTTATAGAACCAGCCACCCTACCTCAGCTTTGGGATTCTACCCAAGTGTAATGACTGCAGCAGTGTAACACGATGAACATAGTACAGATGTCCTTCATGGATGCATCTGCAGTCATAACAAGTGGGTTGTCCTGTCGTCAGGCAGCCCTGCAGTCGGCCGGATTCCAAAGTCCGGGTCCGGCTTCGGCTGATGTCGCACTCCACCCGACGTCATCTCTGTTGGTCTTCGGGTATAAAAGCATCAGCCGACGCCATTTTCCCCAGTCTTTCTTGCAGCGCCGCCAAGCAGAAGCTGTTCGCAAGTGCCGGTCGGTCGGATCCAGAGATTACTTCTACCGAATACTACTTTGAAGACTTCTAAAGCTAAGTACCCGTTGGGGACTCTTTCTTGCCTCAGCTGATGTCAGAAAAAGTTAACAATTGTTTAACCTGTGGGAAACAAATACCTCATAAAGATTTCCACTCTTACTGTCTGCCTTGTTTAGGCCCAGCCACACGTAGCAGCCTGTTCGCCTGTGCCTCTTTCAACCGACGAACGCTTAGGCGTCGGTCGGAGTTTGCAGAACAGTTTTTCGGTACTGATTTTGCGTACATTATGCCGCCGGATCCTCCGACTACCCAATCTACCAAAAGCAAAGATAAAGACCGACACTCGCGGTCCGGTTTCGCCGAAACCACGGTAAAGCAAACCGCGAGTGTCTCGGTTTCGCGAACCGAAAACTGATCAAAGTACAGCTGAACCTATTCTTACAACTGAGGCCCCTGCTACAACTCTTGAATCGACCTCAGAAATTGTACCCACTACGGTGGTTGACTTATCAGACACCATCCCCTTGGATGTCTCTACCCCAGCACGTGGTGCTGCTAGGCCTCCAGCAGCCATGTCCATTAAGGCCTTCGCCAGGGCTAAAGCAGCCAAGACTACTAAATCAGTGCCTGTTAAACCCCCACATCCAGGCCCTCTTCTAGTTCTCAAATGCTTTCTTTGGCAGAAGATTTAATTTCTTTAATTAGAGGATCTCAATCTCACCCAGACAGGGCCTCTCAGCCCCCAGAGAAGAGACCTAGGGCAGAGCCCCTGAGCCAGTGTCTTCTGATGATTCTGCTGATGAATCAGACATAACTGACCAGCCAGAGGCTCCCTTCTCCAATTTTGAAGATTCTGATGCTGAAGAATCCATTCCAGCTGCTTCCCACCAGAAGAATTCTCCTTTGGGGAAACCTTGCATGCCATGCGAGAACAGTTCCAATGGCAGCAACAGGATTTTTCAGACTCCAGAAAAGGACTTAGGACCTTTCTGCACCTCCCACAGCACAGGCCCTTGGCTATACCTCCTGTTCTCTGTGGTGGATGATGCTTTCAATGATGTTTGCTCCGCTCCAGATTCTTTACCCCAGCCCCTGCCAAACCAGACAGATTTTACAGGGTGCCAGATACTCATCACCACCTTTACAAGGCCCCTCTTGCAGACCCAGAAACTATATCCCAGGGTCCCAAGGCAGTAGCGACCACAGCTAAAACCCTATTCCTTCTGAAAGGGAAGCAAGGTCATTAGACAGATGGGGTAAAAAGGTCTACACTTCAGCTACTCTCTCAGCTAGAGCTTTAAACTGTCAGTTTCACATGATACAATACCAAGAGTTTATGCTTGATCAGTTAACTAAAAACTAACCACTGATGAATCTCTTGATAAGAAATATGTATTAGAGATGGTAAATAACATACAACAAGTTAGCAACCATTCCTTAAAATGTGGCTATGATGCACTGGAGGCTTCATTTAGATCAGCCATGACAGGCACAGTGATAAGAAGGCATGCATGGCTAAAGGAACAAGCTTTACCGGATCATGTTAAAGCTAAGTTGCTAGATGCTCCTATGGACAAGACAAGTTTGTTTGGTACACCTGCCCAGCAGGTTATGAAGAAAATGGAAGAAAAGGCAAAATCTGTTCAAACTGTCAAAGATTTCTTGCAGGTTCAACCCCCAAGGTTTAGCAGGAACTGGCCTGCCAAAAATTGGTCCTTTCCTGACTCCACAAAATTTCAAAGGGGCAGGAATAGACGTTCCAGAGGCAGAAACCAATCCAGAGGAGGGGCCTACAGAGGACGACAGTGGCAAGGTAACAACAGAGGCACAGACACAGCCACTGCCACTACATCAGCACAACCACAGTGACTTAATCTTAACTCCGCCTACCAGGGAACAAATAGCAGCTCCTCTAGGCGGAAAGTTAACCTTATTTTCAAAGAACTGGCACTACATAACAAAAGACAAGTGGATTTTACAAACCATGGATCAAGGTTACCGGTTTCACTTCCACACTTTACCAGTCAAAAGAGGAATGCCAAATCTACCTCCAAATCAAAAAACAGAGGCTCTACGCCAGATAATGGAGTTAGCAAACATGAGAGCTGTGGAAAGAGTGCCAACAGCAGAACAAGGAAAGGGTTCTATTCCAGACTATTCCTAGTTCCAAGAAAGGAAAAAAGTTGGAGACCAATTCTCGACCTGTCCACCTTAAATACATACATCATTGTCCCAAAATTCAAAATGCTGACCCTACAGCAACTTCTTCCCATGCTGGGTAAGGAGTCTTGGCTGGTAACTCTAGATCTCAAGGAGGCATACCTGCACGTCCCCATTCGACCAATCTGCAGAAGATACCTCAGATTTCTTGCAGGATCAGAGCACTATCAATTCTCAGCATTGCCCTTTGGCTTATCTACTGCCCAGAGTATTCACAAAATGCCTGGCATCAGTAATCGCCATTGCAGACTACAGGGAATTCAAATTTACCCATACCTGGACGACTGCCTACTACAAGGGGACAACAAAAGCAAGCTGACAACAGATTTACAAAGGGTCATTTACTTGCTACAAGGACTGGGATACACAGTCAATTTACAAAAGTCAAGGCTGATACCATCCCAAACAAGGACATTCTTGGGCTGAATTGGACACAGTACAACAAATGGCATTCCTGACTACAGAAAAACAAAAGAACTTCCTCTTTACTTCTTGGCACTAACAAAACTGAACAAGTTAACAGCAAGAAAAGTTCTGCAGGCCTTGGGCTTCATGGCATCATGCATAATCTTGGTCCCATTTGCCAGACTACATATGAGGAAACTACAGTGGTACCTAAAGAATTTATGGTCCCAACACAGACACAGTCTAGAAACAGAAATCCCACTAATTCCATGCTTAAAACAGGAGTTCCTATGGTGGGCTCAGGCATGCCAGTCAAACCCAGGCCTACCCTTTCGCAGATGTCAACCAAGCCAGACCATCACAACAGACGCTTCAGACCTAGGATGGGGGGCCCACATGCTGGACAAATGCGTGCAAGGATTGTGGACACAGGATCAACTCCACCTACACATCAATCTAAAAAATGCTGGCAGTAAAACTGGCAATCCAAAAGTTCAAACCATTCCTCAAAGAGGGCCAGTTGATGATAAGGACAGACAACACCACAGTCATGTGGTACATCAACAAACAGGGAGGCACTCATTCATACCCCCTATGCAGAATGACCTTGGAGCTGTGGACTCTGGCACTCAGCTACAACATTCAGTTACAGGCAATATTTGTACCGGGGAAAGACAATACTCTAGCAGACATATTAAGCAGAACCACTTCGGATGCCCACGAATGGAAGCTGCACCCGGACATCTTCAAGACCATCTCAAAGAAATGGGGAATGCCACAGATAGACCTATTCGCATCACCTCTCAATCACCAGCACAAAAAATTCTGCACAAGGACATTCCACCCACTAGCATGGAAAGTGGACTCACTCTCCTTCAACTGGAAAGGCCTAACAGCATATGCATTCCCACCTCTTCCTTTGATACACAAGGTACTACTAAAAATCAAGGAAGAACGTCCAAGGATAATCCTGATAGCTCCAAACTGGCCAAGACAACACTGGTACCCACTACTGAAGAGCATGTCTCGAACAATATGTGGCCAATACCCTGATGCCTTTGATGTTAACTCAGAACAACTACAGCATCATACATCCAAACCTAAAAATGCTGCAACTGACTGCATGGAACATCACATAGCAGCAGCTAATCCAGAACTTTCCCAAAGAGTTAAAGACATTATTCTTGAAGCACGCAGACCTTCAACAAGAAGGAACTATGCTGGAAAATGGAAAAGGTTTGTCATTTGGAGTACGGAAAGAGGAAAAGATGTGTCAAACATAGATATGCCTAACATTCTGGAGTATCTGGCGAACTTCTTCATTCAGGCCTGTCCTACTCCTCCATCAAGATACATGCATCAGCTATTTCAGCAGAATACAGCTTTGATCCACCTGTTTTTCGCACCCTTTGCTCAGGCAGTTCCTCAGAGGAATCAAGAATGTAAAACCTCCAAGGAAACCACCATTACCAGCTTGGGATTTAAACTTTGTGCTAGAAAAGTTGACACTATCACCCTTTGAACCAGCAGCAACAGCAGACCTACAACACCTGTCATGGAAAACTGCTTTCCTACTGGCAATTACTTCAGCAAGGAGGGTTTCAGAACTACAGGCCTTAATGGCAGTGCAACCCTTCCTAATCTTCCACCAAGATAGAGTGTCCATGAGGACTAATCCTACATTTATACCCAAGGTGGTATCCAGAGTATCTTTAAACCAGGCAATCCACCTACCTACCTTCTTTCCCAACCCACAAAACAGAGGGGAAAGAATACTGCATACCTTGGATGTACATAGACAGTTACGCTACTACTTGGACAGAACAAAAAATAGCAGAAAGACTGACCAACTTTTTGTAGCCTATGCAACAGGAAGGGAAGGAAAAGCTATTTCCAAACAGACAATCGCCAAATGGATAGGAAATTGCATACGATACTGTTACTCCTTCCATGGAAAACCAATTCCACAGAACATAAGACCTCATTCTACAAGGGCAACAGCCACTACCACAGCCTTCTTATGAGGAGTGGCAACCAAAGACATTATTGAGGCGGCTACTTGGACCTCCGTGCATACATTTGCCAAGCATTATAATTTGCCTCTATATTCCAGATCCCGAGCAGGATTTGCCACTGCTGTACTGCAAGGGATCCTAAACACACCATAATCTACTTTTATCCTCCTCCCTAGTTGGCTATGGTATTCTACCCACTTGTTATGACTGCAGATGCATCCATGAAGGACATAGTACAGTTTTGTACCTACCATAAATGTAGATGTCCGAACTGGATAGCATCTGCAGTCAGGATTACCCTCCCGCCTTCCCCTCTGTGGTACTCCTAGGGTGTTTACCCTCCTAATAGCTAGCTGTTGGGGAGTCTTTATGGTGTATTTGTTTGTATATATGTACATATATGTTTATTGTTGTGTTTACCTCTATCTATTTGGAAACATTGGCATCTATCCAAATTTTAGCCTGCAAGAGGGCTACTGGCATCTGGGGCAAGAAACACTGAGGAAAATGGCGTCGGCTGATGCTTTATACCCAAGACCAACAGAGATGACGTCGGGTGGAGTGCGACATCAGCGAAGCGGACCCGACTTTGGAATCCGGCCGACTGCAGGGCTGCCTGACGACAGGACAACCCACTTGTTATGACTGCAGATGCTATCCAGTTCGGACATCTACATTTATGGTAGGTACAAAACTGTACTTTTTGTACCTACCATAAATGTAAATGTTCAAGTGTATACACTGCTGCAGTCCAGGTTACCCTCCCTCCTTCCCCTCTTACTGGCTGGTACGTACCTATGTCTTCTACCCTTACTACCTATGGGGGAGTATTTGCTGGTTACTGTAAGCTGTTTTTTGCTTTTATTATGTATGTTTTATTAGCAATTGGAATTACCTACCTATTTAGAGGCACCTGACATCTGGGGCAAGAAAAACTGAAGAAAATGGCATCGGCTGCATCTTGTATACCCCTGTCGCACTGACGTCAGGGAGGAGGCGACAGCACCTGACACCGGACCAAGACTTTGGAGCACAGGCCTACTGGGGAAACTGCCTGACGGCAGGATAACCCAAGTGTAATGACTGCAGCAATGTATACACTCTAACATCTACATTTATGGTAGGTACAAAACTGTACTTTCTAAATATTGTGTCACAAGGCTACAAGTTCCATTTCCATACCCTGCCAAAGTCAAACGGCTGGCCAGATCTGCCAAAAAATCAATGGGCAGAGGCACAAAAACAAGTCTCATCCCTCATGGACATGAGGGCCATTCAACAAGTGCCAGCGCAAGAGCGGGGAGAAGGATTTTACTCAAGACTGATGTTCATCGTGCATACAGCTGCAGTCATTACAGATGGGTTATCCTGCCGTCAGGCGGGTCCTTGGTCGGCCGAATTCCAAAGTCTAGGTCCGGCGTCTGTTGTCGTCGCTTGTTCCCTGACGTCAGTGCGGCAGGGGTATAAAAGAGGCAGCCAACGCCATTTTCCCCAGTCTTTCTTGCCGCGCGGTGCCCAAAGCTGAAGCAGTTTGCAAGTGCCAGTCGGCCAGCTCCTGAGATTTATGAAAGTATTTCAGCCGAAGTCTTCTTTAAAGCGAAGTACCCCGTTGGGGAAACTTTTCTTGCCTCAGACCGATGTCAGACAGTTAATAATTGCATTTCTTGTGGGAAGCAAATACTGCATAAGGATTTCCACTCTTTCTGTATACCTTGCTTAGGCCCAGACCACGACGTCTCGGCCTGCCGTTTTTGTGCTAGATTCAACAAGCGCACTATTAAGCGCTGGGCAGAGTTCGCCCTTCATTATTTTGGCAAAAAATTTAATTATATCATGTCGTCGGATACACCAACACCAGTTTTGAGCAAAAGACGCAAAGATAAGGACCGACATCTGAGGTCCGTACTGAGACCACACTTAGGCCGACTACCGGTCCTCCGGTTCTCAGCGAGGCGCCTACGCAGCCCCTGAATACCAATGAAACTACATTACCGGTGACTTCAGTACCCAATGTCGCAGGCTCCTCAGTCTCCATTCCTGCTGCAGATACCGACGCCACTCTTGGCGGGGAAACTCAAAATTTAGTCAGGCCTACCATTTCTGAAGGCGTCTTCAGGCCTTCCACCTTCTCTATTAAATCCTTCACTAAATCTAAAGCAGCCATGAAAACTAAAAAAACAGGGACCTCAGACCTCCTCTCAAGGCCCCATGCCTAAAAAGCAGATGCTTAAAATGGCTGAGGATTTGATTACTCTCATCAGGGGTTCTCAACTCCCCTCTGACAAAAGACCCAGACTAGAGGAAGACTACCCTTCCTCAGACCAGGTTTCTATTACCTTAGAACATTCTGAGGACCAGGATTACGCCTATTCCCCTTTCGAAGACTCTGATGCTGAGGAGTCTATTCCCTCGGTCTCCCCCCCCTAAGGACTACTCTTTTGGGGAAACCCTGCATACATTGAGGGAACACTTTCACTGGGAAGGCCAAGATTACTCCGATTCCAAGAAAAGGCTCAGGGAATTTCTACTGCTCCCCCAGCATAGGCCCCTGGCTATCCCTCCTGTTTTAGATATTTTGGATGATGTGTACACAGAAGCCAGTCTTAATCCAGATTCTTTACCTCCAGCCCCTGTTAAACCAGACTGGTAT
This sequence comes from Protopterus annectens, assembly GCF_019279795.1. Classification (NCBI taxonomy): domain Eukaryota; kingdom Metazoa; phylum Chordata; order Ceratodontiformes; family Protopteridae; genus Protopterus; species Protopterus annectens. The sequence goes on along the minus strand of NC_056739.1, from coordinate 190,268,070 downwards.
TACCGGGTTCCTGATTCTCACCAGTTCCTTTATAAAAGCCATACTGCTGACCCAGAAACTATTTCACAGGGTCCCAAGGGAATAAAGGCCTCTACTGCTAAAAAACCTTTACCTTCAGAGAGAGATTCCAGAGCATTAGAAAGGTGGGGGAAAAGGTGTATACCTCTGCCACTTTAACCATGAGGGCATTAAACTGTCAATTCCATATGTTAAAGTACCAACAGTTTTTGTTATCTCAGTTGAAAAGCAAAATGACACAAACAGAACAACCAGATTTGAAAGAGTTGCAGGATTTGTTGCATGGTGCAGAGCAAGTGGGTAAACATACCTTGCAGTGTGGTTTTGATGCTTTAGAGGCCTCATGTAGAGCTGCTGTCACGGGGTCTGTTATACATAGACATGCTTGGCTCAAAGAGCAAACCTTACCAGATCATGTCAAAGCCAAGTTATTAGATGCACCACTTCAAAAAGATGTATTGTTTGGTGTTAAAGCTGAGGAGGTACTAAAGAAAATGGAGGAAAAAGCAAAATCAATGCAAACAGTGAAAGATTTCCTGCAGGTACAACCTCCACGCTTCAGCAGAAACTGGCCTTCAAAAAATTGGTCCTTTCCAGCCACTGACAGACCTCAAAGGGGCAGATACAGATGCCCAAGGGGTAGAGGACAACCTCAAGGATCTTACAGAGCAAGACAGTGGCAAGCACCAACCTCAAGAGGTGGAGAAGATAGATCACAGTCATTTAGAAAACAGGCACAATGACTTCCCCCTATACCTGCCAAGCAAAGCTTTAATGGCAGCACCTTTGGGCGGAAAACTGGCATTATTTTCAATAAATTGGCATATTGTTACAAAAGACAAATGGATTCTGGACAGTATAGACAGAGGCTACAGGATCCACTTTCACACCCTTCCAAAAATGAGAGGCATGCCAAACCTGCCACAAAATCAAAGGGCAGAGGCACAAAGACAAATTTCCGCTCTCATGGATATGAAAGCGATTTAAGAGGTACCTGCAAAAGAACAAAGTCAAGGTTTTTATTCCAGACTATTCCTGGTACCAAGGAAAGACAAAGATTGGAGACCTATCTTAGACCTATCCATCCTAAACACATATCTACAGGTGCCAAAATTCAAGATGCTCACATTACAGCAGCTTCTTCCCATGGTGGGCAAGGAGTCTTGGCTGGTAACATTGGACCTCAAGGAGGCATACCTGCATGTCCCTATCAGACAAGATTGCGGAAGATACCTCAGATTTCTTGCAGGTTCAACCCATTACCAATTCTCTGCATTGCCCTTTGGATTATCTACTGCGCCCAGAGTGTTTACGAAATGACTGGCATCAGTAATTGCCTTCTGCAGACTGCAAGGAATACAAATCTACCCATATCTGGACGACTGCCTGATCCAAGCGGACAGCAAGGACATTCTATTGCAGCATCTGGCGTTTGTAATAAAACTGTTAAACTTCCTGGGATACACAGTGAACAAAAAGAAATCAAAACTAATACCTTCTCAACAGATAATTTTCCTGGGTGCCAGCTTAAATACAACCACCCAGATGGCCTACCTCACGCCAGACAAACAAGGGCAACTGTCTCAGTACTTCAGCAAAATGGCAACTTTCACCAGGCTAACTGCAAGGAAAGTCCTGCAGGCTCTGGTATTCATGGCATCTTGCATCCTACTAATCCCATGTGCAAAGCTGCATATGAGGAAACTTCAATGGTACCTAAAAAACTTATGGTCTCTACACAGCCACAGCTTGGAAACAGTTATACCACTCATTCCATGCCTTCAAAAGGAATTTTTGTGGTGGGCTCAAGCATGCCAAAGAAACACAGGTCTCCCTTTCTGTGTACCTCAAGCAACTCAAATCATTACAACAGACGCCTCAGACTACGCCTGGGGAACACACATGGCAGATCAGTGCATTCAGAGGAAATGGTCCCAAAAAGAGAAGCACCTACACATCAACCAAAAGGAGATGCTAGCCGTGCACAATGCTCTTATGACCTTCAAAGACCTACTGCATCCAGGCCAATTATTGATAAGGACAGACAACACCACAGTCATGTGGTACATAAACAAACAGGGAGGAACTCATTCATACCCCCTGTGCAGGCAAGCCATGACCCTATGGAACACAGCACTGGAATTGCAAATTCAACTACAGTCACAATTCCTGCCAGGGAAGGAAAACACACTGGCAGACAACCTAAGCAGAAATATGACAGATCCACACGAATGGAAGTTGCATCCTCAAGTTTTCACAAAGATAACTCAGGCATGGGGACAGCCAGACATAGATCTATTTGCTACCCACAGAAATTACCAGTTGAAAAAATGTTGTTCAAGGACCTATCATCCACAGGCCTGGAAAGTGGACGCACTCTTTTTCAGTTGGGACAACATTGACAGTCTATGCCTTCCCGCCTCTTCCTCTTCTGACCAAAGTTCTATTAAAAGCCAGAGCAGAGAGGCCACAAATGATTCTCATTGCTCCAGACTGGCCAAGACAACACTGGTATCCGCTCCTAAAGAGCCTGACACATTCCCCACCATGGATCCTACCTCTAGTCCCTCTTCTGTTGTCCCAGCACAACTACAAAACCCTTCACAGCCAGCTCAAAACCCTAAATCTAGCTGCATGGAGAATTCCTTAATTTCCCAACAGACTCTCCTCTCCAAGGAGGTGCAAGATGTCATCTTGGAGGCCAGAAGACCTTCTACTAGGAAAGCCTACTCCGCCAAATGGAAACAATTTTGTTCCCGGAATCAAGAAAAGGGCCAGAATCCTTGGGTAATAAATATACCTCAAATTTTACAGTACCTAGCTGAGATGTTGAACAGTGGCCTTTCCTTCTCCTCCATCAAGATCCCACTCCTCAGCTATTTCTGCACAATACAACACAGACCCTCCTATATTCTCACATCCTCTCTTAAGGCAGTTCCTCAGAGGGGCAAAAAATATAAAGCCCCCAAGGAAACCACCAGTTCCAGCTTGGGACCTCAACTTCGTATTGGAAAAGCTGACCGTTCCCCCCCTTTGAGCCAGCTTCTTCAACAGAGCTACAATACTTGTCATGGAAAACAGCCTTCCTTCTGGCTATCACCTCAGCACGCAGGGTTTCGGAGCTACAGGCCCTCATGGCTGTGCAACCATTCATCATTTTCCATCAGGACAGAGTTTCCTTACGAACCAACCCTACCTTCATGCCAAAGGTAGTATCCAGTGTAGCCTTGAATCAGACTATCCACTTACCTACCTTTTATCCAAACCCACAAAACAATGGGGAAAGACTACTACATTCCTTGGACATTCACAGACAACTTAGTTATTATTTGGACAGAACAAAGCCATTCAGGAAATCTGAGCAGCTCTTTGTGTCCTATGCTACAGGTGCTCAAGGAAAGGCTATTTCCAAACAGACAATTTCAAAATGGATAGCCCACTGCATATGCTTTTGTTACTCATTTCATGGAAAATCTGTGCCTGCATACATCAGATCCCACTCCACCAGGGCCACAGCTACCTCTGCAGCTTTCCTCAGGGAGGTCCCTACCAAGGACATTTTGGAAGCAGCTACTTGGAGTTCAGTGCACACTTTCTCAAAGCACTACCACCTTCTACTATACTCTAAATCTAGAGCGGGCTTTGCCACAGCAGTCTTGCAGGGCATCCTCGCTCCTCCTAGTTCCACTTAGTGCCTACCACCCTTACTTAGCTTTGGGATTCTTCCCATCTGTAATGACTGCAGCTGTATGCACGATGAACATAGTGCAGTTTTGTACCTACCATAAATGTAGATGTTCGAGTGCTCATACAGCTGCAGTCCAGGTTACCCCCCCCCTCCGTCCCCTCTTAGGACAGGCCTTATGACAAACACCTGCATCATACAACCTTTTTGGGGTATTCTTTTATGGTTTATTTGCTTGCAACTACTTTTTTTTGATTTATCTATATTGCATGTTTGCATAACATTATGTTTTGCCTTCCTTCTGGGGGCACCTGACATCTGGGGCAAGAAAAACTGAAGAAAATGGCGTCGGCTGCCTCTTTTATACCCCTGCCGCACTGACGTCAGGAAAGAAATGACAACAACCGACGCCGGACCTAGACTTTGGAATTCGGCCGACCGAGGACCCGCCTGACGGCAGAATAACCCATCTGTAATGACTGCAGCTGTATGAGCACTCGAACATCTACATTTATGGTAGGTACAAAACTGTACTTTCTTGATACCCAGAAAGGACAAGGCCTGGAGGCCAATACTGGACCTATCAATTCTGAATACATTCCTGGATATACCAAAATTCCAAATGTTGACTTTGCAGCAGCTACTGCCCAGGCTGGGCAAGAACGCTTGTCTTGTAACTTTAGACCTAAAAGAGGCATACCTGCATGTCCCAATCAGACAAATATGCAGAAGATACCTCAGATTCAAGGCTGGCTCAATGCATTACCAATTCTCTGCACTGCCCCTTTGGCTTATCTACTGCGCCCAGGGTCTTTACAATGTGCCTGACACCAGTAATTGCATTCTGCAGACAGAGGAATACAAATATATCCTTACTTGGACAACTGTCTAATTCAAGCAGAGAACAAGGACATCCTTCTACAGCATCTGGCGTTTGTGAAAAAACTTCTAACATGCCTAGGGTACACAGTCAACGAAAATAAATCAAAACTAGTACCCTCTCAAGAGATAGTATTCCTGGGTGCAAGCTTAAATACAACTGCCCAGGTGGCTTATCTCACGCTAGACAAACAGACAACTGACTACCTGCTTCAAAATGTTAGCAACAAAGGCCCAGTTATCTGCAAGAAAAATTCTGCAGGCTTTGGGCTTCATGGCTTCCTGCATCATACTAATTCCATATGCAAGACTGCATATGAGGAAACTTCAGTGGTACCTAAAAAGTGTTTGGACTCATCATTGCCACAGCCTGGAAACTATAAATCTGAAGTAGGAACTTCATTTGTCAGCAACCTGTGGGATACGGATCCGATCTCGGATCCGAGCCGGCAACTTCTAACATAGCATAGATCCGAGCTCTTAGCTCCTCCCCCTTACCCATAATCCCCTGCTTGCCCTAACTGACCTCAGATCTAGTTTGCCGCTCTTCAAGCAACAGCTAGGTTTAGAGCTCTTGGCGTTTGTGAGAAAAAAAGTTTTATATTTTTTTCTTCTGAGTGACTGGTTGTGTGTGTGATAGGTTTACCCTTTCTCCCTTTACACATCTATCTTAATTGTTTTATTTTTAGTATAATTCTCCCTCCCCCGCTGGTCATAGCGTGTGTGTGTGTGACTGGATTAGGGGCCTAGTGAGTGTGCTTACTTTAATATATCGGAGGCCCCTAAGGCAATTTTTTCGAAATGCACCGAGTGTGGTCACAAGCTTTCACCGGCTGATGGCCACACTCGGTGCGTTAGGTGCCTTGGGGTTGAACACCTCTCTTCGGGTTGCGCGATTTGCGCGGCGTTCAACCCCAGGGCACTCAAGGATCGAAGGTCGAAGCTAGTTCTGGCGGGTCTTCTACCCCCAGACTCTGCTTCGGCCTCAGGTGCTTCGGTGCCCGCTACCCCCCCGGTAGCGGTCACCCCTGCCTCCCTTCCTCCGACCGGGACTCAACCTCCCACTTCGACTCCGGAGGATAGAGAGGCCAGGAAAGAGAAGCGGCGGGAGAAGCACCTTAAGCGGCGGGCCGAAGACTCTTCATCGGCCCCGCCCGCCAAGAGGGCTTCCCCGTCCAAGTCTTCTCGTTCTCCTCCTCCTCCTCGGACCCGATCCCCTTGTTTCTCCCCGGGTCCCGAAGAGGAGGTGATCCGGTCCCCGTCGAGGTCATCGAGGCGACACTCCAGGTCTGCCTCGGTGGCCTCGTCGAGGTCCACTTTCAGCATGTCTGATGCGGATATGGACTGGATGATGAGGAGATTCATCCAGGCCCAGATGCAGATGGGAGTGCTCTTGCCTCCCCCCCCCCCTCTGGGGGGGAGCTCGACCCCTTTTTTTGCTCCTATAGCTCCTTCTCCAACCCGCATTCCGGGCTCGGAGCCGAGCCACGTTGGATCCGGGGGTAGGTCGGAGCCGACCGTGTTGGGCACGTCGGCTCCGACTATTCCCTCGAGTCTGTCGGATCCGACCTCTCGGAGCCGTGGGCCGAGCTTTGGATCCGAGGGATTCGGTGTGCTGTCTGCTCCATCCCGGTTGGAGCACACTGGTCCTTCGGATCCGACGTTCTTGGCGCCGGGTCCGATCCACCCTTCGGATCCGAGCGGGAGTCGGATCTCGGATCCTTCTGAGAGCGGCTCCCCCTCGGCCTTCGCTGCGGTAGAGAGGGCACTGTCGAGTGCTTCCAGGCCTCCGGTCCTGGCTTCGGCTCCCTCCTGCACTCCTTCTCATCTGATCCTGGCTCCCCTCATCCGGACCTCTGGGCAGCCTGCCTCCGCGCCTTTAGGAGTTCCAGTGGAACAGGTTACAGCCCGTGAGGACTCCTCGGACAGCCCCCCGAGGAGATTCCTCACAAGGCAAAGTGCAAAAGGAGGCACATAGACTCCCCTGAGAGTCTCACAGAAGATACGGACTTGGATGAAGGGGAAGGCTCCCCGAGATCACCCCCTGAGGATGTCTCCTTTGGAGACATCATGGAAATGCTCAAAATCAGAGGTGGGTGGTCTGACCCCAAGGCTTCCTCTGACGAGTCCGTATTCCTTGAGGCGTTCGAGGCAGGACCATCTACCTCTTGGGTGTCCCCTCCACCCGACCCCCTGGTGGATCTCATATCCTCTAGGGCTTGGAAGGAACCGGACACCGTAGAGCCGATCCCCAAGCGCCCAGACAAAATTTTGAGCCCCCCTGCAGAGAGATCACATTGGAGCAGAGGTCCCCCTGTGGATGCCATGTTGGTGGCTGCAGCCACTAAGAAAGAGTTGGCTCAGGAGAGCCCCCACAGTTCATCCTCCGAGCAAGGAGTGTCGCGCGATGGACCGTCTTGGAAGCGGGCCTTCAGTTCAGCGACCTTCTCTACGAGGGCCTTGAACTATATGGCACACGTTATTAGGATGCAGCGGGACCTAATTAAGGAATACGCTGCTTCTCCCCCGGGGTCCATGTCGGAGGGAGACAAGGATTTGTACTCTTCCCGAATGGCCACCCTCCGCTCTATCTCTAATACCTCTATGCGGCTATTGTCTCATGCTACAGAGGGAGCCGCTAGAGCAGGCGGAGTCGGGCTTGTCATGAGGAGACAGGCCTGGCTCCATCACTGTGACTTCTCGGAACCTTTTAAGGCGTCATTCGCGAATGAACCTTTTGATGGTTCTGCACTGTTCGGCAAAACCATTGTCCAGAGTGAGAAAGACGGGAAGACCTTGTCTGCCGACGGAGTCCGCTTCTCTGCGCCCCAGAGGTCCTTTTCCAAGAACCAAAAGGGTCAGAAGAAGATGTGGTTCTGAAAATCGCATCATTCTCAGTCTGCTCAGGACAAACCAGTCCTCTCGTGGCAGAGGAGGACAGGGAGGACGCCGCCCCAGAGGCAGAGTGGGTCCGAGGAATTTTGGGTCCAGAGAACCTTTCTCTGAGAGGCCCACGCAGAACCCCTGAGAGGTTTCCCGACTGCTCCACTCTGGAGGCAGTCGGGGGGCGTTTTTCGAAGCACCTGGCAGAATGGGAGTCCATAACAACAGATAGCTGGGTGCTTCGCATTATATCCAGAGGTTACCTAATTCCCTTCATAGCCAACCCCAGAATCAGAAGCCTTCCTGACGTCCCACACAGTCAAAAGAAGGCAGCCGCTGCAGATATCCAGCAGCTTCTACAAAAAAGAGCCATCCAGCCCGTCCCCCCAGATCAAGTCGGATCAGGGTTTTACTCCAGGTTCTTTCTGGTGCCAAAAAAGACAGGGGACTTGAGCTCCATCCTCGACCTCTCTTTCCTAAACCTGGTGGTACCCTAACAAAAGTTCCGAATGGTCATGTTGCAATCCGTCCTCCCCTTATTGCGGGAGGACGACTGGATGTGCTCTATAGACCTCAAGGATGCGTACTATCACGTTCTAGTGGACAGGCATTCCAGGAGGTTCCTCCGCTTCCTGCTGGGAGCCAGTCACTTTCAATTCAGAGTCCTCCCCTTCGGTCTCACCTCAGCCCCCAGGGTGTTCACCAAGATCCTAGCGGTAGTAGCGGCTCACCTGAGACTCCAGGGAATTCAGGTCTTTCCATACCTGGACGACTGGCTCCTCACAGCCCCAACAAGGCATCTACTTTGCTCAGGCAAGGACTATTGGTCTGGCTCCTCTATTAGGATTAACCATCAACATGACCAAATCCTCTCTCACCCCTACACAGATACTAGATTTTATAGGGGCAAGACTGGATTCCAGACAGATGCTTGCGTTCCTGACTCCAGACCGACTTCGGAACCTGATGTTACACGTGCAGGCCATTCTTCATCTGCAAACTCCTTCGGCGGAATTGATTCTGATTGCCCTAGGATCTATGGCAGCTGCAATCCCTCTGCTACCATTGGCCCGGCTGAATATGAGGATTCTACAGTGGACCCTCCAGGTACAATGGTCCCCGTCTTGCAACCCTCTGTCTCACCCCGTTTCCTTAAGCAAGGTTTGCAGAAAATCGCTCCTGTGGTGGCTCCAGTCTCCCAACCTCCACACGGGCCGTCCCTTCTCACTACCTCCACCAGTCGACACAGTGACCACGGACGCTTCTCGCCTGGGGGGGGGGGCATTTTTCAGGCAGAACAGTCCAAGGCACTTGGAACGACGTAGAGACCTCTTTGCATATCAACGTCCTAGAGATGAGAGCGGTGCTTTTGACGTTGCAAGCACTACACATCTCTCTTCCGGTAGGGACAATTGCGGTACAGACAGACAACATGTCGGTAGTCTGGTACATCAACAAACAAGGGGGAACCAGGTCTTACCCCCTTTGCCGCGAGGCCATGAGAGTGTGGGAATGGGCAATTTCCACCAACTGCTTTCTCATAGCAACGCACATTCCGGGAAGGTCCAACCTTTTAGCGGACAGGCTCAGTCATACTATCCTGACTCCCTACGAGTGGTCTCTCAACCACCGAGTGGTAGATCAAGTATTTGCCCGATGGGGGCGACCTTGTTGCGATCTTTTTGCCTCTCCTTCAAACACAAAATGCAACGATTACTTCGCTCTGATCCCCCCTCCGGGGAAGTCCCCGAGAGACTCTCTAGTTCATGCTTGGCCTCCCGGTCTGCTTTATGCTTACCCTCCTCTACCCCTGATGTTGAAATTGTTACAGAAAGCCAGGCAGCTGGGGAGCAGAATGATCCTCATTGCCCCATTCTGGCCTCGTCAGACGTGGTTCCCTTAACTATGGTCTCACCTAGTGAATCCACCATGGATTCTGGATCCCATTCCAGATCTCATCTCGCATCCTCTCGGTCTTCCAACTCCGAATCTGGTCAACCTCAAGCTGACTACTTGGTTGCTCCAGTTCCACTCCTCATAAGGACTCCCGGGATCTCATCACCGGTTAAAGCCATTCTTGTAGCAGCTCATAAGCCTTCCACCAGGAATGTTTATCGGAGTAAGTGGAAACGCTTCACCATTTGGGCAAAACACCGTCGTTTAGACCCGTTCACAGCCCCGATATCATCGATTCTAGAATTTCTAACCTCTCTCTTTCACCAGGGGGCTAGTTCTTCCACAGTCAAGGTACAGCTGGCAGCAATCTCATACTATCATGTGGGACAAGAGTCTGGTCCTATTATGACTTCCAAACTGTGTAAGACCTTCCTCAAGGGTCCTTTCCTCCTTAGACCTCCAGTTAAAGAGGTGGTACCCCCATGGGATTTATCCTTAGTCTTGCAGTCCTTGACTGGTCCCCCATTTGAACCGGCTGCCATGGTTGATCTTAAATTTCTCTCCTGGAAGATGGCCTTTTTGGTGGCCATAACTTCAGCCAAAAGGGTATCGGAATTACAAGCCCTTTGCGTCAAACCACCATATTTGGTTTTCCACTCGGATAGGGTATATCTCAGAATCAATCCGTCCTTTCTACCTAAGGTATCTTCAGAAGCAAACATCAATCAATCCATCAATCTCCCAGTGTTTTTCCCCAACTTTCATAACAAAGGAGAGTACAAGCTTCATTCCTTGGACGTACACAGACAATTACGTTTTTATATCCACAGAACTGCTGGTCATAGGCAATCCGATCAGTTGTTTTATTTCCTTTGCCAAAAGTAATTTCGGAAAATCAGTTTCGAAGGTTTCTCTCTCTAGATGGATCTCGAATTGTATTCTGTTAGCATATCAGAGTTCGGGAAGGCCTGCACCTCAAGGAGTCCGTGCTCATTCTACTAGGGCTGTTGCCACTTCTGCAGCCTTTCAGGCTAGGGTTCCACTGGATGACATTTGTTCCGCAGCTACTTGGGCTTCATCTCACACCTTTATCAGCCATTATAAAATAGATGTTATTTCCTGAGGTAGAGCGTCCTTTGGCTCTGCGGTGCTCCGGAATATCCTTCCATGAAGGCCACCCAAGACTTGGGTAGCTGGGGACTCTGTCCCACAGGTTGCTGACAAATGAAGTTCCTACTTCAGATTAAGAAGTTATGTACTCACCATAACGTTCCATCTGAGTGTAGGTATCTTCATTTGTCTGCAACCATCCCCCCCTCCTTCCCCCTGACAGATTGGATCGCTCTTGTGTTATCAGCATATGTTCCCATTGGGACACCTATTATCTGTTGTGCTATGGGGCAAACTTGATCTGAGGTCAGTTAGGGCAAGCAGGGGATTATGGGTAAGGGGGAGGAGCTAGGAGCTTGGATCTATGCTATGTTAGAAGTTGCCGGCTCAGATCCGAGATCGGATCTGTATCCCACAGGTTGCAGACAAATGAAGATACCTACTCAGATGGAACGTTATGGTGAGTACATAACTTCTTATTACTCTCATTCCCTGCCTGCAGCAGGAGTTTCAATGGTGGGCAAAGGCTTGTCACCAAAACTAGGGACAGCCGTTCACATTACCCCCAGCCAGGCAAACACTAACAACGGATGCGTCAGATTATGGCTGGGGGGGCCCGCATGGCAGGAAGATGCATTCAGGGAACATGGACCTCAAACCAAATGTATCTACATATCAATCAAAAAGAGATGCTAGCTGCTCAAAATGCCCTGACAGCCTTCAAGGACCTACTTCTACCAGGACAACTACTGATAAAGACAGACAACACCACGGTCATGTGGTATATAAACAAGCAGGGGGGCACACATTCTTGCCCCCTTTGCAGACTAGCCATGACTTTGTGGGACACTGCATTAACTTACCAAGTACATCTGCAGGCACAATTCCTGCCAGGAAGGAAAAATACTCTGGCAGACAAACTAAGCAGAAACCTCATGGATCCTCACGAGTGGCAGCTGGATCCACAAGTCTTCAGCATAACAAGGAAATGGGGATGGCCGGACATAGATCTATTTGCCTCTCCTCACAACTAACAACTAAAGAGATTCTGCACAAGGATTTATCACAGACCAGCATTGAAAGTGGACGCCCTATCCTTCAGCTGGAAAACCTATCAGTATATGCCTTTCCCCCTCTGCCTCTCCACCCCAAGGTACTCCTAAAGGTCAGACAAGAGAAGCCAAAGATGATACTGATTGCAACAGACTGGCCCCACCAGCACTGGTACCCAATATTAAGGAACTTCTCAATGTCCAGCATGGACCCTGCCTCAAGTACCGCATCTACTGTCCCAGCAAAACAATCAGATCCTGCACAACCAGCTCAGGACTTTAAACTTGACAGCATGGCGGATAATATAGTCATACAAAACACACCTCTCAGCAAAGCTGTGATGGATGTCATTTTAGAAGCCAGAAGGCCTAGTACTAGAAAATCTTATGCTGGGAAATGGATGAGATTCTGTGCTTGGAACCAGACGCAAGGAACAGATGCAGCTGTGCCAAATATTCCTTAGATTTTACAATACTTAACTTAGATGCTGGACAAAGGCCTATCTTTCTCATCTATTAAAATTCATGCCTCTGCCATTTTGGCTCATTGCAATGCAGAGCCACCAATCTTTTTTCATCCCTTATTAAAACAGTACCTCAGAGGAGCCAAAAATTTAAGGCCTCCAAGGAGATCACCAATGCCTGCATGGGACCTCAACTATGCCTTGGAAAAACTCACCCTCCCTCCTTTTTAGCCAGCTGCTTCTGCCGATATAAAGGTTTTGTCTTGGAAAACAGCTCTGCTCCTAGCAATAACTTCTCCATGACTAGTTTCAGAGCTACAGGCACTCATGGCTGTGGAACCTTTTATCATTTTTTATCCGGACAGGGTCTCCCTGAGGACAAACCCAACATTTATGCCTGAAGTGGTGTCCAGTGTGGCTCTTAACCAAACCATTCATCTGCCAACTTTTTATCCAAATCCACAGAACAAGGGGGAAAGAATTCTGCATTCTTTGGACGTACACAGACCGCTCATATTCTACTTGGACAGAACTAAAGTTTTCAGAAAGACAGAGCAATTATTAGTGGCATATGCTGCAGGATCACAAGGAAAGGCCATCTCAAAGCAGACTATTTCGAAGTGGTTAGGCCACTGCATTCGTTTCTTCTACTTATACCATGGCAAGCTAGTGCCTAAGGGCATTGGGTCACATTCCACCAGAGCTGCAGCCACTTCAGCAGCCTTTCTCAGGGGAGTATCAACCAAGGACATTTTAGAGGCAGCTACTTGGAGTTCAGTGCACAACTTTACAAAGCACTATCATCTGCCACTCTACTCTAAATCCAGGGCAGACTTTGCCACTGCAATTCTGCAGGGTCTCATAGCTGCTCCTAATGCTATTTAGCTCCAGCCTCCCAACCATAGCTTTGGGAATCTACCCAAATGTAATAACTGCAACATTGAAGCACGAAGAACTTAGTACAGTTGTGTACACTTACCATAAATGTAGATGTTTGAGTGTATTCACTGTTGCAGTCCAGGTTACCCACCCGCCATCCCCCCTTTTCTTCTGATGGAACCTATCTTTCCTTCTCTGATTTATACAACCTATGTGGTGTATTTGCTTGTGGATGAAGGTAAAGTTTATATTGCTGCATGTAATTTTATGTATAAATATAAATTTTGACTGCCCTTTTTGGGGGCACCTGACATCTGGGGCAAGAAAAACTAAAGAAAATGGCGTCGGCTGCTTCTTTTATACCCCTAACCACCTGACGTCAGGGAAGGGGCGATGACAGCCGACGCAGGACCAAGACTTTGGAATTCAGGCCGACTGAGGGCAACCTGCCAGCAGGATTACCCAAAAGTAATGACTGCAACAGTGAATACACTCTCTAACATCTACATTTATGGTAAGTGTACACAATTGTACTTTTCGGTTGAGAAGTAAAGTGATCCTCATCACTTCGTTCTGGCATCAAGTGTGGTTCCCCTTTCTTCGACCTCATCTGATACAACCTCCTTGCATCCTAGACACTCGTCAGGACCCAGTTTCTCACTCACAAGGGCTGACTCCTCCGAATCTGTCCATCCTCAAGCTGACAGCTTGGTTTTCCACTTCCATTAGTTGCCAGGCAGAAAACCCTCTCTTCACCTGTCTGGGATATTATTTTGGCTTCTCATAAACTGTCTACCAGAAAACTTTACAGGGATAAATGGAAAAGATTCTCTATTTGGTCATGTAATCAGGAGGTAGACCCGTTCTCAGCCCCCGTAGCCACTATTCTGCACTATTTGGATGAGCTGTTCGACAAAGGGGCCTCGGCTTCTACCATTCGAGTCCATTTAGCAGCTATTTCCAACTTCCATAATGGGTCTGAAAGAGCACCACTTACCTCCTCTCATCTTTGCAAGACCTTCAAGGGTATTTTTCACAGCAGACCTCCCATCAGACAGCTGGTGGAGGCATGGAATTTGCCCTGGGTCCTGCAGGCTCTCTCCCTGCCATTGTTTGAGCCGGCTGCCACCTGTGATCTGAAATTCTTATCATGGAAATCCTTATTCCTGGTGGCTGTAACTTCAGCAAGACGAATTTCTAAATTACAAGCATGTATCAAGAGTCCCTTATCTGATCTTTCATAAGGTCAGAGTATCACTTCGAACTAACCCATCCATTCTCCCCAAAGTGGTTTCTGACTTTTCGATTAACCAGTCCATCGAACTCCCTGTATTTTACCCAAATTAATCTTAACAAGGGCGAATACTGCCTACATTCTCTGTATGTTCATAGACAATTGCGCTTTTATCTGGACAGAACTAAATCATTTTTGCAAGTCAGAACAGCTTTTCGTTTCCTTTGCGGGCCCTAGAATGGGAGGTGCAGTATCAAAGGTTACTTTGTCTAAATGGCTTAGGGATTGCATTGCCTTCACATGTTCACTTTTATGGAGGGATCTAAGCCTGGCCAAATCAAAGCTCACTCAACTAGGGCTATTGCAGCATCTGTTGCCTTCCACTCTATGGCCTTCATGGATGACATTTGTGCAGCTGCCATTTAGGCTAAGCTCCATACCTTTATCAAGCATCACACCTCTCAACCTGGAAACATCAAAAATCTGGACAAGGCCCATGAAAAATGGGTACAAATCTGTACGCTGATTAACATCTAATTTGCATACATAATTACGTAACCCCTCACACTCCAATGGAATTGTGGGATACCAACTTTCAAACTCAAACTGAAGAACAGGCAACTAAAATATGGCACCAGAGTACCCCTGCATGCAGCCATTTCAGTGTCCCATTACCTGGGTATTTCACCCCGTTTACCATAAACAGTAATGTGTGCATACTGCTTTACTTCTTCAATGATTATTTGGATTTTTTTGCATTTTGCAGCACAGCAGAAACACAAAAGTGACAGAAACGGCACAACCTTTTTACTTCATTTTGGTCAATTTTTTGGAGGTCTGCTCATCTTGATCAAACACTGAAAAAAAGTTTCAATCCATAATTACTTTTTTACTTTTCCTAATAAAACAGAATTCTGGATTTAATATCATGATGAAACATTATACAATGTATAACAACAAAATGGTGGTGCAAAAACAAACCTGTACTCCTACACAAATGGAATGTACATAAGAAGCATGGTAACTTGGTGCAAAACATTATATATGTTCTATAGTTTTTGTTCTACCAAGAAAGCCATATAGCAGGATAAATAACTAGAAGTAAATACACTGTGGGCTTTATTGTAAAAAGTAATAATACATCATCTATTGCATTTGTAATGGATCATACTTTCTGCAATTGCAGAAATATATTCCTTTGTTTATTATTTGTTAAAAGGTAAGAGTGCCTTAGCTCAGCGTTTTACTTCTTGACCTAAAGATATTTTGTTGTAGTTTCTTGAATAACATTTAAACTGAGTGTAAGCCCTGTTTCAATGAAAGGAGCTTACCATAAAAATCCCACTTTTCTTTTTTTTTTGGATGAAAAACGTCTGCACTCTATACCCCACTGCATTATAAATCTGAGCTATATACAATACACAGAAAGGAAAAGAGTTTAGCATAATCTTACTTCACTGTTTATCCAGTCTGTGTGGACCAGAGATCAATGAACTAGAATTCAGTGTTGTGTTTTTAGTTTGAGGATTTGCTACATTCTGATTTGTAAAACTGTCTTACTCCTGATAAAGCACCATATGTAAAATGACTTTATGGACAAGTATCCACCCATACTTGTAAGACTGACTTTATTTGCATCTCATTTTCTTGCAGAGTAAGTCTGTCAGCCATTCATATCATTAATTAAACTTTACATTCCTGTCAGAGACAAGTAATAACTGTAGTAAAAAGCAAGAAAAAACAGATTGTATGATGGATGTTTTCAGTTTAGCATTAATTAGCTTTTAATCTTGAAAATAAATGCTTTCTTTTTTGTGCCATAACTGTTTGGTCCATGGTCAATGCAGTGTTTTTTCAGAGTATCAAGGTGGGGTCTAAACTATTAAAAATATAAAGCAGAGTTTGTCTTTGAGTTTCACGCACAGTGATCCTGCCTGCAGGTGATCCCTGCCATTTTTTCAGTAATATTTTGAGCTATTATTTACACACATTGCGGTAGCGTTGTCGCCTCACAGTTAGACATTGCCCGTTCGATTCTCAGTTAGAGCGTCTTCTGTGTGGCGACATGCGTGAATGGGCGTTCCTTCGTTGAAGGTTGTGCGTTAGGCCCGGCAAGCCAGTACGTAAAAATCTACTGCCAATCATTAGCGGACGGGTGTTACGCTGTGGCGAGCCCTAACCGGGAAAAGCTGAAAGACACAAACAATTTACACACACACACACACACACGTGCACACACACATGCACGCACACACACACACACACACACACACACACACACACACACACACACACACACACACACACACACACACACACACACACACACACACACACACACACACACACACTTCCCTGTAGTTTCCTTACCGTTCTTCAGCAACCATTTGTTGCCGTAAATCCTGGTTCCCATAACTCCATCAGCAGCAATACAAGTCCATTCCCACTTGCAACTCCAGCAACAGTAATACAAGTCCATTCCCGCTCGCAATTCCAACAGCAGCAATACAAGTCCGTTCTCGCTCGCAAATCCAGCAGCAATAAATCCAAGCAACCATTTGTTGCCGACCGTTCCCGCCCGCATTTGAGCAGCCAGGCATGCCGGAAGTGCTTGAGCTCAATTCCGACAGGCTGGTAGGGGGAGCTGATGTCATTGCGCAAGCTGGTAGCCCTGAGAGAGCTAACATCATCGTGTACGCGATGACGTCCGCTCTAATGCCGTGAAAAATTTAAAAAAAATAAGAAAAAAAATCGGAAATGAAGGGGTGCCACTCTGGAATCATGACATCCCTTCATTTGAACCCCAAAATTCGGTAAAAACCGAGTAATTCGGCACGGTTGAGAGGTATGTCAAGCATTACAAATTGGATCTGATCTCCAGGGGAAGAGCAGCCTTTGGTTCTCAGGAATGTTCTTCCATAAGGGCCACCCAGGTTCTCCAAGTAGCTGGGGACACTGTCCCATCAGTGATGAATAGGAAGAAGATTAACAACTTCAGATAAAGAAGTTATGTCTTACCATAACATTTCATCTGAGTTGTTGATCTTCTTCCAGTCATCACACCCTCCCACTGACCCCCTCCTAGGGTTCCTGGCAGATGATCTGGGTTTTTTTGGTGTATTAGGGTTTCTGCACAAGAGTTTCCAGTAAGTTTTTTTAGTTTGTTGTTTTGGTTATTTTCTTGTCAGGGAGGAAAGAACCAAAGATCCTGAAGCCTGTTCCATATTTCTACAGGAAAAAGCACTTGACAAGGGGTTAGCATACCCTTGGACAGTCTTATTCTTATTCTTTCTATATGTTGCATGCAAACTCGTTCTGAGGTAACTGAGCAAAGGGCATTGTGGGGTAGCAGCTTAGCTTGAAAGTTTTTGGTGCACGCAAGCTTTGTATAAGGTCGACTCTGTTCCGAGAGCTCAGAACCGAATCCATCAGTGATGACTGGAAGAAGGTCAACAACTCAGATGGAACGTTATGGTAAGACGCAACTTCTTTTTACGTTAACATAGTTTGGTTTGTTTTTATACAAATGTAAATTTACCTATTTGACAAGTGATAATTCAGTAAAGGTGAATTTGGGAGGACATTCTACAGACAGGTTTCACCACTGACTGTCCAAGGGTATGCTAACCCCTTGTCAAGTGCTTTTTCCTGTAGAAATATGGAACAGGCTTCAGGATCTTTGGTTCTTTCCTCCCTGACAAGAAAATAACCAAAACAACAAACTAAAAAAAACTTACTGGAAACTCTGCCAGAGAATACAAATCAAGTAAGTGAACTGTTTATTAAAACAAATAATGAGCAATTTTCTCTAAAAGTATACAGACTTCTTCAGATAAAACCAGAACAATTCAAAATGTATTTATATATTTTAAATAGTTTCCTTGCCACATGACACCCATTTAAGCAAAGCAAGTGTATATTTAATGGAACAGTTGTCGAGCTGTACATACAGTGCTACAGTTTTTTTTTAATTCATGCATAATGTAGGGCAGGATTCTATTGCATATTTAAATATCCAGCTAAGAAATTAAAATATTTCAGAGAACTTAAGACTTGTTTCCCAAATCTATCAGAAGCCCACATATTCTAATATGTTTTTAGATTATATACCAGCTGCCATCCACCAACTGCCATCCACAACATCAAAAGCAGGCAGTTAAAGGCCAATTTGTGAGGGCAGCAAGAATGGTGTGTAGCCATTGATTTTCTCAAACAGATTGACTTACTTTCCACCATGTTCTTGAATAAGGGGTAACCTAAAGCATTAGTTAGATCATTAATTGAGGAAATCAAAACAAAAAGAGCTCAAGGTACGTATGTACCCCCTTTACAGTATGAGACTACTAACCTGTGTAATATACAAAATGAATTTAATGATACTTGGGATGTTCTTCGTTTTTCACTGTTGCAGTCATCACATTTGGGTTATCTGCTTGCAGTAACCCTCAGTCGGCCTGCCTATCAAAGTCTAGGGTCCTGCATCGGTTGCGGTCTCATCTTCCATGACGTCAGGTAGTCAGGGGTATAAAGCATGCAGCCTATGCCATTACATCAGTCTTTTTTGCCGTACGGTGCCTGAAGCAGAAGCAGTTCGCAAGTGCCGGTCAGCCGAGTCCTGAAATTTTCGTTTTCGAGTTTCAGAACCTAAGTCTTCACCTAAGCTAAGTACCCCGTTGGGGAACTTTTTCCTGCTCTAAACCGATGTCAGTAAAAGTTAATTGCATTTCTTGTGGAAAGTAAATACCTCAAAGATTTTCATTCGTACTGCATTTTTTGCTTAGGCCCTGGCCACGACGTACCTCACTGTCTATTTTGTGCCGTATTTAAGCAATGAACTATTCGTCTGTTTATTTACGCTTCTATATATTTTGGTACTGGATTCAGTTATCCAGATATGGCTTCAGTAAGGCACCCGACTACCGACATTCCGAAAAAATGCAAAGATAAAGACAGACCGCATAGGTCCAAAGCTGCCGATGACGCTTCTCCTAAGCTAGTCGCCAGTTTGCCGGTACTCAGTGAGGCGCTTTCGCAGCCCCTGATACCTGCTACTTCAGAATCTCAGGCCTCTACTGAGACCCATTTGGAGTCTGGTATGCCACAAGATGCTTCAGATGTGGAACCTGCAAATGTCTCTACCTTGGATGGGTCCGGAGCCGCTGTGCAGACACCTGCTTTCGAGTGTGTATTCAGGCCTACTGATTTGCATATTAGACAGACGCCATCTTCTTCAAGGCGTAAAACTCGATCCGTGCCTATAAAACCGCTCAGACCGCATGGTCAGGCCTCTGTGCCTAAAAAACAAATGATAAGAATGGCTGAAGACCTTATAACTCTAACCAGGGGAAGCCACCCTTCCCCCTCTGAGTGACCTAGGACTGAGTTTCCTTATGATTCTTCTGATCAGGACTCTGAAATTTCTGTTTCCTTTGACCAGGATTTTCCCTTATCTACGTATGAGGATTCTGATGCAGAGGACTCCATTCCCTCTGCTTCCCCTCCAGAGGATTTCTCTTTTTGGTGAAGCCTTGCATACTCTTAGGGAGCATTTTTGCTGGGAAAGCCAGGATTACTCTGACTCTAAAAAGAGGCTTAGGGATTTCTTACTCCTGCCCCAACACAGGCCTTTAGCTATCCCCCCTGTACTTGACATTTTTGATGATGCCTTCTCGGAATCTAGCTTGTCCCTTACTCTTTACCTCCTGCTCCCAGAAAACCTGATAAATATTACAGGGTTCCTGACTCTCACAAGTTCCTCTAAGAATCCTACTACGGATCCTGAGACCATTTCCACAGGGACCCAAGGGCATTAAGGCTACTACTGTCAAAAATCCTAAGCCTTCTGGTAGAGATTCCAGGGCGCTGGATAGATGTAAGAAGTTGTACACTTCTGCAACCTTGGCCATTAGGGCCTTAAACTGCCAGCTTCATGTGTTAAAGTATCAGCAGTATATTATTGGATTGCTTAAACAGAAAATAATATTGATTCCTGTCCTGTGCTGAAAATAAAGATTTACAGGATTTAATGCATTCTGCTGAACAAGTTGAGAAACATACTTTGCAGTGTGGTTTTGATTCACTAGAGGCATTGTTCAGGGCTGCTGTCAATGGGTCTGTACTTAGAAGGCATGCTTGGCTTAAGGATCAATCTTTGCCAGGTTATGTTAAAGCTAAATTGCTGGATGCTCCCTTGAACCAAGGCCACCTGTTTGGCAACAAAGCAGAATAAGTACTTAAAAAGATGGAGGAAAAAGCTAAATCTATGCAAGCTGTGAAAGATTTCCTGTAAATACAGCCTCCCAGATTTAGCAGGCATTGGCCCTCTAAAAATTGGTCCTTTCCTGCCTCTTCCAGGCCTTCTCAGTCCAAACCCAGAACCAGCAGAGAACACCCAGGCTTCAGTCCCATGGTACTCACAACTCACAGGACTAATCAGTGGGGGACTCCCATTTCCAAAGCAGGGAGTGGTAAGACTCCCCCATATGGTAAACTTTCTCAATGACTTGACTTGAAATCTTCCAAGTCCTACACAACTGACTGTTCCTTTAGGGGGAAAGATTGCCCTGGAGGCAAAAAATTGGGAACTCATTAAAAAGGTATTTGTTTCAAAAACGTATATGATTTTATGGGGTATTCTAAAGATAAAACAACTATGGGGCACATGACTAAGTGTGGGACATGCTCACAGTGCCCCTTCATTTTTGTATGCAGTAGCCTTTCCATCAATAATATATCAATTTCAATCCCTGGAAAATGTAATTATCTCACATGGGGTTATTTATGCTGCAGTATGTTACCAGTGTAATAGTTTTTATAGTGGTAAATTGGAACACAAGCTTAGAGTTCATATCTACGAACATAACTATGAGATTAGAAAGGCTAAATATACAAATACACTCTACAAGCAAGTTCAGCTATTTCCAGACCGTCATTTTTTTTGTTTGCTATCATTGAGAAAGTAGAGGTCAGCCCCAGAGGTGGGCCTTGGAAATTGGAGAGGGAGCTTTTGTGGCAGAAATTTTTGAATGCTCGAGTCCCCAAGGGCTTAATGACGTTCTGTCTGTACAGTCCTTACTCAAGAGGAAGACATATGAAAAATGTGTTTATATTTATTATCTTCTATTTTTAGGGTGAACGTATCAGCATTTGTGCATTTTTGTTTGTCTTGGTTTGTTAGTGGTGCGTAACAATTCTCATATTTATATCTTAAACACACTGTACTTGTCTTGACAACTGTTGCTTTAAACATACACTTGCTTTGCTTAGATGGGTGTCGTGACAGGGAAGTTGTTTAAGTGCAAATTTTGACTTGTTCTGGATGTTCTTCGTGTTTCACTGTTGCAGTCATTACATTTGGGGTAATCTGCTGGCAGGTTGCCCTCAGTTGGCCTGAATTCCAAAGGCTTGGGTCCTGCATTGGTTGCTGTCTTCTCTTCCATGACGTCAGGTTGTCAGGGGTATAAAACATGCAGCCGACACCATTTTCTTCAGTCTTTCTTGCCGCACGGTGCCCGAAGCAGAAGCATTTTCGCAAGTGCCGGTCGGCCGACTACTGAAAAATTCGAGTTCGAGTTTCAGAACCGAAGTCTTCACTAAAGCTAAGTACCCCGTTGGGGAAACTTTTTTCTTGCTTTTTACCGATGTCAGAAAAAGTTAATTGTATTACTTGTGGGAAGCAAATGCCTCATAAGGACTTCCATTTATACTGTATTCCTTGCCTAGGCCCTGATCACAACGTGCTTGGCTGTCGGTTTTTGTGCTAGATTTAACCAACGCACTATTAAGCATCGGTATATTTTTGTCTCAGAGTATTTTAGAAACAGATTTAACTACCCAGAAATGTCTTGGGATAGCAATCTGACTACCGGAGTACATAAAAAACGCAAAGAAAAGGCAGAGAAAGGCAGTCAAGATCCAAAACCGATGACGAAGCTTCTCCTAAGCCAGTTGCCGGTTCGCCGGTACTCAGTAAGGTGCTTTCGCAGCCCCTGATACCCGCTACCTTCGTGTCACAGGCCTGTACCGACACCCATGTGGAGTCCGGCATGCCGCAAGATACTCAAGGTATTGGACCAATGGATGTATCTCCCCCGGTTGGGTCTGGAGCCGCTGAGCAGGCACCGGCTTCTGAGGGTGTATTCAGACCTCAACATTTGTATATCAAACCGACAGCTGCAAAACCAAAGACCAAAGCAATTTCTAAAACTAAGAAACCGACGCATGAGCCACGTGCAAAGGCCTCTATGCCTAAAAAACAGATGATCAAAATGGCTGAAGACCTTATTACCTTTATCAGGAGTACCCATCCCCCTCCAGATAAGAGGCCTAGGCAAGACACTGATTATGAATCTTCAGAACAGAAACCTGATCTGATCAGGAATTGTCTATACCCCCCTATGAGGATTCTGATGGAGTCTATTCCATCTGCATCTCCTCCTGAGGATTATTCATTTGGAGGAACCTTGCATACTTTGAGGGAGCATTTTCTCTGGGAGCGTCAAGATTTCTCAGAATCAAAAAAGAAACTCGGAGATTTCCTTCTCCCTCAGCACAAGCCTTTAGTCATCCCCCCTGTTTTAGACATTGTGGATGATGTGTTTTCGGAGTCGAGCTTGACCCCTGACTTCTTACCTCCGGCTCCCAGTAAGCCTGACAGATATTACAGGGTACCTGACTCGCATACATTTTTATTTAGAAACCTTGCTGCTGATCTTAAAACTATTTCACAGGGTCCAAAGGGAGTTAAGGCCTCAACAGGATAAAATCCTACACCCTCTGACAGAGATTCAAGGGCACTAGACAGTTGGGGGAAAAAAGGTTTATACATCTGCAACCTTGGCATTCAGGGCCTTAAACTGTCAACGTCATGTGATTAAGTACCAACATGTTATGGGATTGCTGAAACAGAAAAATATGTTGATTTCAGAATGTGCAGAAAATAAGGAATTGCAGGAATTATTGCATGCAGCTGAACAATTTGGAAAGCATACTTTGCAACGTGGATGTCCTTCAAGGATGCATCTGCAGTCCTTACAATTGGGTTGTCCTGTCGTCAGGCAGCCCTTCGGTCGGCCGGATTCCAAAGTCTGGGTCTGGCCTCGGCTGGTGTCGCACTTCACCCGACGTCATCACTGCAGGTCTTCGGGTATAAAGGCATCAGCCGACGCCATTTTCCTCAGTCTTTCTTGCCGCGTGGCACCCGAAGCAGAAGCTGTTCGCAACTGCCGGTCGGTCAGATCCAGAGATTACTACTACCGAATACTACTTCGAAGACTTCTAAAAAGCTATGTACCCCGTTGGGGACTCTTTCTTGCCTCAGCCGATGTCAGAAAAAGTGAATAACTGTTTAACTTGTGGGAAACAAATACCTCATAAAGATTTCCACTCTTACTGCTTACCTTGTTTAGGCCCAGACCACGACGTAGCAGCTTGTTTAGCCTGTGCTTCCTTCAACCGACGAACGCTTAGGCGTCGGTCGGAGTTTGCTGAACAGTTTTTCGGCTCAGATTTTGCGTACATTATGCCGTCGGATCCTCCGACTACTCAAATTAAGAAACGCAAAGAAAAGGACCGACACTCGCGGTCTGCGGTTTCGGCCGAAACCACGGTTAAGCAAACCGCGAGTGTCTCTGTTTCGGCCGAAACCGAGCAAACGGGTCAATCCTCATCCGAATCCATGACTACCACCGAGGCCCCTTCTACCCTAGTTGAATCGGCCTCTGAAGTTTTGCCTACTACTGTGGTTTCTCAAGAATTATCGGACACCATCCCTTTGGATGTCTCTACCCCAGCACGTGGTGCTGCTAGGCCTCCTGCAGCCATGTCTATAAAGGCCTTTGCCAGGGCTAAAGCAGCCAAAACTGCTAAGTCTGTGCCTGTTAAGCCCCCCTCTCACAGGCCCAGTTCCAGTTCCCAAATGCTTACTCTGGCAGAGGATCTCATCTCTTTAATAAGGGGATCCCAATCTCACCCAGACAGGGCCTCTCAACCTCCAGAAAAGAGACCTAGAGCAGAGCCCCCTGAGCCAGTGTCCTCAGATGACTCTTCTGATGATACAGACAATACAGACCATCCAGAGGCTCCTTTTTCTACTTATGAAGATTCCGATGCTGAAGAATCGATTCCTTCTGCCTCTCCACCAGAGGAATTTTCCTTTGGGGAAACCTTACATGCCATGAGAGAGCAATTCCAATGGCAGGGACAAGATTTCTCAGATTCAAGAAAAAGACTTAGGACCTTTTTACACTTACCGCAACATAGGCCCTTAGCTATACCTCCAGTTCTTCCTGTTGTGGATGATGCATTTAATGATGCTTGCACTGCTCCTGATACTTTACCTCCAGCCCCTGCTAAGCCTGATAGGTTTTACAGGGTACCAGACACTCATCACCACTTATACAAGGCTCCTTTTGCAGATCCTGAGACTATCTCCCAGGGGCCTAAGGCAGTAGCTTCGACCTCAGCGAAAAACCCTCTCCCTTCTGAAAGGGAATCCAGGTCCTTAGAGAGATGGGGTAAAAAAGTATACACCTCTGCTAACTCTCTCAGCTAGAGCTTTGAACTGTCAGTTTCATATGATCCAATACCAAGAGTTTATGCTTGATCAGTTAACAAAGAAACTGTCCTCTGATGATTCCTTAGATAAGAAATATGTTCTAGAAATGGTGAATAACATTCAGCAGGCTAGCAACCATTCTTTAAAATGTGGCTATGATGCACTGGAGGCTTCATTTAGATCAGCCATGACTGGCACAGTTATAAGAAGGCATGCATGGTTGAAAGAACAGGTCTTGCCGGATCATGTTAAAGCAAAGCTATTAGATGCTCCTATGGATAAGGTCAGTCTATTTGGTTCTCCTGCCCAACAGGTAATGAAGAAAATGGAAGAGAAGGCAAAATCTGTACAAACAGTTAAAGATTTCTTACAGGTTCAGCCCCCAAGGTTTAGCAGGAACTGGCCTTCCAAAAATTGGTCCTTTCCAGACTCCTCTAAAACTCAGAGAGGCAGGAATAGACGTTCCAGAGGCAGAAATCAATCCAGAGGAGGTGCCTACAGGGCACGCCAGTGGCAAGGCAATAACCAACGAGGCACAGATACAACCACTACCACTGCAACAGGACAATCACAGTGACTTGGCTCTGACACCGCCTACCAGGGAACAAATAGCAGCACCCTTAGGCGGAAAGTTAGCCTTATTTTCAAAAACTGGCACTATATCACAAGAGACAAGTGGATTTTGCAAACTATAGACCAAGGCTACAGGTTTCATTTCCACACTTTACCAGTAAAAAGAAGAATGCCAAACCTACCACCAAATCAAAAGACAGAAGCTCTAAAACAAATAGCTCAATTAACAAAGATGAGAGCTGTGGAAAGGGTACCACCTACAGAACAGGGCAAGGGATTTTACTCCAGACTCTTCCTAGTACCAAGAAAAGAGAAAAGTTGGAGACCTATTCTCGACCTGTCTGCTTTAAACACATTCATCATTGTTCCAAAATTCAAAATGCTGACCCTACAGCAACTTCTTCCCATGCTGGGCAAGGAGTATTGGCTGGTAACTCTAGATCTCAAGGAGGCATACCTGCACGTCCCCATACGACCAAATTGCAGAAGATACCTCAGATTTCTTGCAGGATCAGAGCATTATCAATTCTCAGCATTGCCTTTTGGCTTATCTACTGCGCCCAGAGTGTTCACAAAATGCCTGGCATCAGTAATCGCTCACTGCAGGCTTCAGGGAATCCAAATTTATCCATACCTGGACGACTGCCTGATACAAGCGGACAACAAAAACAAGCTGACACAAGACTTACAGAGAGTCATTTGCTTACTACAAGCCCTGGGATACACAGTCAATTTAAAAAAGTCAAGACTGATACCATCCCAAACAAGAACATTCTTGGGTGCAGAATTGGACACAGTAAAACAGATGGCATTCCTAACTGCAGAAAAACAAGAACAACTTCCTCTTTACTTCTTGGCATTAACAAAGCAGAACAAACTAACAGCAAGGAAAGTACTGCAGGCCTTGGGCTTCATGGCATCCTGCATAATCCTGGTCCCCCATGCCAGACTGCATATGAGAAAGCTACAGTGGTACCTAGAGAATTTATGGTCTCAACACAGGCACAGCTTAGAAACCGAAATACCACTAATCCCATGCCTGAAACAAGAGTTCCTATGGTGGGCTCAGGCATGCCAGTCAAACCCAGGTTTGTCCTTCCACAGCATTCAAACAAGCCAAACCATCACAACGGATGCCTCAGACCTCGGTTGGGGGGCCCACATACTGGACAAGTGCATTCAAGGCTTATGGACTCCAGATCAGCTGCACCTGCACATAAATCAAAAAGAAATGCTGGCAGTAAAACTAGCAATCCAGAATTTCAGACCATTCCTCAAAGAAGGCCAATTGATGATAAGGACAGACAACACCACAGTCATGTGGTACATCAACAAACAGGGAGGCACTCATTCATACCCCTATGCCGAATGGCTCTGGACCTATGGAATATGGCTCTGAGTTACAACATTCAGTTACAGGCAATATTTGTACCGGGAAAAGAAAACATCCTAGCAGACATGTTAAGCAGAACTACCTCGGATGCTCTCGAATGGATGCTACACCCGGACATCTTCAAGGCCATCACAAAGAAATGGGGAATGCCACAAATAGACCTATTCACATCCCCACTCAATCACCAGCTCAAGAAATTCTGCACAAGGACATACCACCCACTTGCTTGGAAGGTGGACTCTCTATCCTTCAGTTGGAAAGGCCTGACAGCATATGCATTTCCACCTCTTCCTTTGATGCACAAGGTACTACTGAAAATCAAAGAGGAACGTCCAAGGATAATTCTGATAGCTCCAAATTGGCCAAGACAACATTGGTATCCATTACTGAGGAGCATGTCTCGGGGGGAAACGTGGACACTACCCCTGATTCCTTTGATGTTAACTCAGAGCGACTACAACATCCTGCATCCAAACCTGAAAACTCTGCAACTGACTGCCTGGAACATTACACAAGAGCAACTAACCCAGATTTATCCCAAAGGGTTAAAGACATTATCCTTGAGGCCCGCAGACCTTCAACAAGAAGGAACTATGCAGGAAAATGGAAAAGGTTTGTCATTTGGAGTACTGAAAGAGGGAAAGATGTGTCAAAGGTAGATATTGCCAACATCCTGGAGTATTTGGCAGAGCTTCTCCATACATGCCTGTCCTATTCCTCCATCAAGATACATGCATCAGCTATTTCTGCAGAATACAGCTTCGATCCCCCTGTCTTCTCACATCCTCTACTCAGGCAGTTTCTGAGAGGAATTAAGAATGTAAAACCTCCTAGAAAACCACCATTACCAGCATGGGACTTGAACTTTGTGCTAGAAAAATTGACACTCCCTCCATTTGAACCAGCAGCAACAGCAGATCTTCAGCACCTATCCTGGAAAACTGCTTTCCTACTGGCAATTACTTCAGCAAGAAGGGTTTCGGAACTACAGGCTTTAATGGCAGTACAACCCTTCCTAATCTTCCATCAAGATAGTGTCCATGAGAACTAATCCTACATTTATGCCTAAGGTGGTATCCAGAGTGTCTCTAAACCAGGCAATCCACCTACCTTCTTTCCCAATCCACAGAACAGGGGGGAAAGACTGCTGCACACCTTGGATGTACATAGACAGTTGCGCTACTACCTGGACAGAACCAAGGGCAATAGAAAAACTGACCAGCTTCTAGTAGCATATGCAACAGGAAGGGAAGGAAAAGCAATTTCCAAACAGACAATCTCCAAGTGGATAGGAAATTGCATAAGATTCTGTTACTCCTACCATGGAAAGCAAATTCCACAGAACATAAGGCCTCATTCTACAAGGGCTACAGCCACTACCACAGCTTTCTTACGAGGAGTGGCTACCAAGGACATTATAGAGGCTGCTACTTGGACCTCCGTGCATACATTTGCCAAGCATTATAACTTACCTCTATACTCTAGATCCCGAGCAGGGTTTGCCACTGCTGTTTTGCAAGGGATACTAACTACACCATAATTCTTCTTCCTCCTTCCCTAGTTTGGCTATGGTATTCTACCCATTTGTAAGGACTGCAGATGCATCCTTGAAGGACATAGTACAGTTTTGTACCTACCATAAATGTAGATGTCCGAACAGGATAGCATCTGCAGTCATGATTACCCACCCTCCTTCCCCTCTGTGGTACTCCTAGGGTATTTGCCCACCTAATAGCTAGCTGGGGGGGATCTCTTATGGTGTACTTGTTTGTATATATGTACATACATGCTTATTTTTTGTGTTTGCCTTCTACTCTTTTGGAAACATTGGCATTTATCCAAAAAGTTAGCTATCCAAGAGGGCAACTGGCATCTGGGGCAAGAAACACTGAGGAAAATGGCGTCGGCTGATGCCTTTATACCCAAAGACCTGCAGTGATGACGTCGGGTGAAGTGCGACACCAGCCGAGGCCAGACCCAGACTTTGGAATCCGGCCGACCGAAGGGCTGCCTGACGACAGGACAACCCAATTGTAAGGACTGCAGATGCTATCCTGTTCGGACATCTACATTTATGGTAGGTACAAAACTGTACTTTTTGATTCCTTTGAGGCCTCCTGCAGGGCCGCAGTTACTGGATCTGTGATTAGGAGGCATGCCTGATTAAAGGAACAAAATTTGCCTGATCATGTTAAAGCTAAATTGCTAGATGCACCTTTACAGCATGATTTTCTGTTTGGAATTAAGGCAGAAGAGGTTTTAAAGAAACTGGAAGACAAAGGTAAGCCTACGCAAACTGTTAGACTTCTTACAAGTGCAGCCACCTAGATTCAGTAGACACAGGCCTACAAAAAGTTGGTCCTTTCATGTGTCAGACAGAGCTCAAAGGGTCAAATCCAGACGCCCTAAGGGTTCCAGATACCAGGCACAAGGCTCATACAGGTCAAAGCAATGGGGCGCTTCCACCTCCAAATCTGGAGGAGAAAAAGTGCAAACCTGCAGAAAGTAATCCCAATGACTTCCCTCTGCCTACACCAAGCACTTATCTTTTGGCAGCACCCATAGGGGGGAAAAGTAGCACTTTTTGCTCAAAATTGGCAGTTAATAACCTAGGACAAGTGGGTACTAAACATTGTATCACAGGGATACAGATTCCATTTCCACACACTGCCAATGGCAAATGGTTGGCCAGATCTGCCAAAAAATCAATGGGCAGAGGCACAGAAACAGGTTACGTCCCTCATGGATATGGGGGCCATTCAGACAGTACCAGAACAGGAAAAAGGACAAGGTTTTTACTCAGGACTGTTCTTGGTACCCAGAAAGGACAAGGACTGGTGGCCAATACTGGATTTATCGATTTTGAACACACAACCTGGACATTCCAAAATTCAAAATGCTGACCTTGCAGCAGCTTCTGCCCATGCTGGGCAAGAATGCTTGGCTGGTGACTTTAGACCTAAAGGAGGCATACCTGCATGTCCCAGTAAGTCAATTGTGCAGAAGATGCCTCAGATTCAAGGCTGGCTTAATGCATTACCAATTCTCTGCACTGCCCTTTGGCTTATCTACTGTGCCCAGGGTCTTTACAAAATGCCTGGCACCAGTAATTGCATTTTGCAGACAAAGTAGGATACAGATATATCCTTACTTGGACTACTGTCTCAACTGGTACCCTCACAAAAGATAACCTTCCTGGGTGCAAGTTTAGATACAACTGCCCAGATGGCTTACCTCACGCCAGACAAGCAAAGGCAACTGACTACTTACTTCAAACTGATGGCAACAAAAACCCAGTCTTCTGCAAGACAAATTCTGTAGGCTCTGGGCTTCATGGCATCCTGCATCCTACTAATTCCATATGCAAGACTGCATATGAGGAAACTTTTATGGTACCTAAAAAGTTTATGGAGTCAACATTTGCACAGTCTGGAAGCAATGATTCCTCTCATTCCCTGCCTGCAACAGGAGTTTCTTTGGTGGGCAAAGGCATGTCACCAAAACATGGGACTGCCCTTCACTTTACCCCCTGCCAGCCAAACCTTAACAGACGCATCAGATTATGCCTGGGGGGGCCCACATGGCAGGAAGATGCATTCAGGGCCTATGGACACCAAAGCAAATGCATCTGCATATCAACCAGACAGAGATGCTAGGCTGTTCAAAATGCCCTAACAGCCGTCAAGGATTTACTTTATCCACGAGAACTACTGATAGACTGACAACACCACAGTCATGTGCTATATAAACAAGCAAGGGGGCACACACTCATACC
Organism: Protopterus annectens; assembly: GCF_019279795.1. NCBI lineage: Eukaryota > Metazoa > Chordata > Ceratodontiformes > Protopteridae > Protopterus > Protopterus annectens. The sequence continues at coordinate 190,237,674 of NC_056739.1, read as the reverse complement.
CCCTTTGCCTTTGCAGATTAGCCATGGCACTTTGGGACACAGCTTTGACCTACCAAATACATCTTCAAGCTGAATTCCTGCCTGGAAAACAATACACTCTGGCAGGCGATTTAAGCAGAAACCTTATGGATGTTCATAGTGTTTCACTGTTGCAGTCATTACAGTTGGTTTATCCTGCTGGCAGGCTACTCGCAGTCGGCCCGAATTCCAAAGTCTAGGTCCGGCGTCGGTTGGTGTCGCCTCCTCCCTGACGTCAATGAGCCAGGGGAATAAAAGATGCAGTCGACGCCATTTTCTTGCCGCGCAGTGCCTGAAGCAAAAGCAGTTCGCAAGTGCCAGTCGGCCGACTCCTGAGATTTTCAAATTTGAATTTCAGATCCAAAGTCATCTTTAAAGCCAAGTACCCAGTTGGGGAAACTTTTTTCTTGCTCCAGACCGATGTCAGAAAAAGTTAATTGTATTTCTTGTGGGAAGCAAATACCTCATAAGGATTTTCATTCTTACTGTATCCCTTGCCTAGGCCCTGACCACGACGTTGCTAGTTGTCGGTTTTGTGCTAGATTTAACCAACGCACTATTAAGCGTCGGTACGATTTTACATTTCATTACTTTGGCAGAAGATTCAATTATATAATGCCAAGCACTTATCTTCTGGCAGCCCCTTTGGGGGAAAACTAGCACTTTTTTCACAAAATTGGCATGTGATCACCCAGGACAAATGGGTCTTAAATATCGTATCACAAGGCTACAGGTTCCACTTTCACACCCTGCCAAGGCCAAACGGTATGCCAGACCTGCCACGCAATCAATGGGCAGAGGCACAAAAACAAGTTTCATCCCTCATGGGACATAAGAACCATTCAGCTAGTGCCACAGCAAGAGCAGGGACTAGGATTCTATTCAAGGCTATTCTTGGTGCCTAGAAAGGACAAAGCCTGGAGACCAATACTGGACTGGTCTAGCCTAAACACATTCCTGGATGTTCCAGAATTCAAAATGTTAACTCTGCAGCAGCTTCTGCCCATGCTGGGCAAGAAGGCTTGGCTTGTTACTTTAGACCTAAAAGAGGCATATCTGCATGTCCCAGTCAGACAGTCATGCAGAAGATACCTCAGATTTATAGCTGGCTCAACGCACTACCAGTTCTCTGCACTGCCCTTTGGCTTATCTACTGCACCCAGGGTCTTCACAAAATGCCTGGCCCCACTGATTGCATTTTGCAGACATAGAGGAATACAAATATATCCTTACTTGGACGACTGCCTTATTCAAGCAGAGAACAAGGACATTCTACTACAGCATCTGGCATTTGTAAAAAGATTACTAACAGGTCTAGGGTACACAGTAAACGAAAAGAAATCAAAACTCATGCCCTCTCAAGAGATAATATTCCTGGGTGCAAGCTTAAGTACAACTGCCCAGATTGTTTTTCTCACACCAGACAAACACAGACAACTGACTACTAATTTCAAAATGTTGGCAACAAAGACCCAGTTATCTGCAAGAAAAATTCTGCAGGCTTTGGGCTTCATGGCACCCTGCATTCTACTAATTCCATATGCCAGACTGCATATGAGGAAACTTCAATGTTATCTAAAAAGTGTTTGGACTCAACATTGCCACAGCCTGGAAACAATAATTGCCCTCATTCCCTGCCTGCAACAGGATTTTCGATGGTGGGCAAAAGCCTGTCACCGCAACACGGGACAGCCATTCACCTTACTCGCAGCCAGGCAGACATTGACAACAGATGCATCAGATTATGCCTGGGGGGCCCATATGGCAGGAAGATGTATTCAGTGCACATGGTCCGCAAGTCAAATGCATCTACATGTCAATCAGAGATGCTAGCTGTTCAGAATGCCCTGACAGCCTTCAAGGATCTACTTCATCCAGGACAGCTACTAAGGACGGACAATACTACAGTTATGTGGTACATAAGCAGGGAGGCACTCATTCCTACCCCTCTGCAGACTATCCATGAACTTGTGGGGACACAGCATTGATTTACCAAGTACATCTCCAAGCGCAATTCCTGCCAGGAAGGACAAATACCCTGGCAGACTAAGCAGAAACCTAATGGATCTCCACGAGTGGAAATTGGATCCACAAGTCTTCAGCATGATAACAAGGAACTGGGGATGCCCGGACATAGATCTATTTGCCTCCCCTCACAACTACCAAATGCAGAAATTCTGCACAAGGACTTATCACAAACTAGCATGGAAAGTGGATGCTCTGTCTTTCAGCTGGGAAGACCTAACAGTATATGCTTTTCCTCCTCTGCCTCTCCTCCCCAAGGTACTCCTCAAGGTCAGACAAGCGAGACCAAAAATGATACTGTTTGCCCCAGACTGGCCCCTCAAGCACTGGTACCCAATCCTAAGGAGCTTCTCTCAATTCCCAGCTTGGACATCACCTCAAATTCCTCACTTATTGACCCAACAAGACAGTCAAATACTGCACAGCCAACTCAGGACCTTAAACCTGGCACCGCTCTCTAAAGCAGTGATGGCAGTTATTTTGGAAGCCAGGAGGCCTAACACCAGAAAATCTTATGCAGAAAAATGGAAGAGATTCTGCGTTTGGAACCAGGCACAAGATTTTAACACGTTTGTTCCAAATATTCCCCAAATTTTGCAATACCTGAGATGCTTGATAAAGGCCTTTCCTTTTCATCAATTAAAATTCATGCCTCTGCCATTTCAGCTCATTACAATACAGAACTACCTATTTTTTCTCAAACATTACTAAGGCAGTTCCTCAGAGGGGCCAAAAACATAAGACCTCCAAGGAGAGCACCAATACCTGCATAGGACCTCAACTATGTCTTGGAAAAACTCTCACTGCCTCCCGTTTGAGCCAGCCCCTACAGCTGATATAAAATTCTTATCCTGGAAAACAGCTTTGCTCCTAGCAATAACCTCTGCTAGACGAGTCAGAGTTACAGGCACTTATGGCTGTGGAACCTTTTATCATTTTCCATCCTGACAGGGTTTCTCTGCGGACAAACCCTACATTTATGCCTAAGGTAGTGTCCAGTGTGGCCCTTAACCAAACAATCCATTTGCCTACCTTTTATCCAAACCCTCAGAATAAGGGTGAGAGAATTCTGCATTCTTTGGACATTCACAGACAGCTACGCTTCTACTTGGACAGAACCAAAGCTTTCAGAAAGACTGAACAACTTCTAGGGGCATATGCTGCAGGATCACAAGGAAAGCCTATCTCAAAGCAGACTATTTCAAAGTGGATAGGCCACTGCATTCGTTTCTGCTATTCACAGCATGGCAAATCAGTGCCTAAGGGCATTAGGCCACATTCAACCGGAGCAACAGCCACTTCAGCAGCCTTCCTCAGAGGAGTACCAACCAAAGACATCTTAGAGGCTGCAACTTGGAGTTCAATGCATACTTTTACAAAGCACCATCACTTACCTCTCTACTCTAAATCCAGGGCAGGTTTTGCCACTGCAGTTCTGCAGGGCCTGATAGCCTCTTCTAATCCTATATAGCACCAGCCTCCCTACCTTAGTTTTGGGATTCAACCCAATTGTAATGACTGCAACAGTGAAACACTAACATAGTACAGTTGTGTACATACCATAAATGTAGATGTTCGAGTGTATTCACTGTTGCAGTCCAGATTACCCTCCCACCATCCCCCTTTTCCTTTGCTGGGACTTATCTGTACTTCTCTAGTCTATACAACCTATGTGGTGTATTTGCTTGTAGATGAAGGAAAAGTTGGTGTTTGTGCATGCATGCTTATTGGCATAATTTAGCCTACCATTTTAGGGGCACCTGACATCTGGGGCAAGAAAAACTGAAGAAAATGGCGTTGGCTGCATCTTTTATACCCCTGGTGCCCTGACGTCGGGGAGGAGGTGACAGCAACCGACGCCGGACCTAGACTTTGGAATTAGGGCAGACTGCGGGTAGCCTGTCAGCAGGATAACCCAATTGTAATGACTGCAACAGTGAATACACTCAGACATCTACATTTATGGTAGGTACACAACTGTACTATCCTCATGAGTGGAAACTAAATCCACAAGTCTTCAGCATAACAGAGAAATGGGGGAGCCCAGACATAGATCTCTTTGCTTCCCTTCAAAATTATCAATTGAAAAAATTCTGCACAAGGACTTGTCACAGACAAGCATGGAAAGTGGACGCCCTATCCTTCAGTTGGAAAAACCTATTTGTTTACGCCTTTCCTCCTCTGCCTGTTCTACCCAAAGTCCTCCTAAAGTCAGACAAGAGAATCCAAAGATATTAATCGCCCTGGACTGGCCCCACCAATACTGGTACCCAATCCTAATGAACTTGTCTCAATAGCCAGCTTGGACCTTGCCCCAAAGACCACAACTACTGTCCCAGCAAAACAATCTGATCCTGCACAATCAACTACAGACTCTGAACCTGGCAGCATGGCTAATCATGTAGTCAGACAAACACCTCCCAGTAAAGCTGTGATGGATGTCATTTTGGAAGCCAGAAGGCCTAGTACTAGAAAATCTTATGCTGACAATTGGAAGAGATTCTGTGCTTGGAATCAGGCACAAGGAACTGATACAGCAGAACCAAATATTCCTCAGATATTACAATACTTAACTGAGATGCTTGACAAAAGGGCCTATCTTTCTCATCAATCAAAATCCATGACTCTGCCATTCCGGCTCATTACAATACAGAGCCACCAATCTTTTCCCATCCTTTACTAAAGCAGTATCTTAGAGCAGCCAAAATTTTAAGGTCACCTAGAAGATCACCGTTATCTCCATGGGGCCTCAATTATGTGTTGGAAAAGCTCACCCTGCCTCCATTTGAACCAGCTGCTACCGCTGATCTAAAGTTCTTATGAAAAACAGCTCTGCTGCTAGCAATTACTTCAGCAAGAAGAGTTTCAGAGCTACAGGCCCGCATGGCTGTACAGCCTTTTATCATATTTTACCCAGACAGGGTGTCTCTGAGGACAAATCCTACTTTTATGCCTAAGGTGGTTTCCAGTGTGGCCCTTAACCAAACAATTCATCTGCCAACTTTCTATGCAAATCCGCAGAACGAAGGTGAGAGAATTCTGCATTCCTTGGACGTACACAGACAGCTAAGATTCTACTTGAGCAGGACTAAAGCTTTAAGAAAAACTGCACAATTGCTAGTGTCATATGCTGCAGGATCAGAAGGAAAGGCTATTTCAAAGCAGACCATTTCAAAGTGGATCAGGCACTGCATCCGTTTCTGTTACTTACACCATGGTAAACCTGTACCCAAGGGCTTTAGGTCTCATTCCACCAGAGCTGCTGCCACTTCAGCAGCCTTTTTCAGAGGAGTACCAACCAAAGACATTCTAGAAGCTGCTACTTGGAGTTCTGTTCACACCTTTACAAAGCATTACCATTTGCCTCTTTACTCTAAGTCCAGGGCAGGCTTTGCCACTGCAGTGCTGCAGGGCCTTTTAGCCACACCCAATGCTGTTTAGCTCCAGCCCCCCAACCATAGCTTTGGGATTCTACCCAAATGTAATGACTGCAACAGTGAAACATGAAGAACATAGTACAGTTGTGTACACTTAACCATAAATGTAGATATTAGAGTGTATTCACTGTTGCGGTCCAGGTTACCCTCCTGCCATCCCCCTGTCATTCTGAAATATATCTTTTCTTCTCTGTCTTCTACAACCTATGTGGTGTATTTGCTTGTAGATGAAGGTAAAGTTTATATTGATGCATGTATATTTACATATATATAGATTGGCTACCTTTTTGGAGGCACCTGACATCGGGGGCAAGAAAAACTAAAGAAAATGATGTCTGATGTATGTTTTATACCCCTGACAACCTGACATCATGGAAGAGAAGACTGCAACCGACTCAGGATCCAAGACTTTGGAATTCAGGCCGACTGAGGGCAACCTGACAGCAGATTACTCCAAATGTAATGACTGCGACAGTGAATTCACTCTAACATCTACATTTATGGTAAGTGTACACAACTGTACTTTTTTATCTGAAGTCTGTATGCTTTTAAACGAAAGTGCTCATTATTTGTTTTAATAAACATTTCATCATACTTTAAACAATATAGCCCAGGAGCAAACCCATGCAGAGTGAAGTCCTCAACATCAATTGAACGAACCTTGAACAGCTGTTGTAATAAATCCAAGATAAATACTTTCCTTGTAAAATCCAAAACGTATTTATTAAGAAAAACAGGTAGGTAAGCACTTTCGCCAGAAGGCTTCCTCAGACCATTTACAAGCAACAAACCATAACTCCCCTTTTTTATATCAGCTTACTAATTAATTATGCATAAGGTCAATGACATCATCATATACTAAAAAACAAATTCTTCACTGATAAAAACATGTAAACATATAACTAGGTAAAACAGTACTAAAAAGTATATCAAAAAGATTTTTATACAAAGTTAGAAATAAATAGACTTTTATATTAATTTAAAAGCATATGTCTGAATTTTATCTAAGTCAGTTTCCTTTTTTTTAGGACAGGTTTTAATGAAATATCATTTAGACCTGGACTAACATGTGCCTTAAATTTAATAATCCATTTTATCTCCGTTCTCTCAGTATAATTTCTGACATCTCCCCCCTCAAACTAGGGGTATTCGCCTGAATAACCATAAACTTGATTGTATGCAGAGAATCTGTTTCCTAAACAAGTTTAGATAGTGCATTAGTACTGGATTTAATACGTATTTGATATAAATGTTCCCGTACCCTATCCCTAAGCCTTCTATCTGTTTTGCCTTCATAGAAGACAGGACAGCGAGTACAAAGTGCAAGGTAAACAACATGTTCAGTGTTACGATTGGCAACCACATCAAATACAAAACACTGCGAGTTGACTGGATGAACAAACATATTATAATTACAGACATGAATACAAAAATTACAATTATTTCAAGGAACCGTGCCTTTGTTATAAGATCTATTACTATGAACTTCTGTAATTTTAGGGTAACACAGAATTCTCTTTAAATTCTTCTTGTTTTTAAATATAAATTGAGGATTCTCACCTACAAGTTCCTTAATTTGTGGATCAACAGTTAAAACCTTCCAGTCTTTGAATTATTTCTTTAACTTGATCAAAGTCATGTGTAAAAAAATAATGGAAATTTTTGAACAAAACTAGTATGACTAATTAATCGTGTTACATTATGTGTACTAGAATGTATAGTGCTGCCAATGTCAGAAAAGTAAGGACAAGCTGTATTATTCCTGTACTGTTTGATACTTTGAAATCCATTAGAAATCTCATGAATGTTATATGACCTAGCTAATAATCTACTTTTTAAGTTCAGCTCATTTTCATATCCCTTTTGTGTTGGGTTGAGCCTGGAGGCTCTAATGGCTTGTCCTTTGATAATATTATTGAACACATTTTGGGTGCATGCTTCCTCTAAGTAACAGGGTATTCCTGTAACAGGATTTTCTGTGTACGCCAGTGTTCAATTTGCCATTATTTAATCTTTCTACAACAGCATCTAAAAAGTAATCCTATAAGTGAATTCATTCATAGTAAATTTTAAATAATCTGTGAGAGAATTAATTTCTTCAAAGAAAGTATCCAAATCTCTCTTACTCCCTGTCCAAAGGAGGAAAAGATAATCTATGAAACGTCTTCATAAATACATTTTGGATTTTACAAGGAAAGTGTTTATCTTGGATTTATTACAACAGCTGTTCAAGGTTCGTTCAATTGATGTTGAGGACTTCACTCTGCACGGGTTTGCTCCTGGGCTATATTGTTTATTTTATCTGTACTTTCGTTTGTTGTGACTGGCTTGGGAGCATCAATTTTCTGCTGGTTCTTTTTATTTATTATTATCCTTAATATATTTCATCATACTTGGTTGTGTATTCTATGGCAGTCTTTCTTCCCTAATCTGCAAAAAGAATGTCGTACAGGAGTCTTCAAACCAGCTTCCTTTTTGCCTTAGCTGCCAATGAGTGACTCTGCTGTGGTTATTTCAAGTACCTCTGACCACTCATCACTTTATCTCAATCCATCTGGTGTTGCTTCTCAAGAAGTCAGAATCAATAGACTGTCCTGTCTTCTTTAGGCAAGGGAGAACCAACCACACTTGTCAGTATCTTAAGAGGGATCAGATGCTGCTCTACTGCAAAGCCGTTCTGAGGAGTTTGATTCCTGAGGAAGAGAAAGTACTTTCAAGTCTGTCTTTTTTTGGGTTGTCTCAAAGAAAAGAAAATGGGCTTTTTTCTGCATCACTTGGGATAGACAGAGAAGATTGGGAGAATTTTGTTAATGGGTTATTTCAAGCCTTCCCATCCTTAAATTTTGAAACTTCCCTGAATTTTATTTTTTTGTTTATGCTTTGACCAGGTTAGTCCAGGTAGGCCAGTGGCCTCCTCATGGGAGAACCCAGGTGGTATTCATCTGAAGGACTGATTGAAGAAGAAAAGATTTTCCCCTCTGTCAGATTCAAATTCATAGTATGACTGGCAGTAATTATATTTAAATTTTATTTCTTTTGTTCCTACCCTGCAGGAGGGGAAATCTGACTTTGAAGAAAGTTTTTCTTCTGATTACCCTCCCGAAGTCAACTTTTTCTTATAGTGTTGCTAGAATGAAGGAATTAATTTCGGTGGGAGCAAAAAGGGTTACCAAAATTCCAGCAAAGATATGACTTATTTCAAGTGGATTTTCCTCAATTCCGGTGTTTCTCCTGTTTTGCCAGCATTAGAGGATGCTTTCTTTGCAGCCTGTAGTTTACCTGACAGTTACCCACGTGACCTTAAGAAATCTGAAAAGGTTCCTTGCACTTACGTATTTTTTTTTTTTTGAGTCTCTCATCAGACTCTGCCGGGATTTGTTACAACCATCTTCTGCCAAACATCTTTTGGAAGCATACGGTATTCTTTCTGGCAAATATGGGAAAGTCTCCAGTATGTTTGGAACGAAAGTGTATACTATTTTTACCCTAGCTTTCAGAATAGTGAGTTGTCAGGCTCACATGTTGAAGTTTCTGCTGGTATCCTTTGACAACAGGAAGAAGTCAGTTGCTGAATTCCCTTCTTGAGAGACTAAGGCATCTCTGAATTGTTTAGTATCTTGTTGCCTGTGGTAACCAAGTGCTGTCTAAAATCTTATGACAATGAAGATAATTCTTGAGCCGCTGCCACTAGACCAGTGATAAGATTTGGGTGGCTGTGTTCCTGTAACTTACCAGAGAATGTCAAAGCTGAGCTGCTGACCACTCTCACCCCCCGGGTGAAGAAGTATTTGGGCTTTCCTCTACTGAGGTCCTTAAGAGATCTGATGAAAGGACAAAGTTCATTCAAAGGGTTACCCATAATTCAGACCCTGCATGCCAAAACACACAAACTTTAAGGCACAGGTAAATTAAATTTCAAAAAGCAGTGGGAGGGAGGTTCAAAAAATCTTCTCAGAACTAAGAACAGTGTAAGAAAGCAGACCAACTGTATTCCTCTTCGTGTGTGTTCCCCTCACCAACCTCTGGCATTCTAGTGAAAACTGTTGCAGAGTCTAGATCTTCACTTTCCTCTTTTGGCAACAGGAAATCTCAGACACTTGGGTTCAGAGAATCATTCAAAAAGGTTACAGGTGGCAGTGAGACTTCATACTGTCTTTAAGAGATCTCTCTTCATCCACCCAGTTAAACCTTTATTTCCTCCTATTCTAGGTAAAAATCTGTCTCAGGGAGTTTGAATTTATTCCCTAGATCAAATAGGGAAATAGTCTGTTCAAGAATCTTTATGGTGCCAAAGAAAGAGAACATGGAAATCTGTCCCAGACCTTTTTTTTTCCTAAACCTTCACATTAAAGTCCCAAAATTCAAAATGCTTTCTGTAAGCTTCTGTTACTACTCATTTCAGTGTTCAGTTTTCTAGTAACTCTGTATTTAAAAGATGCTTATCACATACCAGTACTTTTTTAGATGCCTTTTATGCATTTGCCTGGTTTACATTTCAGTTTTTTGCTTTACCCTTTGACTTGTCTGCAACTCCAAGAACTTTTACAAAATCCTTGGCTTTTGTAGTAGTCCATCATAGACTGCTAAGGATTGACTTTTGTCATATTTAGACTACCTTATTTTTGCAGAGACTCTTATAAGTTGTCAGTCTCTGGCATGGGTAAAGTTACTTTTTTTTTTTAGTCTGGGATTTTAGGTGATAATAAACAAGTTTTCCCTCACTACTCACAGGATAATATTTTTGGGATATCTTCTGGATACATCTCTCATGATGGCTTTCTTTCCTTTGGACAAAGTAGACAGACTGGTAGTACCTGGTGTGGGAATAGAACATGCAGCCCTCTCCACCAAAGGCAGGTGCTGCTACTTAAGCCACTGAGACTGCTTCAGAGACTTTTGAACTTTGATCCTTCTTTCTCCTCCTTTTCTTTGTAGGCTCTGGTATTTTACCTATATGTCTTAGGCCACTATGACAGTGACCTAATTATGAATGTAGCAGAGTAAGTAAACTTACCAGAGCAGTACATGTTTGAATAGATAACTGTTGTAGTAGGAACACCCTTCCTACATTCTCCTTACTTTAATATGTTTTATGTCAGGGTGTGGCTAGTTTTTCCTTTTCCTTTTTTACTAACACCTGTTTAGTTTGCAGAGCTCTAGCCTCCCTTACTCTGAGGCAGAAATGCTCTAAAGGTTAGGTGCCTTAACCTACTGGCTTTATTCTGATGATCTTGAGCTGTTCAGCAGTCAAGGTGCCCTCATGCTTTGGAAGCTAGCCAGTTCTCATTATTCTGGGCAAGGTACAACTATGTAGCTTAGTCTATTCAAACGGTGATCAACTCAGACATCTGCTGTAGTGTTCAGGTTACGTACACAGCTCTACTTGGCTTATTTCTGATGATAATTTTCTTAGGGAATTAAGATGCTTAAGCAGATGGTCAGTGATGGGGGGGATATGTGCCAACAGTAGTCCAAAAATATTTGAAGTTTATGCAGGGAGCACTTCTACATTTTGCCCCCCCCCCCCCTTTAAAAAAAAATTGTCACTAATAACTGTAGATATGGTATAAGTTCGGAGGTACTTTTGTTAAAGTATATTTTGGACTGTGGATGTCTTTCCATTTCACGATTGTAGTATTCATTACAGTAGGGATCCAGTGCCAAGGGCAGCCTGATGTCTGCCCAGTATACCTGAGCCTTTAGGTTGCTTTAAGGTATGCCATACATAATAGATATGCACCTAATGTAGCATAGGGCATAAAGGTGACATCTGAACATACCATCCTCAAAACAACTTTGCCTCCAGTCTGAATGCATGTTTCATTTCTGGTTCACCAAGCCATTTCAGATAAGTGCCCCATTGTTTTTTGAATCTCATCTTTCTTTTATATTGTTGCATGTGGGATTTCATGTCATTCAAGAAGGGTAAATGTAAATGTGGAAGACAGATTCCCCATAAAGACTATCACAAGCAGTGCTTATTTTCTCTCTCTGCTTCCCATGACCATACACCCTGTTCAGTTTGTCGCACCTTTGCTCCTAAGACTCTCCATAGTCTACTTTCTTCTTTTGGCCTTGTATTTGGGGAACCAATGTCTTAAGCTTTTAGGTAATGACACAGTGGAAAGAGCTTCCTGCTCTGAGGGACAGGCATCTGTGAAGAAGCCCAAGAAATCTAGGTCTAATTCTTTTGCTGTGCAGCCTCTATTGGGCGTCTCTCCCGAGGCAAGTGAAAGCCTGAAGGTTCGCCCCGCTCCACTTTTGGATTCTTCTTCTGTGACTGTTTCAGAGGCCCGTGTGGATACAGCCTTATGCATGTCCTTCGGATGTTCAGGGAGAACTGCTGCTGATAATTCGGGGGGGGGCTAGGGGTGTTGTCAGATTTTAGTTAGAAAGTCCTGACTAGTATTATTGAATGGTGTTCATAGTCTGAGTCTTCCAAGTTTTATAAGGCAGACACCCCCTTGAAGAAAAAGTGAAAGATTTAAGCATATTTCTCCAGCTTCTATGGACTCGCAGACTTCATGGCAGAATTTCACTCCTGGGTTGTTTAATGCTTTGGCTTTGAAAGCTCCTCATGCAGTTTCTGTTCTAGCTCCACCTTGGTCTTCCACTTCCCTTAAAAGTCCTAGGGAACAAGATTCCTCTAAAGAAGAGGTGGAGTCAGATGAGGGGAATCCCCTGCCTATTCATCTCAGATTCCCTCTCCTTTAGCTCATTCCCTCCAGTAGAGCTCTTTTGAGTGCATACCTTTAACTCCTAGTGGGCGTGGCTTCAGCATTTAAAAATTTAAGTTATCACTTTACATTTTTAACAAATACCCATTGACAGAGGTCATATATCAATACAATTGTGTTTGCTATCATGTATGCTTCAAGATAAAATTTTCCGATACCTTGTATGTAACATGGTTTTGGAATTATTAATGCAAATATGAACAGGCAATATTTGACGCCTAGAGGAGCAGTAGGGTGTAACTGCAGAAACGCCTGGAGAAGTCACTCGGCTGAGTGGGTCTGAGGAAGAGGAATCTACTAGCCCTGACACTCGTTTTGAGGAAATTTCTTTTGGGGACACAGTATGGTGGAGTTTTTTTTTTTTTTTTTTAAATGGGATTGTGTCCAGGTGTCTGAGGTACTGAAGAGGTATTACGAGTTCCTGTAAATAGACTCTCCTAGACCTTGTGGCTGTTCCTCCGGTTTTGGTTGCTTGGTTGGATGCCTTTTCCACTGCATCTAAAGCTCTCTATTCCCAGCCTCCTGTCCCCCCCAGAGAAACTTGATAGGTTTTATAGGGTGCCTGAGCACTGTAAAGTTCTATATAGGTCCTCCTGATGTCTCTTCTGTGGTGCCTGTGGCATCAGGCAAGCCATATCAGTTGCTTCTTTCTACTGAGTTACTTCCTTCAGCTAAAGACAACAGAACTTTGGCAAGGTTTGGTAAGAAAATTTATACCTGTGCTACCTTAGCTTTTAGGGCTGTCAGTTGTCAGACCCCTATGTCCAGATGCGTTTTGGCTCTTCTTTCTCATGCCTGTCAGGTAATATCCAATTTCACTGTGCTCTTTCCCTGTTAGAGACTGCTTCCCACGTGGCTCTTCATTCCATTAAGTGAAATTATGATGCAGCCGATACATCTTCTAGGGCTGCTGCCTTTGGTTCTGTGATGAGATATTCCTGGCTTTGGCTTCAACCTTTGCCTGTTGATATTAAGACTAAGTTTGTGGATCCTCACAACACTTGTTTGGTGAAGCTGTGGCTGATTTAAGTCTCTTCAGGATAAGGGCAGGGCCTTGCAGGAACTTAAACTGGTTTGTTTCTCCTGTGCCTAAATTTCAGAGAAATTACACCAATAAACCAGCTTTTATTCGTAGGCAATCTTGCCCTCCCCCAAGGGTAAGAAGGGTGGGAAGTGGACTCCTCCTGCTAAAGCTACCCACAAGTCTGCTACAGAAATTTCCTTTTCCTGACAGACCAGGTGCTTGTCAGACTATCCTTTTCTTCTCAGCCACATTACTTTTTCTCTTAATCTTTCCCTTTTTCTTCTTGTTTAGTTAAAGATTACTAGAGTATTTCATGGTCTGGATGTCTTTCCCTTTTTATGGGCATTCTTCAGCTCCTGCCGGAACAGTTGCCCTTTTATCCAGGGACGCTTCAGGATCTCTTGACTCTGGGAAATCATTCAGGAAGTTCCAGTTTCCCAAAGGGGTAAGGGGTTTTACTCCAAAATGTTTTTGATACCTAGGAAAGAGGGCACTTGGGGACCTATTCTCTCATCTAAACACCTTTTTGAAGGTCCCCTCTTTTTGAATGTTGTCCCTTTAAACTTTGTTCCCTCTTCTGCAAGCTTATCTGGTGTCTCTGGACCTCAAAAATGCTCATCTTCATATCGTGATTCATTCCCTTTTTAGGAAGTTTGTTTCTCAGTTGCTTCCTCACAATTTCAGTTCTCTGCTTTGCCCATTGCCCTTTCTACTGCCTCAAGGGTATTCACCAGATGCCTCGCTTCTGTGATTGCTTTTTGCAGTCTAAGGGGGATCCAAGTCTTTCCCTACTTGGATGACAACCTGCTTCAGGCATCCTCCAGAGATTTTGTTGCAAAATCTTCATTTAGCTGTATCCTTTCTGCAGAGCCTGGAGTTCACTATAAATTTCAAAAAGTCCTTTCCTCTAGATCATGTCTTTCTGGGGTGCAGGATCCAGACTGATGCTATGCTGGCATCCCTGCCTCCTCCTAAGACTCTAACTCTGATGTTCTTCGTGTTTCACTGTTGCAGTCATCACATTTGGGTTATCTGCTTGCAGTAGCCCTCAGTCGGCCTGATTAGCAAAGTCTTGGGTCCTGCGTCGGTTGCTGTCCCTTCTTCTGTGACGTCAGGTCATCAGGGGTATAAAACATGCAGCCAATGCCATTACATCAGCCTTTCTTGCCATGCGGTGCCCGAAGCAGGAGCAGTTCGCAAGTGCCGGTCGGCCAACTCCTGAAATTTTCGTTTTCAAGTTTCAGAACCGAAGTCTTAAACTAAAAGCTAAGTACCCCGTTGGAGAAACTTTTTCTTTCTTCTTAGCAATGTCAGTAAAAGTTAATAATTGCATTAGTTGTGAAAAGCAAATAACTCGTAAAGATTTTCATTTGTACTGTATTCCTTGCCTAGGCCCTGACCATGACGTACCTCGCTGCCGGTTTTGTGCCTTATTTAAACTATGACTATCCGTCATCGGTATATTTTCGCTTCTAAATATCTTGGTCCTCGGTTCAATTATCTTGATATGTCTTTGGTAAGCTATCAGACTACAGACATTCCGAAAAAACGCAAAGATAGACAGACAGGCCGCCTAGGTCCAAAGCTGCCGACGACGCTTCTCCTAAGCCAGTCACCAGTTCGCAGGTACTCAGTGAGGTGCTTTCGTTGCCTTTGATACCCGCTACTTCAGATTTGCAGGCCTCTACTGAGACCCATTCTGAGTCCGGTATGCCGCGAGATGCTTCAGATGTGGAACCTGCGGATGTCTATCTTGGATGAGTCCAGAGCCACTGTGCAGGCACCGGCGTCTAAGGGTGTATTCAGGCCTACTGACTTGCATATTCAACCAATGCCATCTTCTTCAAGGCCTAAACCTCAAACCATGCCTAGAAAACTGATGCTCAGACCGCATGGTCAGGCCTCTATGCCTAAAAAAAAAACAAAAGATAAGAATGGCTGAAGACCTTATTATTTTAATCAGGGGAAGCCAGCCTTTCCCCTCTAAGAGACCTAGGACTGAGTTTGCTTATGATACTTCTGACCAGGATTCTGAATTTTCTGTTTCCACTGATGACCAGGATTTACCCTTGTCTACCTGTGAGGATTCTGATGCTGAGGACTCTCTTCCCTCTGCTTCCCCCCCCAGAGGATTTCTCTTTTGGTGAAAACTTGCATTCTGTCAGGGAGCATTTTCATTGGGAAAGTCAGGATTACTCTGATTCTAAAGAGAGGCTTAGGGATTTCTTACTACTGCCCCAGCACAGGCCTTTAGCCGTACCTCCTGTACTAGACATTGTTGATGATGCCTTTTTGGAATCTAGCTTGGCCCCTGACTCGCTACCTCCTGCTCCCAGAAAACCTGATAGATATTACAGGGTCCCTGACCCTCACAAGTTCCTTTTTAAAAATCCTACTGCGGATCCTGAGACCATTTCACAGGGACCCAAGGGCATTAAAGCTACTACTGCCAAAAATACTACCCCCTCTGATAGAGACTCCAGGGCACTGCATAGATGGGGTAAGAAGGTATACACTTCTGCAACTTTGGCCATTAGGGCCTTAAACTGCCAAAACCGCCAGTTTCCTATGTTAAAGTATCAGCAGCATGTTATTGGATTGCTTAAACAGAAAATGATGTTTGATTCCTGATTGTGGTAAAAATCAGGATTTACTGCATTCAGCTGAACAAGTTGGGAAACGTACTTTACAATGTGGTTTTGATTCACTAGAGGCATCTTGCAGGGCTGCTGTAACTGGGTCTGTATTTGGAAGGCATGCTTGGCTTAAGGAGCAATCCATGCCAGATCATGTTAAAGTGAAATTACTGTATGCTCCCTTAAACCAGGACCGCCTGTTTGGCAACAAAGTAGAAGTAGTTCTTAAAAAGATGGAGGAAAAAGCTAAATCTATGCAAACTGTTAAAAGATTTTTTACAAGTACAACCTCCAAGGTTTAGTAGGTATTGGCCTTCCAAGAACTGGTCCTTTCCTGCCTCTTCCAGACCTTCTCAGTCCAAACCCAGATCCAGCAGAGCTCCCAGGCTTCAGTCCCAGGGTACTCACAGGACTAAGCAGTGGAGAACCTCCACTTCCAAATCTGGGCGTAATAAAACTCCCCCCCTATGGTAAACTCTCTGTGACTTCTTTTTAAAACTTCCAAGCACTTCTCAACTGACTGCCCCTTTGGGGGAAAAGATTGCTCTTCATGCAAAGAACTGGGAACTCATTACCCAGGACAAAAGGGGTTTAAATGTAGTGTCCCAGGGATACAGATTTCACTTCCACACGTTACCAACACCAAACGGGTGGCCAGATCTACCCCCAAATCAGTGGGCAGAGGCCCAAAAGCAAGTACTTTCTCTCAAGCATGGGGGCTATTCAGTTGGTACCAGAAGACGAAAAGGGACAAGGTTTCTACTAGACTTTTCCTGGTACCCAGAAAAGACAATTCCTGGGACACTACATTTAAACTGTTTTTTTAGTTGTTTGCTGCATTATTTTAAAATCTGCACTTAGTTACTTTTTAGTCGAATTTGATCGAAAGTTTGTTTGTTTGTTTAATTTAACTGTTGAGGCTGCCCACTAAAGTGTGCTAGCCTGTGTAACTGATTTATCACTGTTTCTGCATTTTCTGTGTGTTTCTATCAAAAAAACAAAAAAATAATCCTTGTTTTCCCACCTCTCCTCGACTAGTTTAGACCAGTTTACAGGCATTGCTGTATTCTGGGCTGTGGTGTAGATGTTCATCGTGTTTCACTGTTGCAGTCATGACTGTAGGGTTCTCCCCTGCCGGCAGGCAGCCCTCGGTCGGCCAGAATCCCAAAGTCTGGGTCCAGCGTCGGCTGTTCAACCATGCTCCCTGACGTCAGAGCGCCAGGAGTACAAAGCTGACAGCTGACGCCATCTTCTCCAGTCTTTCTTGCTGTGCGGTGATAGCAGTTCCCAAGTGCCGGTCGGCTGACCCCTGATGAATTTTTCTGATATACTTCAGTCCGAAGATTTTCTTCTCCACTCAAAGCTAAGTACCCCGTTGGGGAAACTTTTTTCTTGCTCCACTCCGATGTCAGAAAAAGTTAATAATTGTATTTCATGTGGGAAGCAAATACCTCATAAGGATTTTCATTCTTACTGTATTCCTTGCTTAGGCCCTGACCATGACGTAGCTAGTTGTCGGTTTTGTGCTAGATTCAATCAACATACAATTAAGCGAAGGTACTATTTTGCCTTTCATTACTTCAGTAGGCGCTTTAACTACAAAATGTCGTCTGATACGGTTCCGGCTACCGGAGTTCACAAACGTCGCAAGGATAAAGACAGGCCTCCGAGGTCCAAATCTGATGATAGTGCACAAGCGGAGCCAGCTTCAGGTTCGGCCGTCGTCAGTGAGGCGCTTTTGCAGCCCCTGTCGTCGGCCATTTCAGAACAGACGGCCGAAACAGACTCTCATGAGGAGCCAACCAGGCCTTTAAATATTTCTGTTGCAGGACCTTCGGACAATGCTCCTTCGGATGGGTCCGGTGCCGCTGTGCAGGTACCGGCTTCTGAAGGAGTTTTCAGGCCTACTCAGCTTCTAATAAAGGCAAAGACTCCTTCTAAATCAAAGACTACAACACAGGCCTCTTCTGAACCGGCTCCCAAGTCACAGAAACAGTTACTCAAGATGGCGGAGGATTTACTTACTATGATTAGGGGTTCACATCCCCCTCCAGATAAAAGGCCAAGGCAGGATGTTTATTATGATTCCGCTGATCAGGCTTCTGTTTCCTCAGTTTCTTCTAATGATCAGGAATATTCTTTCCCTCCTTATGAGGATTCTGATGCTGAGGAATCCATTCCTTCAGTTTTCCCCCCTGAGGATTTCTCTTTTGGGGAAACTTTGCATGAAATGAGGGAACATTTCCACTGGGAAGGACAGGAGTATTCGGAATCTAAGAAAAGACTGAGGGATTTTCTTCTTCCCCAACATAGACCCCTGGCTATTCCTCCTGTTTTGGATATTGTGGATGATGCCTTTACGGAGGCTAACTTACCCCCGACTCTTTTCCTCCTGCTCCTGTTAAGCCTGATAGATATTACAGGGTTCCTGATTCCCATCAATTTTTATACAAGAACCCTTCTGCTGACCCTGAAACCATTACTCAGGGTCCTAAGGGAGTTAAGGCCGCTTCTGCCAAAAATCCCATTCCTACTGAAAAGGATTCTCGATCCTTAGAAAGATGGGGCAAAAAGGTGTACACTTCTGCTACTTTGTCCATTAGGGCTTTAAACTGTCAGTTTCATATGCTAAAATACCAGCAATTTCTCTTGTCTGTTTTAAAACAAAAGCTTACTTCCATTTCTGCCTGTGCAGATGATAAGGAATTACATGACTTATTGCATGCCACTGAACAAGTTGGGAAGCATGGTTTACACTGTGGATTTGATGCCTTGGAGGCTTCTTGTAGAGCTGCGGCCTCTGGCACAGTCATTAGAAGGCATGCATGGCTAAAGGAACAAAATTTGCATGAACAAGTAAAGGCTAAATTATTGAATGCTCCTATTCAGCATAATGTTTTGTTTGGATCAAAAGCTGAAGAGGTGATTAAAAAGATGGAGGATAAGGCTAAATCCATGCAAACAGTTAGATTTCTTACAAGTACAGCCACCTAGATTTAGCAGGAATTGGCCTTCAAAAAATTGGTCCTTTCCCACTTCAGAGAGGCCTCAGAGGGGTAGATATAGACGCTCCAGAGGAAGGCCTCAAACACAAGCTTCTTATAGACCAAGACAGTGGACTGCTTCCACCCCTAGGGGAGGAGAGGACAGGTCACAAACTCAAAGGAAACGGACTCAATGACTCCCTCTGTTGGGCTACAGGAACTTCTTGCCTGGAAGCCCCTCTCGGAGGAAAACTCTCTTTTTTATCAAAATTGGACTCAAATAACCCAAGACAAGTGGGTTTTGGATGTGGTTTAAAGAGGTTACAAATTCCATTTTCATACCTTGCCAAGGCCAAGCGGATGGCCAGACCTTCCAAAACATCAATAGACGGAGGCCTTAAACCAGGTGGAAGCTCTTTTGGCTATGAATGCCATAGAACTGGTTCCACTTTCAGAGATGGGAAAAGGTTTTTACTCAAGGCTCTTTCTAGTCCCAAGGAAGCAAAACTCATGGAGACCCATTCTGGATCTGTCGGTCTTGAACACCTTTCTAGAGATTCCAAAATTCAAGATGCTTACTCTACAGCAGCTACTTCCAATGCTGTCCAAAGATGCTTGAATGGTAACTTTGGATTTAAAGGAGGCATATTTATACATTCCCATCAGGCAGTATCGCAGAAAATACCTCCGGTTCAAGGCCGGATCGAGGCACTTTAAATTCTCTGCGCTGCCCTTTGGATTGTCTACTGCGCCCAGGGTCTTAACCAAATGCCTGGCTCCAGTAGTAGCTTACTGCAGACTCAAGGGAATTCAAATTTACCCTTATCTGGACGATTGTCTAATTCAGGCAGACAGCAAGGTTGTCTTACTCCAGCATCTAGAATTTGTACAGAACCTCCTCAAGTTCCTGGGATTCTCTGTAAACATAAAGTCAAATTTGACACCATCACAACAGATAACTTTTCTGGGTGCACTTCTAAACACCACAACCCAGATGGCGTTTCTGACGTCCGAAAAACAATTACAGCTGGCTTCAACTTTCAGAACCTTGGCAACTTTAACTCGTCTATCTGCAAGGAAATTCCTGCAGGCTTTGGGTTACATGGCCTCCTGCATCCTTCTCGTACCATATGCAAGACTACACATGAGGAAAATACAGTGGTACCTAAAAAGTGTATGGTCTCAGCATTGCCAGTTTAGACATACTGATCTCCGTCCTTACTTGCCTTCAAAAGGAATTTTTTTGGTGGTCCAGGGCATGTGCACTAAAAGGGAAACCCTTCCGTCTGCCTCCGGCCACTCAGATTCTAACCACGGACGCCTCGGATTATGCTTGGGGAGCACATTTTCAGGGCAATTGTCTGCAGGGCCTTTGGACAAAGGATCTCAAGCACCTGCATATCAACTTAAAGGAAATGTTAGCCGTTCAGAAAGCTCTATTGGCCTTCAGGAATCTTTTAAAACCAGGACAACTAATAATACGGACAGACAAACACCACAGTTATGTGGTACATAAACAAGCAAGGGGGATCTCATTCCTACCCCCTTTGCAGACTAGCCATGGATCTATGGAACACAGCTCTAGCTTGCAATCTGGATCTTCAAGCTCAGTTTCTACCAGGGAAACAAAACTTCCTGGCAGACAGTCTGAGCAGAAACCTTTCAGATCCACACGAGTGGATGCTGGACACCAAAATATTCAGGATGATAACTGCAGTCTGGGGATGTCCTCACATAGACCTCTTTGCATCCCATCTCAATCATCAACTACAGAATTTTTGCACCAGGACTTTCCACAGAGAAGCTTGGAAAGTGGATGCCCTGTCATTCAGTTGGAGGAACCTCTCGGGATATGCCTTTCCGCCTCTTCCTCTTCTTCCACGGGTTTTATTGAAGATAAAACAGGACAAGCCCAAGATGATAATCTTGCTGGCTCCGAATTGGCCTCGCCAATTTTGGTATCCAACTCTAAAAAACCTATGCCAGTAGCCCCCTTGGGTTTTACCTCAGTCTCCGAACCTTCTGTCCCAACATCAGGGTCAGGTTCTACACTCTCATGTCAGAACTCTCAGCCTGGCGGCCTGGTTAATCCAGGGCCTTTGATTTCTTCTTTCCTAGCCAAGCAGGTTATGGATGTCATTTTAGAAGCCAGACGTCCTAGCACTAGAAAATCTTGTGCAGGAAAATGGAAAAGATTTTGTTCCTGAATGCAGGCTCAGGATTCTGATCCTCTTCTTCCTAACATTACTTTAATTTTACTTTACTTGACAGATCTCTTACATAAATGGTCTCTCTCTCTTCCATGCCTCTGCTATTTCTGCTCATTGTAATACAGACCCTCCCATCTTTTCCCACCAGCTCATGAGACAGTTTCTCAGAGGAGCTAAGAACTTAAGACCTCCTAGATCTCCTCCCATTCCTGCTTGGGATCTCAACTATGTTTTGGAAAAACTAACCTTGCCTCCTTTTGAGCCTGCCGCCTCTTCTGACATCAAGTTTTTATCTTGGAAGACAGCTATTCTGTTAGCCCTAACCTCTGCCAGGAGAGTTTCAGAGTTACAAGCTCTTATGGCCGTCGAGCCTTATATTATTTTTCATCAAGACAGTGTGTCTTTGAGGACTAATCCTACCTTCATGCCTAAAGTAGTTTCCAAAGTGGCTTTAAATCAGACTATCCACTTGCCTACCTTTTTCCCCACTCCTCAAAATAAAGGGGAAAGGATCTTACATTCCTTGGATGTACACAGACAACTACGTTTTTACCTGGACAGAACCAAGGACATCAGGAAATCAGAGCAATTGTTTGTTTCTTATGCTTCAAGTTCCCAAGGTAAAGCCATTTCAAAACAGACTATTTCTAAATGGATTGCTCATGGAATCAGATTTTGTTATTCTCACCATGGAAAGCAAATCCCAGGGAGTATCCGGACTCATTCCACCAGAGCTGCTGTCACTTCTGCGGCTTTTCTCAGGGGAGTTCCTACCAAGGACAGTTTGGAGGCTGCAACTTGGAGTTCAGTGCATACTTTTTCTAAGCACTACAATCTACCTCTCTACTCTACTCTAAGTCTAGGGCAGGCTTTGCCTCTGGAGTCTTGCAGGGCCTTTTAGCCCCCCTTCTTCTTTATGACCACCTCCCTTTCAGCTTTGGGATTCTACCCTACAGTCATGACTGCAACAGTGAAACACGATGAACATAGTACAGTTGTGTACACCTACCATAAATGTAGATGTTCGAGTGTCTTCACTGTTGCAGTCTGGGTTTCCCTCCCTCCTGTCCACTCTTATTTTTACTTTCGTGTATTTCCTTTTTTCACCATTCTTCTGAGGTGTATTTGCAAAGGTTATGGAACCTTTTTCATTTTGGGACTCCTGACATCTGGGGCAAGAAAGACTGGAGAAGATGGCGTCGGCTGTCCGCTTTGTACTCCTGGCACTCTGACTTCAGGGAGCATGGTTGAACAGCCGATGCCGGACCCAGACTTTGGGATTCTGGACAACCGAGGGCTGCCTGCCGGCAGGGGAGAACCCTGTAGTCATGACTGCAACAGTGAAGACACTCTAACATCTACATTTATGGTAGGTGTACACAACTGTACTTTCCTGTGTTGTCCATTACCTTACTCGGATAGAAGGAAGTTTCTTTGCTCACCAGTGCGAGTGGGGAGCCTTGAGCAGCCTACCTGTCCCTGTAGGAAGTGACCTCAGCACAAGAGCTGTAGTAATTGGTTGTTTTGGACCATTTCTAGCTCTTTTGTAGTTCCTTGTTTAAAATCCGCCTCTGGGCGTTTTTTTCTGGCTATACTGCTCAGACAAGCTCCTCGTGGTCCTGCAGTGTGGTCCTAGCTACAGAGAACTCAGAAAAGCGACTACTTTCTGGATTTAAGTATCTTTGCTTTTTTTTCACTTGGAATAGCTTCTGTAGCTTACCCTGAACAAGCTTAAACTGTTTTTTAGCTGTTTGCTGCATTATTTTAAAATCTGCACTTAGTTACTTTTTAGTCGAATTTGATCGAAAGTTTGTTTGTTTGTTTAATTTAACTGTTGAGGCTGCCCACTAAAGTGTGCTAGCCTGTGTAACTGATTTATCACTGTTTCTGCATTTTCTGTGTGTTTCTATCAAAAAAACAAAAAAATAATCCTTGTTTTCCCGCCTCTCCTCGACTAGTTTAGACCAGATGTTCATCATGCATACAGCTGCAGTCATAACAGATGGGTTCTCCTACCGTCAGGCGGGTCCTCGGTCGGCCGAATTCCAAAGTCTAGGTCCGGCATCGGTTGTCGTCGCTTCTTCCCTGACGTCAGTGCGACAGGGGTATAAAGGAACCAGCCGACGCCATTTTCTTCAGTCTTTCTTGCTGCGCGGTGCCCGAAGCAGAAGCAGTTAGCAAGTGCCGGTCGGCCAGCTCCTTAGATTACGAAAATTTGGAAACTGAAGTCTTCTTAAAAGCTAAGTACCCCGTTGGGGAAACTTTTCTTGCCTCAGACCGATGTCAGACAAATATTTCTTGTGGGAAGCAAATACCGCATAAGGATTTCCATTCCCTCTGTATACCTTGTTTAGGCCCAGACCACGATGTCTCGGTCTGTCGCTTTTGTGCTACATTCAACAAACGCACTATTAAGCGTCGGGCGGAGTTCGCCCAGCATTATTTTGGGAAAGCATTTAACTATACTATGTCGTCGGATACTCCGACTCCGGTTTTGTCTAAACGCAAAGACAAGGACCGAACCACGAGGTCCGCGGCCTCTACCGACACCACGCCAAAGCCGACTACACGTGGTCCGGTTCTCAGCGAGGCGCCTACGCAGCCCCTGATTACCGACGACACATCTTTGACGGTGTCTCCTGTGCCCGAGGTCGCAGGCTCCTCGGCCCACACCCCGACTACAGATACTGAAGCCACTCTTGGCGTTGAAACACAGAATGTGGACAGGTCCACCTCCACTCAAGGTGTCTTCAGACCTTCCTCTTCTTTCTCCATCAAGGCTTTCACAAAGTCTAAAGCAACCATGCACTCTAAGAGACCAGCTACACAGGGCCCATCTCCAGGCCCCATGCCTAAGAAACAGATGCTTAAAATGGCTGAGGATTTAATTACTCTAATCAGAGGTTCTCAGCCCCCACCGGACAAAAGGCCCAGAGTGGAGGAAGATTCCCCCTCCTCTGATCAGGGCTCCATTATTTCAGAGTACTCTGATGATCAGGAACAGTCTTACTCCCCTTTTGAAGACTCTGATGCGGAGGAGTCCATCCCTTCTGTATCCCCCCCTGAGGATTACTCATTTGGGGAAACTTTGCATACCTTAAGGGAACACTTCCACTGGAAAGGCCAGGATTATTCAGATTCCAAGAAAAGGCTCAGGGAATTTCTCTTGTTACCCCAGCACAGGCCTCTGGCTATACCTCCTGTCTTGGACATCCTAGATGATGTTTACTCTGAGGCCTGCCTTATCCCGGACTCTCTACCTCCAGTTCCAGTTAAGCCTGACAGGTACTACAGGGTTCCTGACTCGCACCAGTTTCTATACAAAAGCCATGCTGCTGACCCAGAAACCATCTCACAGGGCCCCAAGGGAGTTAAGGCCTCCATTGCCAAAAATCCATTGCCTTCCGAGAGAGATTCCAGATCCTTAGAAAGGTGGGGAAAAAAGGTATATACCTCGGCTACCTTATCCATGAGGGCCTTAAACTGTCAGTTTCATATGCTAAAATACCAACAGTTTTTGTTATCACAATTGAAAAGTAAAATGTCACAACCTGAACAACCAGACTTGAAGGAGTTGCAGGATTTGATGCATAGTGCAGAACAAGTGGGTAAGCATACCTTACAATGTGGTTTTGATGCTCTAGAGGCCTCATGTAGAGCTGCTATTACAGGATCAGTCATACGTAGGCATGCCTGGCTCAAGGAACAAGCCTTGCCTGATCATGTCAAAGCTAAATTACTAGACACCCCTCTTCAAAAGGATGTACTATTTGGTGCTAATGCTGAGGAAGTATTACGGGAAATGGAGGAAAAGGCTAAATCAATGCAAACTGTGAAATAATTTCTACAGGTTCAACCCCCACATTTTAGTAGAAATTGGCCTTCCAAAAACTGGTCCTTTCGTGCCACAGACAGACCCCAAAGAGGCAGATACAGGCGCCTGAGGGGCAGAGGACAATCCCAAGGATCATTTAGAGGCAGACAATGGCAAGCTCCTACACAAAGAGGTGGTGAGGACATCTCGCAATCTTTCAGAAAGCAAACCCAATGACTTTCCCCTTTGCATGCCAACCAGGTCTCAAATGGCAGCCCCCTTAGGAGGAAAGCTGGCATTATTCTCAAAAAATTGGCATGTTGTCACAAAGGACAAATGGATCCTGGACATTATAAACAGAGGCTACAGATTCCATTTTCACACCCTTCCAAAAATGAGAGGCATGCCAAACCTGCCACACAATCAGAGGGCAGAGGCACAAAGGCAAATTTCAGATCTCATAAACATGAAAGCTATTCAAGAGGTACCTACGCACAAACAAGGTCAAGGTTTTTATTCCAGGCTATTTCTGGTGCCAAGGAAGGGAAAAGATTGAAGACCTATTTTGGATCTATCCACCCTAAACACATTTCTACTCGTGCCAAAATTCAAGATGCTCACTCTACAGCAACTTCTTCCCATGCTGGGCAAGGAGTCTTGGCTGGTAACATTGGACCTCAAGGAGGCATACCTGCATGTCCCAATCAGACAAAATTGCAGAAGGTACCTCAGATTTCTTGCAGGTTCAACCCATTATCAATTCTCTGCATTGCCCTTTGGCTTATCTACTGCGCCCAGAGTATTCACGAAATGCCTAGCATCAGTAATTGCCTACTGCAGACTTCAAGGGATACAAATATACCCCTATTTGTACGACTGCCTGATCCAAGCGGACAGCAAGCACATTCTTCTGAAATATCTGGCTTATGTAATAATGTTGTTGAACTCTCTGGGATACACAGTCAACAAAAAGAAATCAAGGCTAATACCCTCTCGGAAGATAATTTTCCTGGGTGCCAATTTGGACACAAACATCCAGATGGCCTACCTCACGCCAGATAAGCAGGGCAACTAATTCAATACTTCAGAACACTAGCAAATTGCACCAGGCTGACTGCAAGGAAAATCCTGCAGGCTCTGGGATTCATGGCATCTTGCATCTTACTAATCCCATGTGCAAAGCTGCATATGAGGAAACTACAATGGTACCTGAAAAACATATGGTCTCAACACAGCCACAGTTTGGAAACAATAATACCACTAATTCCATGTCTGCAAAAGGAATTTCTGTGGTGGGCTCAAGCATGTCAAACAAACACAGGTCTTCCATTCAGCAAGCCTCAAGCAAATCAAGTCATCACAACAGACGCCTCGGACTACGCCTGGGGGGCACACATGGCAGACCGGTGCATTCAGGGCAAATGGTCCCAAAAAGAAAAGCACCTTCACATCAATCAAAAAGAAATGCTAGCAGTAATAAATGCTATTATAGCTTTCAAGGACCTTCTACAACCAGGTCAACTATTGATAAGAACGGACAACACCACAGTTATGTGGTACATAAACAGGGAGGAACACATTCTTACCCCCTATGCAGACTGGCCATGTCACTTTGGAACATGGCCATGGACTTACAAATGGAACTTACAAGCACAGTACTTGCCAGGCAAGGAAAACATGCTGGCAGACAACCTAAGCAGGAATATGACAGATCCACACGAATGGAAATTGCATCCAAAAGTTTTTACAGAAATAATCCAAGAATGGGGAAGGCCAGACCTAGATCTCTTTGCCTCCCACAAGAATCATCAATTGACAAAATTCTGCTCAAGGATCTTCCATCCAAAGGCCTGGAGAGTGGAAGCTCTTTCCTTCAGTTTGACATCAATGACAATTTATGCCTTCCCTCCTCTTACTCTGCTGCCCAAAGTTCTATTAAAGACCAAAGCAGACAGACCAAAGATGATCCTCATTGCTCCGGACTGGCCAAGGCAACACTGGTACCCACTCCTGAGGAGCCTGACGCATTCCCCACCATGGACCCTACCTCTAATGCCGCCTCTTCTGACTCAGCACAGTTTTAAAACTCTTCACAGCCAGCTAAAAACACTCAATCTAGCCGCATGGAAGATTCCTTAGCATCACAACAGGCCCTACTCTCCAAGGAGGTGCAGGATGTCATTTTGGAGGCCAGAAGGCCATCAACTAGAAAAGCTTACTCCGCAAAATGGAAAGGTTTTTGCGTCTGGAATGAGAAAAAGGGCCAGGATCCTGGAAAACTGAATTTACCTCAAATACTACAATATTTGGCTGAACTGCTAAGCAGTGGACTTTCTTTCTCCTCCATCAAAATCCATGCCTCAGCCATTTCTGCAGAATACAACACTGATCCACCTTTATTCTCTCACCCTCTCTTAAGACAGTTCCTCAGAGGGGCTAAGAATTTAAGGCCTCCAAGGAAACAACCAATACCTGCTTGGGATCTTAATTTCATTCTGGAAAAACTGACCTTGCCTCCCTTTGAGCCAGCTGCCTCAATAGATTTGCAATATTTGTCCTGGAAAACAGCTTTCCTTCTGGCTATCACCTCAGCTCGTAGAGTTTCAGAACTACAGGCTCTCATGGCTGTCCAGCCTTTTATCATCTTCCATCAGGACAGAGTTTCCTTACGAACCAACCTGTCCTTTATGCCTAAAGTGGTATCCAGGGTAGCTTTAAATCAGGCCATACATTTACCTACTTTTTATCCTAATCCTCAAAACAAAGGGGAGAGATTACTACATTCCTTGGACATCCACAGACAACTGTGTTATTATTTGGACAGAACAAAGCCTTTCAGAAAATCAGAACAGCTCTTTGTGGCCTATGCGGTAGGAGCTCAAGGAAGCCAATTTCCAAACAGACAATCTCAAAATGGATAGCCCACTGCATACGCTTATGCTATTCCTTTCATGGCAAAACTGTTCCTACAGGCATTAGAACTCATTCCACCAGAGCCACAGCCACCTCTGCAGCCTTCCTCAGAGGAGTTCCTACCAAGGATATTTTGGAAGCAGCCACTTGGAGTTCTGTGCATACCTTCTCCAAGCACTACAACCTACCATTATACTCCAAATCTAGAGCAGGCTTTGCCACTGCAGTCTTGCAGGGCATTTTGGCTCCTCCTAGTTCCACCTAGTGCCTACCACCCCTTTCTTAGCTTTGGGATTCTACCCATCTGTTATGACTGCAGCTGTATGCACGATGAACATAGTACAGTTTTGTACCTACCATAAATGTAGATGTTCGAGTGCTAATACAGCTGCAGTCCAGGATGTTCTTCGTCTTCCATTGCTGCAGTCCTGACTATTGGGTATAGTCCGCGTCCAGTCGGCCCGAATACCAGAGTATAAGGCTGACGTCGGTCAGGGCGCATTAGACTGACGTCAGTACGTCAGGGTACTAATGCGCATGACCGACGTCATATCCTCAGTCTTTTTTGCCGCATGGTCCGATGCAGAAGCAGTTTTGCGAGTGCAGGTTGGCGTTCTGAAATATTTCCGAAACCGGAGTTTCAGACCGAAACAGAGTTGGCTAAGTACCCCGTTGGGGAACATTTTAGTTTTTTCTTGCCTCAGTATTTTACCGGTGTCAGAAAAAGTGAATAACTGTATTTCTTGTGGGAAACAGATACCTCATAGGGATTATCATACCTTGTGTATACCTTGTTTAGGGCCTGAGCACGACGTTGTTGGTTGCCGCTCTTGTGCTAGGTTTAACAAACGCACTATTAAGAGGAGGTTAGACTGTGCCAGGTTAGTGTTTGGGAAGCGTTGCAATTATAAAATGCCGCCGGATGCTCCGACGCCCGCTTCCTCCAAGAAGCGCAAGGATAAAACAGTGAAGCCTAGGGTTGAGGAACCGCAGTCCCGGACGCCGGTTCTTTAGAAGGCTCAGTGGAGCCGGAGGTTTTGCCAGGAGTTTCCATGGAGTCCCAGGCAGAAACTATACTCTTACAGGATGTGCCTTCTCAGGAGGTAGGCCAGGCTGAGGGGGCTTCTCAGGTGACTGTTCTTCCCTCTCTTCCCAAGGTAGTTAGGGCCTCTCCTTCTGTTGCCAAAACTTCTTTGAGAGGTAGGCCTACTTTAGCTTCAGTGGGGGCTTCTCCTAGCATTTCCGGTTCTGTACCTAAGAAACATATGCTTAAAATGGCAGAAGATTTGATTACTATGATTAGGGGTTCTATGCCCCCTGATAAGAGGCCTAGGGTGGAACCGAGTTTGATAGTTTTGAACAGTGTTCAGAGGCTTCAGAATCTTCTGTGGAAGATTTGCAGGAGTATCCTACTTATTCTGATTCTGATGTGGATGATTCCACTCCTACAGCGTCTCCACCTGAGGATTTCTCATTTTCAGAGACTTTGCATTCCATGAGGGAGCACTTTAAATGGGAAGGCCAGGATTACTCTGACTCCAGGAAAAGGCTTAGGAGTTCTTGTTTTACCCCAGCATAGGCCTTTAGCTATTCCTCCTGTGTTGAATGTGGTGGAAGATGTTTTGCAGAGGCTTCCCTGAACCCTGACTCTTTGCCTCCTGCTCCTGTTAAGCCTGATAGGTATTATAGGGTGCCCAAGCTCATAAATATTTGTTTAAGAGTCCTAGGGCAGACCCAGAAACTATTTCTCAAGGGCCTAAAGGTGTAAAGGCTTCTGTGGTTAAAAATCCTGTTCCCACTGATAAAGAGGCAAGGGCTTTGGATAGGTGGGGAAAGAAAGTGTATACTTCTTCCACTCTAGCCATGAGAGCTTTGAATTGTCAGTTTCACATGCTAAAATATCAGAATTATCTCCTTTCACAATTGAAATCTAAGGTGGATGCTTTGGCGGAAGGTATTGAGTGTAAAGAGTTGCTGGATTTGGTTCATGTGTCTGAACAAGTGGGTAAGCATTCTTTGCAATGTGGTTTTGATGCTGTACAGGCCTCCTCGAGGGTGGCTGCTACCAGTTCTGTTCTTCGCAGGCATGCCTGGTTGAAGGATCAGAATTTAGCTGAGCATGTTAAGACAAGGATTTTGGATGCTCCTTTACAGTCTGATGTGTTGTTTGGTTCCTGTGGAAGCAGTTTTAAAGAAAATGGAGGACAAAGCTAAGTCTATGCAAACTGTTAAAGATTTTTGCAGGTGCAGCCACCAAGTTTAGTAGAAATTGGCCTGCTAAGGGGTGGACATATCCTGCTTATGATTCTCAGTCTAGGGGTAGGTCTAGACGTGGTAGGGGCAGGGCTCAAGGTTCTTTAGGCCTAGAACAGGAGTTCACCTGCTCAGACTTCTGGTGAGGGCAGGGGTCAGTCCTTTCGTAAACAGACCCAATGACCTGTTTTTCAGCTGCCAGCAGATTCACGTTTGGCAGCTCCTTTGGGAGGAAGACTGTCTCTTTTCAAAGAAAATTGGGATTTAATTACTCAAGACAGATGGGTGTTGGATATCATTCACCACGGTTACAGATTTTACTTCCATACAATGCCCCTTTCAAAGGCATGCCAGACGCTGCTCCTCTACAAAGAAAAGAGGCTCACAAGCAAGTTTTACAGTTACTTCACATAGGGGCTATTCAGCCAGTCCCTGTATCAGAAAGGGGCCTAGGATTTTATTCTCGCCTGTTCCTTGTACCAAAGAAGGGGAACACGTGGAGACCAATTTTGGATTTATCTCTCCTCAACACGCTTTTGGACATTCCCAAGTTCAAGATGTTGACGTTACAACAGCTTTTACCTCTGCTGGGCAAAGATCACTGGATGGTAACTTTAGATCTCAAGGAAGCTTACCTTCATGTGCCTATAAGGCTAAGTTGCAGGAGGTATCTGCGTTTCGAGCTGGAAATTCTCATTATCAGTTCTCTGCATTGCCCTTTGGCTTATCTACTGCCCAGAGTATTCACAAAGGTTCTGGCTCCAGTGATAGCTTACTTCAGGCTTCAAGGAATTCAAATCTATCCTTATTTGGACGACTGCCTGATTCTGGCTCAAGAAAAGGAAGACCTTCTACAGCATCTGGAATATGTTATAGCAGTGCTAAGATGCCTAGGGTATTCTGTGAACGAAATAAAGTCCAGTCTAGTACCCTCTCAAGACATGTGCTTTCTGGGTGTAAGACTGAATACAGCAGCCCAGATGGCCTTTTTAACCCCGGACAAACAAAAGAGTCTGTCACTTTACTTCCATCAACTATCTCATCAGTCCGTGCTGACTGCAAGGACAGTCCTTCAAGCATTAGGGTTCATGGCATCTTGTATTCTGGTGCTTCCCAATGCCAAACTGCATATGAGGAAGCTACAATGGTATCTCAAAAATGTATGGACACAGCACTGCCAGGATTTGGACACTGTCATTCAAATAATACCTTGCCTTCAAAAAGAATTATTGTGGTGGGCTCAGGAATGTCACCTAAACAAGGGACTCTCTGTGACCCGGCCAGAGGCAAGTCAGATTCTAACGACAGATGCCTCGGGCATTGCTTGGGGAGCTCATCTAAATGGAAAGTGGATACAAGACAAGTGGCCTGCCAGACTACAGCATCTACATATCAACATGAAGGAGATGTTAGCAGTCCAGTTTGCATTAATGGCTTTCAAGGAGTTACTTCTTCCAGGGCAGGTGTTGATTCTAACAGACAACACAACTGTCATGTGGTACATCAACAAGCAAGGGGGAACACATTCTTATCCTCTATGCAGGCAAGCAATGATTTTATGGGAGACTGCTAAGCTTGCAACTAACTCTTCAGGCAAGGTTTCTGCCAGGAGCACAGAACTCCTTAGCAGATGTGTTAAGCAGACGAATCATGGATCCCCACGAGTGGAAACTGGATCTTCATGTATTTCAGAAACTGACAGTGTCATGGGGAACTCCAGACATAGATCTGTTCGCTTCTCCACTAAACCACCAGCTGCCAAAGTATTGCACAAAGGGGTTTCATCACACAGCTTGGAAAGTGGATGCTCTGTCTTTCAGTTGGAAAAACCTTCATGTGTATGCCTTTCCACCTCTACCGCTTCTTCCAAAGGTACTATTAAAGGTCAGACAAGACAGGCCAAGGATGATTTTGATAGCTCCAGATTGGCCTCGCAACACTGGTACCCACTACTACGGAGTCTGGTAAAGAAGCCTCCATGGCCTTTACCTCTGATTCCTCATCTGTTATCTCAGCAGGACGGTCATCTGCTCAATGTCAAGCTTCACTCTCTTCATCTAACAGCCTGGCATATTCTGTGTTGAAACACAGCAGGTCTCAACTTCCTCAACAAGTTTTAAATGTGATTATGGAAGCTAGAAGGCCTAGTACAAGGAGAGTGTAATGCAGAAAAATGGAAGAGATTTTTACTTTGGAGTACAGCAAAGAATTTGGAGATTTCAGAGCCTAATTTGAGTGTGGCTCTTCAATATCTTACTGAATTATTGGACAAAGGTTTGTCCTTCTCTTCCATAAAGATTCATGCTGCAGCAATTTCAGCTCACTATGATTGTGACCCACCTTTGTTTTCGCATCCTTTGTTCAAGCAGTTTCTTAGAGGGCAAAGAATATAAGACCCCCACGTAGAGCTCCTACTCCTGCTTGGGATCTCAATTTTGTGTTGGAAAAACTTACTCTACAACCTTTTGAGCCTGCAGCTACTGCTGAATTGAAATATTTGTCATGGAAGACTGCTTTTCTGTTGGCTATTACTTCTGCAAGAAGGGTGTCTGAGTTGCAGGCCCTTATGGCAGTAGAGCCTTTTTTGATTTTTCATAAGGATAGGGTATCATTACGCACTAATCCTTCTTTTATGCCTAAGGTGGTTTCTAGTGTGGCTTTAAACCAAACTATTCATTTGCCTACGTTTTTGCAGAACCTCAAAATAAAGGGGAAAAGATTTTGCACACTTTAGATGTACACAGGCAATTGCGTTATTATTTAAGCAGGACTAAGGATTTTAGGCAGTCTCAGCAGTTGTTTGTTTCTTTTGCTTTGAGTTCTCAGGGCAAGCCTGTGTCAAAACAAACTATTTCTAGGTGGATTGGCTTTTGCATTGCATTTTGTTATTCCCATCATGGCAAGGAGATTCCAGCTGGGATTAGGCCTCATTCCACTAGGGCTACTGCCACTTCAACAGCATTTCTAAGGGGTGGCAACTAAGGATATTCTGGAAGCAGCTACTTGGAGTTCAGTGCATACTTTCTCTAGGCATTATCACCTTCCTATCTACTCTAAGTCCAGGGCTGGTTTTGCCACAGCTGTTTTACAAGGCATGTTGTCAGCTCCTACTACTTTATAATTTGCCAGCCTCCCTTACCTCTGCTTTGGGATTCTACCCAATAGTCAGGACTGCAGCAATGGAAGACGAAGAACATAGTACAGTTTTGTACCTACCATAAATGTAGATGTTCGAGGATTCCATTGCTGCAGTCCAATTTACCCTCCCTCCTTCCCCTCTGTATTTAGGGGTGGTTGTGTAGGTGAGTTTACATGTTTATATTTCTGTATATATATATATATATATATATATATTGTTGTATATATTGTACATGTTTTTTGGTGCAGGTTGTTTTGGGACTTGTCTTTTTAGGGTCTTCTGACATCTGGGGCAAGAAAAGACTGAGGATATGACGTCGGTCATGCGCATTAGTACCCTGACGTACTGACGTCAGTCTAATGCGCCCTGACCGACGTCAGCCTTATACTCTGGTATTCGGGCCGACTGGACGCGGACTATACCCAATAGTCAGGACTGCAGCAATGGAATCCTCGAACATCTACATTTATGGTAGGTACAAAACTGTACTTTTCCCTCCCTCCTTCCCCTCTTGGGACAGGCCTATAGGCTAACACATCCTCTTACAACCTGATTGGGGTTTTCATTTATGATGTATTTGCTTGCAACTACTGTATTTTGATTATATTGCACTGCATTATCACACAAATTTATGTATTGCCTTCCTTCTGCGGGCACCTGACATCTGGGGCAAGAAAAACTGAAGAAAATGGCGTCGGCTGGTTCCTTTATACCCCTGTCGCACTGACGTCAGGGAAGAAGTGACGACAACCGACGCCGGACCTAGACTTTGGAATTCGGCCGACCGAGGACCCGCCTGACGGCAGGAGAACCCATCTGTTATGACTGCAGCTGTATTAGCACTCGAACATCTACATTTATGGTAGGTACAAAACTGTACTTTTGCAGGCATTGCTGTATTCTGGGCTGTGGTGTAGTTCCTGTGTTGTCCATTACCTTACTTGGATAGAAGGAAGTTTCTTTGCTCACCAGTGGGAGTGGGGAGTCTTGAGCAGCCTACCTGTCCCTGTAGGAAGTGACCTCAGCACAAGAGCTGCAGTAATTGGTTGTTTTGGACCATTTCAACTCTTTTGTAGTTCCCTGTTTAAAATCCGCCTCTGGGCATTTTTGCGCGGTTGTGCGCATAGCACAGTGCCGGTTAAACAAGGTTAAACTTCTTCTGAATCCGCCAAGTCTGCTCTTCAAATTTTCCCTTAAGGAAGCTCTACTCTTAGTATAATCAGACTACTCACTATATTGTAAGCCTAGCACTTGTTCTCAAAACTTCTCTACTAAGTAAGCACTCTCGTACTAAGTAAAGCACTCCATCTACCTACCACCCCTGTGAATATCCACTTCCCTTAAAGGCACAGCACTCCCTTATACTGTTGTAGCATGTTGAGTGGTAGATTACTGGCGTCCTCTCCAGTTCAGCTGGTTAATCTGGGTATCTTGAGACAATGCTACAATTGTCTCATCTACACAGACAACCCTCTCCTCCTCCCAACAAACACAAATACATGTGAGAGATGCAACTATATAGCCAAACTGGAGGCTGAACACTCTCAACTCAGGGCTGGCATGACCAGACAGAAGGAGATGGTAACCACACACACAACAATCCCAGTCCTACATAGACCTACCACAACTGCAAACCAAACACATAAAAACACAAAGACATACTCGGAGGCTCTAATAAAAAAACTTACCTAAACAACAGAGGCTCCCAAAGCAGACATCCAAAAATCCACCACCTCAAAACAAAACACATGCAACACATACTTCAATAAATCAGTGTGTCAACCAGTCACAGCCCTTAAGGCCAAACACCATGCCTGATACACTAGTAATAGGTGACTCTATATTCAGACACACTGATGTCCCGCTGACCAGGCTGAACAAGGAGAGGGTGACTGTGAGCTGCCTATTGGGAGCTAGGATCTGCCACATAACACACGCACTCAAGTCACTCCAAAGCAAGTACAAATATGACTCCATCATTGTCCATGCTGGCGTGAATGACCTGAGACGTACCTCCCTGGACTACATGAAAAGAGACATAGAGGAGCACTCAGATTATGTAGCCCAGGCTGGTATGACCCTGACCAGCATCTTGCCCTCACCAAGAATGATGCCACAATACAAAGACAAGATGATCAGATTTAATAATTGGCTCAAGTACTGGTGTCATTCTAAGGGGATCCAATGTCTGTCTGCCTGGGATGACATGTTGGACAAGCCATGCTGCTTCGCAAGGGATGGCTTACACCTGTCACCACTGGGCTTCCGGATATTGGCTAAGGCTCTTGCCACCCCCATAGTGCCTTTTTTAGGCAAGGCTCAAAAGACAAACCCACCGCCTTAGAAAACAAAAATGGAAAAAAACTAAGGGTAATGCTGCTCAACACCAGAAGTCTAAATCTCAAGATGCAGGCACTCGATGCACTCCTCAGCATGGAGAACATCGACGTCTGTGCAGTAACTGAAACCTGGTTCAAGGCTCCTGAGGGCACCCCAGCGCTACCAGGCTATACCTCGTATCATGCTTTTCGGCCCCAAAACCCAGGCCGAACCACAAAGGGAAGGGGAGTGTCCATATTCATCAAGGACACCCACACCTCCAGGTTAGTAGCAACACATGAAGCATCAGAGACCATAGAGGTGCAACTAACCATAGGCAAAACTGCTATACAACTGGTAGCATGTTAGACCACCCTCCCAATCTCAGGAACCCCACTCAGCCTTCCTGAAGACATTGGAGGATATGAATGTATCACAAAATACCATCATACTGGGAGACTTCAACTACCCAAACATAGATTGGGTACATTATTCTAGCCCTAATACCCTAGCCCAAAGGTTCCTGGAATTCATAAATTCAAATGCACTGGAACAACTAGTCACCTCTCCCACTAGGGGAGATAATATACTAGACCTGATCATCACAAACATGGGGACAAAATGCTCCACACGAGGTATACCCCTCACTAGTGAGATCTGACCACAAACTAATCACCCTGGATATACATATCCCACCTCCACCCCCAGCACAAAAGACCACAGTGAAAAACTTCTCAAAAGCAGACTTCACTCTTCTTAAGACTGAGATGGTATCCTTTAAGCCCACTGAGCCAGTGGATACCACATCCCACAATGCCGAATCCTTCACAAATGCTTTCTCTGGACATCTCCAAGAATGCATGGATCATGCAATCCCAAATAAATCCAAGTCCCTCTCCACCAAAGGCAAGCGCCCTGTCTGGTGGACCTCAGCCATTAACAAATTGTATAACAAAAGAAGGAAGCTACTGCACGTCAGAGCAAAATCCCATAAAGGGAAGACATCGCTGATCAACATTAGCAGAAAACTACATTCTCTCATAAAAACATCCATGGCCAACATTTAGAGAAAAATCACTAAGGACACTAAAGATAACCACAAAGCCTTCTTCAGCTATGTTAGAAACCTGGGCGGAAACCCTCAGATAATGCTCAGAGTTAGTTCACAACAACAAAAAAATAAACTGAACCCACAGATATTGCCAACATTCTGGCTGACAGGTTCAGTGCAAATTTCTCCCCTCCCTCACCCCCAAAAGAAGAAATACTTATCCCAGCTGAATGTAATCTCCCTGTCATCTCAGATGTCCAGGTGAGAACCGCCCTCAACAAAGCTAAAAACACAGCATCAATGGGACCTGACGGTATCCCGGGTTGCGTGCTACGTGAACTCCAAGAGGAGCTAAACCCGCACATAAAAATGCTATTTAACCTTAGCCTTACTGTAGGATATGTACCTGAACACTGGCGTACAGCAACAGTGGTCCCACTCCACAAAGGGGGTACCTCTACAGACCCTGGGAACTACCCCATAAGCTTAACCAGCCTGGTCTGCAAAGCTATGGAAAGAATCATTATGGAACTCATAAACAGAGACATAGGGGACCTACAGACACTAGACCCCACCCAGTTCGGCTTTGTAAAGGGCAGATCCTGCCTTTTGAACTTGGTTGACTTTTTCAAAACAGTCACTAGAGCCATTGATGAGGGCAAAGCAGTCCATACAGCCTACCTGGACTTGGCTAAGGCCTTCGACACAATACCCCACTCAGGCATCATAGATAAGCTCAACAGCTTAAACGTAAACCCTTTTGTCACTAGATGGGTTGCAAACTGGCTAAAGGACAGAACCCATAAAGTTAAAATCACTGGAGCAATGTCAGACTCAAAGCCAGTCACAAGTGGTGTCCCACAGGGATCTGTCCTGGGACCCCTCTTGTTCAGCATTTATTTCTCAGATGTTAAAGCAAACATGGGAGGGCTGTGGCTGACAAAGTTCGCAGATGACTGCAAACTAGGCGCCATAGTCGATACACCAGCAGAGACACACACATCCTACAAAAAGGCCTCACAGAAACGGACAACTGGTGCCGGAGTCACGGCCTTAAACTAAATGCCACAAAATGTATAGTCATCCCCTTTGGGAAAAACAAAGTACCCACAAATTATCACATAGACAGCAACCCACTGAGTACGGAAAAAGTAATCAGAGACCTAGGGACCCAAGTCGACAGCGACCTCTCATTTGACACCCACGTTGCCAAAGTGGTTAGAAAAACATTCTACCTTGCACACCTCATCATGAAGGGATTCACATCCAGATCCAAGGATGTCATTGTACCCCTATACTCCTCCCTCATCAGACCCATGATTGAGTACAATGCCCCATTTGGTATGTACCTCACCCGCATTTGCAACAGCTGGAGAGACCACAAAAGTACCTCACCAAGAGGATCAAGGGTTTCCAACATATGTCTTATTCTGCCAGACTAAAGAAACTTCAGCTCTATTCAGTAGCATACCGCCTGCTCAGAGGTGATCTGTGCCTGACGTACAAGGCCATGTCCAATCAGGATCTGATGGACATGCTCCACCTCAAAAAATCCAAATCCATCAGGACCACGAGAGCTAAAGACTTAAACCTCGGCACAAGTATGAATAGGACATGCTGGAGGGATAGATTCATAACCCAGAGGCTTCCCATGCTTTGGAACAATATCCCAGTTCGTATTAGGCAGAGCCCCTCACGGACTCTCTTCAAGAGAAGTCTTGGAGTGGATGGGAGATCGTAAGTTTACCCCAGGGGTCACATCTGTGTCACTGCTAGACAGGGGCACAGTAAACTAATTCTATTATATAAGGGGACCTTCATTGTGTCACTACTAGACAGAGGCACAGTATTCTAAATTTATTCTGTACATTTTTGTACCATTTCAGGGGTGGCAAAAGCCACATCACTATGGCTAGGCTTACAAATGCCCCAGGGCAGATAGCCTAGTACTAAACTTTGAAACTATGGACCTGTCTAAACACCTTTTTGGTGATTCCAAAATTCAAGATGCTGACTCTTCACTAGTTGCTCCCTATGTTAGGCAAAGACACCTGGGGTTGGCAACATTCGATTTAAAGGAAGCATACCTGCACTTCCCAATCAGGAAATCTTGCAGAAGATACCTATGCTTCAAAGCAGGCTACATGCACTATCAGTTCTCTGCACTGCCCTTTGGCTTATCTACTGCGCCCAGGGTATTCACAAAGTGCCTAGCTCCAGTCATAGCATTTTTCAGGCAAAGAAATATTCAAATATACCCATACCTGGACGATTGTCTAATTCAGGCAGAAAGCAAGGACATACTTTTGAATCATCTGGCCTTTGTACAAAGAGTGCTAATTTGTCTGGGATACACCATAAACGAAAATAAATCACACGTGGTACTCTGTCAACAAATTATATTCCTGGGAGCAAGCTTGAATACAACTTCCCAGATGTCTTTCCTCACACCAGAGAAACAAATTCATTTGACAACCTACTTCAAACAAGTGGCCACAAAACTCTGCTATCTGCAAGGCAAATACTACAAGCCTTGGGGTGCATGGCCTTCCTGCATTCTTCTAATTCCATATGCAAGACTGCATATGAGGAAACTACATTGGTATCTAAAAAGCCTATGATGTCAACATTCTCAGTATCTAGAAGCAATGATTCCTGTCATACCTTGCCTACGCCTAGAGTTGCTTTGGTGGGCAGAGGCCTGCCACCAAAACAAAGGACCATCATTCACACTACCCCCTGCCGCCCAAACCCTAACAGACTCATCAAACTAAGCATGGGGGGCTCATCAGGCAGGGAAGTGCATTCAGGGCAAATGGAACCCAAGTCACATGCACCTGCTTATCCGTCAAAAAGAAATGTTAGCTGTACAGGATGCTCTGACAGCCTTCAAGGACCAAATTCTTCCAGGACAATTAATGGTAAAGACTGACAACACCACTGTTATGTGGTACATAAACAAGCAGGGGGATACACATTCTTACCCCCTCTGCATACTAGCCATGGCATTGTGGAACACAGCCCTACCAAGTGCATCTACAAGCTCAATTCCTGACAGGAAAACTAAATACACTGGTAGACGTACTAAGCAGAAACCTCATGGAACCACACAAGTGGAAACTGGAACCAAGGATTTTCAGCATGTTGACAAGCAAATGGAGGAGCCCAGATATAGACCTGTTTGCCTCCCCCCAGAACTATCAATTGGACAAATTTTGCACAAGGACTCCCCAAAAACAAACTTGGAAAGTGGATGCTCTGTCCTTAAGCTGGAAAAACCTATCAGTTTATGCCATTCTTCCTCTGCCTCTGCTCTCCAAAGTGCTACTAAAGAACAAACGAGAAACCAAGCACGATTTTGATTGCACCAGACTGGCCCCGCTAACACTGGTGTGTACCCCCTCTTGCGCAGTATATCACTGTCGGCTCCATGGCACCTGCCTCAGACTCATATCCTATTGTCTCAGCAGGAGAACCAGATTCTGCACTCTGTTTCAAACACAACCTAGCAGCCTGGCTAATTACCGAATCTCTCCTTTACTATCCCTCAGTAAACCAGTGATGGATATCATTTTAGAGGCAAGGAGGCCTAGTACTAGAAAGTCTTATGCTGAAAAATGGAAAAGATTCTGTGCCTGGAACCAATCTCAAGGGATGAGTGCCCAATTTACCTCAGATTTTACAATACTTAACTGAGATGCTTCACAAGGGCTTGTCTTTCTCCTCCATCCAAATTCACGCCGCAGCCATTTCAGCTCATAACACAGAACCTCCCCTCTTATCTCATCCACTGCTGAAGCAGTTCCTCAGAGGGGCCAAAAATTTGCGACCACCCAGGAGAGCTCCCAACTCCAGCCTGGGACCTTAACTTTGTATTGGAGAAACTCACTCTTCCTCCTTTCGAGCCAGCTGCTACTGCAGACTTAAAATTCCTTTCTTGGAAAACTGCTTTCCTTTTAGCAATCACTTCAGCAAGAAGGGTATCTGAATTACAGGCCCTTATGGCAGTGGAGCCTTTCATCATCTTTCATGTGGACAGGGTGTCCCTCAGGACCAATCCCTCCATGCCCAAGGTGGTATCCATTGTGGCCCTTAATCAGTCCATTCATTTGCCAACCTTCTTTCCTAATCCACAGAACAAAGGGGAATGGATACTGCACTCCTTAGATGTACACAGACAACTTAGATTATACTTGGACAGGACTAAACCTCCAAGGAAATCTGAACAACTGCTGGTGGCATTTGCTGCAGGGGCAGAGGGGAAGGCTGTTTAAAAGCAAACCATTTCCAAATGGATAGGCCATTGCATTCATTTCCGCTACAAGCACTGTGGAAAACTTATCACACAGGGGATCAGATCCCACTCAACCAGGGCTGCATCTACCTCTACAGCCTTTCTCAGAGGCGTCCCTACCAGGGACATCCTAGAAGCTGCTACCTGGAGTTCTGTACATACTTTCACCAAGCATTACCATCTGCCAATTTTCTCTAAATCCAGAGCTGGCTTTGCCACTGCAGTCTTGCAGGGCCTTATAGCTGGTCCCAATGCTATCTAAATTCCTCCTCCCATCCTTAGCTTTGGGAATCTACCCAAATGTGATGACTGCAGCAGTGAAACATGAAGAACATAGTACAGTTGCGTATACTTACCATAAATGTAGATGTTCGAGTGTATTCACTGTTCTAATCCTGGTTACCCTCCCTCCAGTCCCCTTACTACTTTTGGCTATACCTCTACTCTCCTTTACCATGCTCAAAAGCTTTTTGGTGTATTTGCTTTTTTTGTTGGAGGTATAACCTTGTATATTTATAGATTTAATTGCTTTTTGGGAAATATGAATTGTGTTTTTTAATA